>NC_060210.1:82219375-82539687 GCF_021130785.1 Homalodisca vitripennis | reverse complement strand
ATGAAGGTGCGTATTTCAAGTTGCTCTATTAATTTGTTGCTAGATACAAGAACTGTGTCATCAGCATATATGACAGGATAACTAAAGTGGTTCATATGGGATGGAAGATCTGATATAAATAAAAGAAACAGTACTGGGCCCATTACAGATCCTTGGGCACTCCTCTGGTTATGGGTAGAGGGGAGATATTCACAGTTTCTGTTTTTCCATTTAGAGTATGCTTGATGGATACTATTTGTTTTCGTCCTGTTAAGTAGCTGCCAAACCAATTCAAAACAGAGTGCTTTATGCCCAATGAGCTCAACTTGCTTAAAAGTAGGCCGTGATCTAAACAATCAAAAGCTTTTACTGAGATCAAGAAAGGTGCTGGTGACTGTGTTGCCTGCATCAATATTGTCAATTATGTGTTCGATTAGGTCTGTCAATGCTGTAATGGTTGATTTCCCCGCTAGAAAGCCGTGTTGTCTGTCAGGAATTAAGTGGTTTGTGTTAAGATGATCCATTAATCTGCTCAAAACTATTTTCTCCAAAACCTTTGAAACTGTTGGAACTAAAGAAATTGGCCTGTAGTTTTGAATCTCATATTTGCTTCCTTGTTTGTGTAGAGGAAACACCTTTGAGAGTTTTAATTTAGAAAGGAAATACCCCTTGGCTCATTGATTTATTGATAACATCGGAAAGAGGATGGCAGAGTTCCAGTCTGCAAGATTTTAGGAGATTAGCTGAAACTTCATCTATTCCAGAAGACGTAGAAGATTTCAATTTGTTAATTGTGTTAAGTACTTCGTCAACATTTGCAGGTTGAAAGGATGAAACAGTAGGCTATTAAGTGTTGTCCTTTGTTGGTAACTGTTATTTTTCTTTAAAGTTTTCTCTGCTATTGTAGCGAAATATTCATTGAAAATATTTGCCACCTCACCAATGTCGGAGACTGTTTCCAAGCCAGTGTTAATCTGCCATTCCTCCTCTTGAGGTGATTCTTTCGAAGGTCTTACTTTATTTATTGTTTCCCCAGATTGCTTTGCTTTTATTAGAGGCTTGGTTAATATGTGCTTCATTTGTTTGTTTTTTTACTTCTTTCAACTTAAGGTCATAAGTCTTCTTCTTTTGCTGAGGCCCTTTCTTTGTCTTCTTGGCTGTTGGTTGACAAATAACGAATCCTGAGCTTTCAGGAATTGTTTCCTTAGCAGGTCAATATCAGGATTTAGTAGTTCAAGATTATTCTGTCGACTAGGCTTGACTCTTGTTTTTGGTCAACAGGACAGGCAATGTCCATAGCCGACGTTTAAAATGGAAAGGAAGTTGCAATAGGCTTCTTCTGCACTGCTGGACTCATATACCTTTTCCCAGCTCTGGATAGATAGTAATCCCTTAAGGCAATGTAAGGTTATTATTATTAAAAAACCTTTTTGTCAATGATGTTCCTTTCAGCTGTTTCGAAGGTATGTCCACAGACGTAAATTGCCCTGTATGGTCTGAAAGTCCTGTGTGCACAACATCAACAGAAATAGAGTTAAAAATTGAAGTTTGTACAAACCATGTCAATAGAAGTTGAAGAGGTGTGAGTAATTCTGGTAGGTGGGAGATCTAGTCGAATCATGTCAAAAGGAGCAAGAGCTTCATCAAATAGTATTTTTTCTCTTTTTGTCTTATCTAACATGTCAACGTTAAAATCCCCCAACCAGGCAAATCCCGCTGTTCTCCAGTGGAAATCTTTCCAGAAGATCAGAAAGGATTAAAAGTGCCTGGCTGAGAGATGCTTTAGGTGGACGGTAAGCACCAAGAATATACAAATGCCGTTTCCTGGTTATCTGGAGTTTCACAGCAGCGACTTCACATGTTAGTTCAATAATTAGGTTCTCTAAGTTGAGACTTTTGACTTCATAAACCAATCATGTTATATCTGTAGATAGCAATTCCTCCTTTTATATGGTGTTCTCTATTGAAAGAAGTTATTAGAGAATAATTTGGAATTTTTCCAATTTTAATTGTTTCACAGTTTAGTCCGTGTTCACTATTACTAAAATGCCCGGGTTAGAAGTATGTAAAAAATGAGCAAGCCGATCAATTTTATTGCCAAGTCTGTCAATATTTTGGTGAAAAAATTGACAGTTTTCTTGATTTTTGAGCCTTTGTATTAGTTACAACTTGGGGTGGTGGGATGTCTAGTTCATTTCCTTCATTTTGGCCTTTGTTAGCTCTCCAAATTCTAAAAAATTATCTTTTGAACCCTCTGTAACAGAACATTTATTATCACGGCTAAAACTGTAAGTAGATTTGGAGCTGTTTTTGAGGGCTTCTTCTATGTTTCTATTAAAAAATTCTTCGAAGGATTCCTTGTCAACCAATGTTTTAGCAGTGATAGGGGGTCCTTTATAAACTTTTAAAGGGCTGGCTATTGGCTCTTTAAGTGGAATAACGACTTCATCCGAAAGTAACTGCAGGTTTCTTTATATTGCACATATTTAGCTGCTCAGTGGCGTTGTCCATCAGGTTAGTAAGTGTAAGTGGGGTCATCCCCAAATGTAGGGTTTGTTGGTGTTTGATTTTTTGTAAAGATATGCTAAACTGGTTCTTGTTTGGGTGTTTTAGTTGGCTACTTGGAGCCAGACTTTTGTGGAGGAGGAAATGTTAAGGGTGTATTGAGTCCCACTGAGTTCGTTTTTGTTTTGTGTGTACAGTTTGGTCAGTGTGACTTGTCAAGTGAGATGGATGAGGTTTCAAGTAACTTCTGGTTTTATGGAAAAACCTTGTAAAGTAAGGACTTGATTGCATTGTCTCTGTCTAATATCCCTGACTCCAACTCTCCACACTTTTCCTCCAGTGCTGTGATGGTGTCATCTTAAGCAAGTTACTGGAAGAGGCTTCAAAAAACAACTCCAAAAATGGCTTGAAGACCACCCGTTTTATTCAGAAAAGGAATGAATTCCTGGAATGGAGAAATTAACTGGACAGTGTCTTAAGCACATACTCTTCTTTATAGTCTAGTCTTTAAAAACATAACTTTAGTAATATGCTTTTACTTTTTGACGCCAACACCATTCTCTATGATTGTGCGAATAAAGAACTTTTTGATTTGATTTGATTGTCTCAGTTTGCGTTTGATCAATTGGGAAGCGGTATGTAGGGGTGGTGTATGAGACTGTAGTCGAGTTTCAGTCTGGTTCTGCAATATGGGCAAGTTAAGAGTGGAAGTGATAATAACTCTCTGAGGAGTGTGCTTCCTTGTAGCTGATTTCAGGAGGAGCTATGTTACACAATACTGGGAGCCAATCAAGGGGTGTTTCCATTAGAGCGTCACTGATCAGTCTGATGAGCCTATTCAAATGTGTATCAATCTTTTTTTGTATGGACACTAATTAGCCAACAAGAGACAAAGCTATAGTACACAGAACTTGTGCGTGATGGCTCCTTATGTTAAACCAGAAAGATTGTATGTAATGTTGGCCTTTTTTAAATTTTTACTGCTGATTTTTTAACCCTTTGACGTGTTCCTTGTTTGTGCAGCTATACACCCTTACTGCGTGAGTTTTTCAGCACTTTACTTACATTTTGTAACTCCAGTATGTTTTAAGCTGTGCATGTAAATAAAAACACACATAGGTCATTATATTTTTATTTTTAGACAAAATCAAACTGAAAATGATAAAACAAAACAGTTTTATATTTAAATGTATTTACAAGAAAAATAGTCACTGTCAAGTAGCCTATCAATTTCACTGTTTGTACTAACTCTACTGGGTCCTGCCATTGTATGAGGATTACGTATTATTCCAACACTAAATAAAATTGTATTTGGTAAAATAAATTAGAACTAGGCCTACCATAATGTTAGTAAAATAACAAACATTCAAAGTTGCCATTTTAGGTTAGGCTTACTTGCAACTGTCACAAAAAACGAAAAAAATTACTAGAGTGAACTTGATTTACAGACCATAATATTTACACAACACATCCACTAAAACGATATTAATATTATTAATACACTTTTAAACTCTGATAATATCACAAAACAACATGTAAACACATGTAAACATTAGCTCTATACTTCGCATAAACAAAGAACCAGCTGGACTAGTTCGTCGTCAGTAGTGAGAACAGCTGATTCGTTGCGTCATATTCTAGACTATTTTTACGATAGCTAAACTCATAATCTTTAAATTGATATCACGTTCAATTGACCAGTATTCGAATGACCATAAAATAAAACCGAAAATAGTCGATACATCGCTTCGCGTACCAGGCACGGCAAAACGCGTTCTCAAACGCTCAGTGCGCGCGTACTAGGTACGGTAAAACACGTCGAAGGGTTAAGGTGGCTTTTAAAAGTGAGAGATTGATCTAAGCTAACTCTAAATACTGAGTCTTTATTGTGATTTAGTTTGACACCATCAAAAAGGATGTTGAGTTTATAATTAGTCAAGTTTATTGTTCAGATGGAAATGGGTCACCTCTATCTTTGCAGGGGTTCTGACTCTACTTCCAGCCTCTGAAATAGTCTCTGAAGACATTTAAATCATCCGCGAGTGTTACTTCTGCCTGGTGTAAATCTTTGTCTAAAAAGTTAAAACTATATTGGCTACATAAGCAACTTTCTGGTTGCCGATACTGAGTCGTGAAGAAAATCATCATTTAATTGTGTGAAAGTGTTTTTCCCTGTGACTGAAGCAAGCTTTAATTAGTCTAATGCTTATTATTGAATTTAGGAGCTGAAGGAGATGAGGCCACGGAAGCATTTTGTAGAACTTATAAAGAATTACATAATTCCTTTACACTATGTTGCAGTGAGATCTATAAATTCTGCTGATGTTTACATTTTTTTCAAACCGTTCTCAATGAGAGTAGTGAGTGCCAGGACCTGGTTACAACAATTACAACCAGCGAATCCAGCTTGATTGATAGGAATCCTGTCATTGAGGACAGGTGAGATTCTGTTATAAATCAGCCTTTCCAACAACTTATAACACACACTTAAAAGTGCCATAGGTCGATAGTTATCAGCTTGCTTTGGATCTGTGTATGGGTTTAATACAGCTGTAATCTTTGATTTAAACTATCTTACACTAAATGACACTACCTGTGGTGTAAGGTACCTTATGATTTTTTTGCTAACAAAAATTTCCTGTATTAGGTTAATGTCTAATCCTTTTGAGATAACTCTCCTTTCCAAAATTGCAGTTGTATCCTTTGCGTGGTGGAAGTTTCGCCGAGTTTTGAGTTGCCTTAAACTTGCCAAATTAGGCCGTCTTGGGCTTTTCTAGAAAGACCTTGTGTCTCCTTTAATTGCTACACTATTCACCCTTGGTTGCCCCTTCCACTATTTGTGAACAGTATAGATCTAAGGGTTAGTCTAAGCAATGCTTCATCTTACTTAGAAAAAATCTTTACTTAAACTGCAAGGAGGTCACCTGGTATACAGAGTTCTTTATCATAATTATGATCCCCCTTGATCATGCAAATGACAACACACACTTCACACTTAGTTTAATTTTCGATTCCGGCACATATTTTGGCTATAAAAAAACTGGCGCTTGAACGACCTTCACTCTACCAGATGTAACGTGCATATCGGCACAAGAATCAGGGCCTAGTAACAAGGGCTGCACCATTTTTGACCGCATACGTCACGAACCTGACGTCTGCCGCGTCTACCCGCTTGCCACTATGGGAGCGTTATGGTTTACACGCTATTACACATCAGTAGAATAATATAATTAAGGACATCCTTATATATTCTTAAACTGTGTGATCTGCTGAAACTAGCAGTATAAATATATTTCAGTTTATATCGATTTGAAAATTGTACAACCACAAAAAGGCGTGTTTGAACTCCGAAATGCAATACATTGAAAGTTTATAAGCGTTATTTTTTTGGTTAAAAACAAACTTTTAGCGGCAAAGTTGTAGTAAATTAGTTTATCTATAAGTTTCATTGGAAGAATTTGAATAAAATATTATTAATATTCCCTTAGGCTTTTCTATACAAATGAATAATAGAATAAATTTAGAAAGAAATAATATCCGTCGAATCTACTTTTTTTCAATTGGCACACATCTAATTGGTTAATAACTATTTAAATAATTTTATGGATATGTTTGAAAATATTTTGTGACTTACCTTAGGCAATGTAAATGTCTAGTAGAACCAATTACAAAAAGATTGCAAGTCCAAATAAAATTAGTTTGTTCATTTTACAGCATTATTTGTTTACTGTTTTGTTTAAGACGTCAATACCTAAAACTACAATTATGCATGTTAATAGATTGATACCACTTAATAGTTACAGCACTCATTTATCTAGTTCAACACTGTTCTTCAGTTTTTTTTTATTGAATCCACTTCTTAGCTTTTTTAAGCTGTTTCCTCTTGCATTCTAAGTTACTGTTCTACGTTCCTTAATCTAATAAAAGTTCTCACTCTGGCATACACATGTATGGCTTGCTTGCAAACATTAGGGAACTTTTCAGTTAAAATACTCTTCAGATTGGCTATAACATGGTTTTGTTTTGAAAAAGAATTTCCTTCTCCGTGGAACTTTAAAAATACATTTTCAAATTCTTTAATTGTTTTTTTCCAATCCTCTGAAGGTACAGTTAATTTTCCGTGAGATAAAGTTTTAATCCAGATTTTGTTATCTAAGTGTTCATGAGGTAGATCTCTACTCATTTTTCCCAGTGATGGGTCTACTTTCCTTGCCCTGTAAGCAACATAACCAGCTACATAAGAAAGCGCTTCTTCTTCCGGCCAACTCTTTTCTGAATGCGCATTTTCGGTTTCACTTCGATCTCTATCCTCATATTCGTTTAACAGGTCAACTTCATTCTTCTCTATCTCCTCGACTGGGGCATTCGTTTCTAAAAGTTCATCTTCAGAGAAAGCCGACTGGATAAGTTCTGCCGTCAAATACACGTCTACATTGATTACACCTTCTGATTCAATGTTGGTTTTCGACGAAGGCCTGGGCATTTTATTAGAAAGCAAAATTTTTTTTATTCGTGATATTACTTCTGTTGCTGTTGGGTGGTCTGCAAACGCTCCGGTACCACGGATTTGGCTGTCTATTCTTTCAATTGCGTTTTTACGAACACGTCGTTTTTCTATCCGTTCATTGCGTACATCGTCATCGTCATTACTGTTAGTGGGAAGTTTTATTGACGGAACAACAAAGGGCTTTAATAAAAATTTCTGAGGCAGCCCTAATAAGCGATTTTTCATGTCATCAATGTAGTCAGATGGTGCAAAATGATCACTACACACATAGGCATACTTACAATTTACCGTGTCTCCTCTTTTACACTTTGATAACCAAATTTTACAAGTCTCACTGTCTTTTGGAAACTTATGGTACACTACTCGCTGTTCACTTCCTTTAGTCTTTCTAGAGTTATTTGGACAAGTAGCCACAGCACAACAACTCATTTTAACACTGCATAAATAAACTAAATCCACATCAAATCACTGAGGATCAACCTCAATTAAATCACTTCGGCATGTGCAGCAGCGTGTAAACGACAGTGCACCAATGTAACACATGTTCAACGCCAACACGGCCAGTCCCTGCAAGTTGCAACGCGGTGCAGGCGCGGTGGCGGTATCTGGCCTGATCAGGCCTGCGACGTCACGGCACCCCCCTCCCACCACTCCGCCTGCCGTGGCGGCACCGCGCTGAGATCAAAGAAATGGCTCAGCCCTTGTTACTAGGCCCTGCACAAGAATGGCCATTCTACTCCCTTTACTTTCCCAGAGGTTACTTTCGGTTATACCCTTGTGTATGCTACCAAGTAATTTTGTTGAGACAAATATATTAGAGCAATTTTGTTTTTATAGCTCTTTGATTTAATAATAATACCATTAATTTGTATTTTGACTAATTACTACAGAGTTACCTCTACTGCAAGGTTCATTACTAACTGTTTTATGTTTGGTAAACCAGTCACAGAATTAACCTTTGACTGATTTCTCTCGCACAGACAAGCTTGCTCACGTTAAAGCATTTTCTTATAATTTTTGAAACAACATGTTTAAAGTGTATTTCTATTTTTATGAATGACATACTATTATCATGTTTGTAAATATATCATATGAAAACTAATATATTTTTTGTTTTATTGATTTTTATTTGAGTAACTGAATAAAGTTAGTTCAAAGATCAAATACAGTTTTGTCACCGGTAGATTTTTGTCATCTATTTGTTTATTTACTAAGAGTGTTTATTTGTTTGTCTGTGGTTCAAAGGTTATATTAACAAGAATCTGCAGTTCTAATTAGAAGTAATTTAAATAAATAAATAATGTTAAAATATTTAGATCTGTTAAATAAAGTAAGTTCAATAAATATTGATGCACAAAATTACTTGCAATGCAAAAAAGGTTCATTTCCTGGCAGATATAGCACTGTATGCAAGCGGCCTTGTCTAAACACAAATCTAGTCAACCAAATGCAAAATATAATATAATCTTATAATTAATTATTTAGAACAATAATAGTAAGGATGTTAAGGGCCTTACTAATGTCAATAAATATTCTGTTTGTCAATTTTCCCTCTTCTAAGCTGTCTATAAGAGATTCAACCATTTTGATGATTGCAGAGGTGGCAGATTTTTCTTTAGTAAAGAAATGTTGACATTTTGTCTGTAAATTATATTGTACACAATAATCCAGTAATCTTCTGAGAACAATCCTTTCTCACAGTTTAGAGAAGGTTGATATGAGAAAGATAGGTCTGCAATTGCCGGCTTCTAAAGTTCTTCTATTTTTGTGTTTTGGATAAACGTTTGTTAACCCATTGAGGAAACAATTAACCTAGCCTCTCTAGGACTGAATGTTTCTTCTCAGGAATTTGGCTGATTCTCCAAGATTGTTTGAGTTTCAATATTTTTTAGTGATAATTCTTCTGTTTCTTCTCAGGAATTTGGCTGATTCTCCAAGATTGTTTGAGTTTCAATATTTTTTAGTGATAATTCTTCTATATTGTGCAGATCTTTTTATCCTATAATAATGATATTTTAAAGATTTAATGTAGCTTTCCAGTTGTTGGATTTTCGTTTCAGGTGTGCCAAGAAAGTCAGTTTGTTTTTTATTGTGTTGTTTAAAAATACTTTGCATCTTGAGAAGCTGTTCTTTCCCTTTGATACCTTGTGATTCTAATTCAGCATTTTTTCTCTATGCTTTTCCATTGACAAATGATCATTTTCTGGCCTGTAACATCCGCAGTGATTGTGGCGACACTTCTGTACCGCCATGATCTGCCTGCTTGTCATGTGTGACACCCAGGCGTCCAGCTGCTGGATTTCTAGGCAGGCGCTTCTTTCCGTCCGTTCAATCATAGGAAGGTTTTCAATCATACAGTTGAAGGTGGTGATTTGGAATATTATAGAGGCCAGCATGTTTTGTATGATGCTGATGTATATCTCTATATCTGTGTTTCTGAAAGATCTATGCCATCTGCATATAATAATACCTCCTAGACGTAAATTGATACAGCTGTTTAGAATCCCCAGGTTCTAGAACACCTCTTTAGAGCTTTCCATCCATCTGAATTAATCCAAGAACACTAATGGTCTTTTTTCTAGGATAAGTATTCTTTGAAGATTCGTTGCTGTTGTCCCACCCTAAACAACTAATTCATATATCAGTTGAGCCTCAAAAAAAGATAAATAATCTGCTCTTGTTGTTTCAGTACTACTAATTCATTAAATTTGTTTTATAACATATGTACTTGTGTTTAGATGTTTGGAGAGAGACTACAGATTTATCCATTTGGTTGTTTTGTCATTCCTCGGGATGCATTTACGTCTGTAGGGCAAGTGTGTTTTGGCTGAGCTGGTGCTTGAGTGTCTGCACAAATTCGAAAGGTACCATCATTAGTCGTTCTCTCCATTTGCCTGATGCGATGGACCAGTCCTCTCTCAGTACCTGCGGCCCGCTGTCAAGTGATAATTCAACAACACTGTAGACTGAAACCTATGCTGACATTGTGAAGGAGTCTCTTTCAAGGTCTAAAATATGGTGAATCTCCATTGTTACTGGGTCTCTGTGGGGGTAGCAGAAGCCCCGATTATGACGACTGTGACCCACAACCAACAAGCATCTCAAAACTCTGTCCAACATTGTTCTCCACATTTTTCAGGGAACCCACTAATAGCCTCTAATAAAAATGACTGACCCTAAATCTAAATCAAACTATTCCAGTTCAAAAGACACATGTAATTTGTGAATAACAATGCTCAAGTTACTACAAATAAGGGGGATGAACTTTCTGTCATTTGCGAGGAACTTCATCCCGACATATTAGTTGTAACCAAACATGGTTTTAACAACAGTAATATTGAACATTTCAAAATTTTAAATGATCAATTGGCGAATGTTTTCTGCCCCTCTGCCAGAGAAGGAGGGATGGCTATCTGTGTTCGAAATCACTCATGACGGACAAAGATTTTGAACTTACTACAGGGGTTACCATTCACACAAATAATGCTTCATTGCAAGTCATTGGAGTATATAGGTCCCTAAAAAGTGGAGAAAAACAGTTCTTTTACAAATTTGAAAAAAATATTGACTGACATTACAAAAAGGTACAGAAGTTTCATATTTTTACGAGGGATTTTGATATTGAAGTCCTAGATTGATACCCCTCTGACAAAGTAATTCACTGACTTGTTGCGATTGTTTGGTCTTGGCTGGTCAATTGACACACCAACGTGCGTAACCAGCACATTAGCGACAGCAATTGATAATATTCTTATAATTCTAACTGACATTCAGGTTTCTGTGATCAAAACAGCGATCTCAGACTATTATGGTAAACAGATTGTTGTCATCGGTCTCAAACCAACACAGGATCCAATTAGCAAAAAGACAATCCGAGACATGAGGCCCGCAAACATCGCACTTTTAAACTCTCTGCTTTCCAATGAGAGATGAAAGTTTCCAAATTGTATGGATCCCATTGAATTATAGTTCAAAAATTTGGAAGAACATCTCAATCTCCATTTGAACGTGAGCTGTCTTTTAACTAAAATAAAATCAAAGGCCAAAATAATAAGTACAAATGGATTACCAAAGGTATCTTGATTTCGAGGGAAAAATTAAAAGCGTTCTCCGAAATTATAAAGCACTCCACAAATGAGGAATTCAAACACTTATCAAAATTATAAATGAATCTATAGAAAGATGATCAGAGCTACAAAAGTTTATGATTTCACGAAAACACTGCTTACATAAAAAAAAAAAACGTATAAAAAACTGTGTGGGGCATAATCAACAATAGAAAATTATTAAAAGACAAATCTATTGAGTTAATAGATTGATAACGAACAAGTCAGTGGTGCCAAGTTCAATACATTTTTACCTTGGTTGGCAAGTACGGAGCCCAGCTGCCTCCATGGCTCTGCTCCAGTCACAGAGGAGGAGATTTCCAGGGTAATAAATAATTTTCCAACAAAGACATCAATTGACTCGAATCATGTATCAACGTGGCTTCTAAAGCAGTGTTCAAAACATGTGTAGGGGCCGCTTGAACACTTAATAAAGGTCTCTTTTCCCTCTGGAACGTATCTCTCCTCTTTCAAGATGGCTAAAGTTATCCAAATTTTTAAGAAAAGCGATCCATGATCCGTTCAAAATTCAAATTCCTCCCAATTTCAATTCTGCAAGTTTTTAGTATAGTTTTTCTCGTTCGGCTTGTACATTTTTTGGACAAACACAATATAATATCATTAAACCAGTTAATATTCTGAACTGGAAAGTTGACAATTGATGCAGTTGTGTGCGTCTAGTTGAAATGGTAGTAGAAGGAATTGAAAGTCAAAGAGATACACTTAGTGTTTTTCTTGACTTGTAAAAAGCAGTTGACTGTGTTAATCATAGCACCTTAACTCACATACTGGAATATCACGGGATAAGAGGAGTTCTATTTGAATGGCTTAAGTCATATTTCAGTGATAGAAAACAATATGTCCAAATTTCAGACGTGCAGTCAATGGAGAGGGGGTTGGGATATGGTGTTCCTCAGCCCCATTACTCTTTTTATTGTACATCAACAATGCTGGCTGCATCATGAGCAAATTGTACATTATGTGGATGACACAACTCTTTGTTTGAACTCAAAATCCAACACAGAACTTGAAATGGTAACATTTACTGAACTCAACAAAACAATTCAGCATTCCAATGATCTTGAAACAAATCCAACAAAATCAAATTTTATTACATTTTGTCTGCAACAGCCAGATTTAGATTTTAGTCTAACCAAAACATTAAAACCGAGATTGAAGAAGTCTACTAAATAAAATTCAGCAAGTAAACAGCATGTGTTTAAGTTTAACATGTTTTTTTCTGTTCGTCACATTGAGTCTGCACAACTATTCTTGCAATTTTTTGAAGTGGAGAAGCTCTGTTGTTACAGGAGATAAAACCTGAGTGCACCATACAACTCTTAAAACCTAACGTCAGAGTATGATGTGGCAAAATATAGGAGATGAAACATCTTAACACCCTTTTTTTTTTTTCTTTTTTTTTTTTTTTTTTTTTGGGATATTGGGGTGGATTCATAGATCCTCACACGTCAACCTGAGCTTATTGTGTGCCCCTTTGATGTTAGAGGGGTAAGCCTATCTTTGTGCCCTTAATTAGGCTAAGAAGCTTTTCCCGATTACTAGCATCTGGTTCGTCGCCTGGTTGTTTATCACCGAAAAGAGCCCTTCTCCTTGCTCCCAGTCTCTCACAGTCCAGTATTATGTGTTTGCAGTCTCTTCGGACTTATTGCAGAGTCTACACTCCGAGTCCTCATTTCGTAAACCTAGAGTGTTTTAGGTGTTTCCTGAAAGTGGGCCGTGTCCAGTGATCAAGGCAATCACTTGCTTAACCCGATCCCTGCCCAGCCCCATCAGCCATCTGGTGAAGCCGGAGCTAGAATCGGCAAGCAGTCTTTTGCCGAGTGCTTGTCCTTGGTGACTCTGCCACCGCAAGCGGTGTGTCTTCCTGGACCATTTGTTTATACTTTGGTAAGCGGCTGACTTGTTTATACCAACAACTCTGTTCTGGACCGGTGCATGGCATGCTTGCTCCGCTTTTGGCAAGCCTGTCGGCGCATTCGTTGCCACCTATGCCTGTGTGGCCCGGTAACCCAACCAAGACGCACACAGTTGCGTGATCCAAGCTTGCAGAGAGTGTTTTAAAGCACTCCCACACAAGCCTGGATCCAATGCTGTTGGAGTAGTTAGTTCTAATATGTCTGATCTGCCGTCAACAAAGAGATGTTTCATATGTGATGATCCTAGATCCACCGAACGTATACTACAAATTTTTACATGACATTGAAGAATGTGAAAGCGGTGAGGAAATTGACGACTCGGACTAAGATCCAAATTACTACCCAAGTGACGGAGATGGCTAATCGTCAGAGAGTGAAGAATCATCACCTGAATGTGCAGTTGAAGAACTAATAGAACATGAGGATGAATTCTTAGTCATAGAGAATTACGTGGAAGGTGGTGATGAATTTTTTTGGGGGAAAGATGAAACTATATGGATGAAAAACGAACCTACACCACAGAGAAGAACTCCACATACTAATATCATACGGGGACCCTTGCCTGGACTTACATTAAGAAACCGAAACCTAGGCCAGACTCCCAGCAAATCTCAGGTATGGCAAAAGTTATTCGATCAAGAAATAATTAATGAGGTTATTAGTCATACAAATCAAAAGATAGAAAGTGTAAGATCCTCGTTAGGTGAAGCCACCAGTAAAGTAAACTACAAAAATACTGATGCTACCGAAATCAAAGCTCTGATTGGGCTACTCATGCTGAAGTCTATTTTTAGATGCTCTAACGAAAAAGTTCTGTCACTGTTTTCAAAGAGTATTACCGGAAGGCCAATTTTCAGAGCTACACTTTCCATGAAGCGGTTTGAAATACTTCTAGCGACTCTAAGATTCGATGACTTCAACACGAGAGAAGAAAGAAAGAAAACCGATCCTACTGCTCATTATTTTTGAGAAATTCATCACAAACTGTAAGGAACTGTATTCACCCGGAATAAACGTCACTGTAGACGAAATGCTAGTACCATTTAGAGGCAATTGTGGTTTTAGGACATACATGCCCAAAAAATACGGTGTTAAAATCATGTGCCTAACAGACTAATCGACATCTTATCTAGTTGATGCTTATATATACAAGGGCAAAAATACTGATGGTGAGGGGCTAACTCAAGATGAACAAAGGTTATCAAAGCCAACTCAATCCAATTTTATCTGTCGTTTCAAAGAAAAACAAAGCTGTGTTGCTTCTGTCCTCAATGCACCACAATATTGCGACAGATGAACAAAACAGTAAACAAGAAATCGTTGCTTACTATAATAAAACCAAAGCAGGAGTGGAGCTACTAGATATGAAGTATGCTGTCTATACCTCCAGCAGCAGGACAAGGCGTTGGCCTCTCGCAATTTTTTTTTTTTTTTTCAGATGATTGATATAAGCACTGTAAACAGCTTTATTATTTACAGCACATTCAATCTAAATCCACTTTTCACATTTTCACACATAATCACTACTTTTGACATTAAATGTTTCGTATTTAAGTAAACAATAAGGGTCTCCTAGACCGGGTGTTTCTATTAACCCCTCAACGCATTTTTTTTTTTTTTTAGTCCAGTCCAACCCAGTCTGCACCACTTTTTTACCGGTTTTACTTTATTTTGACTCTTTTTTACTATAAGGACAATCAAATTATAAAATACTTGTATAGGGATATGATATATAATTTTTTACATTAACTATGAACAGACAAAACCTATTTAGTGATAAAATAAATTAATTTTATTATTTATCCTAACCGAGATATAACAAAACATTGTTACTTACACTAAAAGTTAATGGTAGTGTGGTAAACCTTGAAGCATTCTTCAAGGCATAGGCCTGCCTCACAATTTGGACACCAATACACTGTGTCTCTCCTCCTTCCATGTTTATTACACACCACACATCTTCTTTGAGTTTGGATTTTTTTCCCAGTAGCAGGAATCTTCTCAATGAAATGCCTTTCTGTAAGACGAGACGGAGGTGGCTCGGTTGATGGCCTACCATGTACTTGTTTAGGGACACCAGGTTGATATTTTTCAATAATTTCTTTGATCAAACCTAATCTAAAAGAGAGATGGTCTGTGTTTGGATGTTTGGCCTTCCAGATTTACATAGGAATTTAGAATTGTTATATTTAGTAATCGTTTGAACACTTTCAGATACCATTTTGTGCCCCGTTTCCTTTCCATCAAATAACTTTCCAGCATTTGGTCCCTCAAGTCCACTCCACCCATATTTTTGTTGTATTCAACAACAACTGCAGGTTTCAATACTTCTTTGTTATATTTTTTACAAACCATCATCTCCACATCATGGTAAGTAGATATGAGAGAAACAACACGTTTGTCGCACCACTTAAAAACAGCAACATCATCTGAATGGACAGCCATCATTTCTCCCTTTTTTCAATTTAGCGTTTCTAAGATTTTTTGTAATTCCTTGTCTGTTGAGTTTGATAGTCCCTGCACAGTCAATTTTTTGTTCTTTTAAAAATTTGGCCAAGTAAGGATTGTTATAGAAATTATCCATCCATAATGTATGTCCCTTTACCAAATAAATTTTGAAGTAATTCTAAAACTATTGCCTCAGTTTTTTGTGTATCTGAATCTATAAGGGGACAAGTAAACTGCATGTGGTTGATCAGTGAGTAAAATTAGGTTCCATGTGTATGCTGTTGATGACTCACAAAGTTCATAGGACTTTATCCCAAATCGAGCTGCTTTTAGTGGAATATACTGTCTAAATGCCAGTCTGCCTTTCCATAGCAAAAGACTTTCATCTATGGATATATTCTGACCTAAAGTGTAGGCTGTTTTGAACTTTTTATTCAGGTCTTGATAAATAGGAAATATTTTTCACAACTGCCTTGAAACTCCTTCCAAAGGAGAACTGTTATCACTAAAATGCAAAAATTTGTTGAGTAATTCAAACCTCTTCCCAGTCATTGTTGAAGGAAAAAATTTTGTTTCCAGGATAGGATTTTTGGAAAAATATGACCTACCAGTTGGTTTTACAATTATGCTCATTAGCATGTACATGGCAAGCAAGATATACATCTCTCCATTTGTGCAGGGGACCCACTTCCACATTGTCGAGAATTGTGAAAATACCATGCCTCTCTGTGACATTTCTTGATCGGTCGTACCGATTTGTTTCTGTAACTATAAGGTCAACAAGATAGTCATCAAAGAAATATTGAAAAGTATCCAGGAATACTATCTTTTTCAATATTAGGACCACTATTTTCAGTAAAAATTTCCCTCTGTCCATGAAACGTTTCCATTCCCTCCCAAGCCATATCAGGTCGCTTTCTAGGTTTATTTTTTCTGTGATTTGTGTCCCCTCCACCCAATTCTGGCTCATTTTCTGATTCTGAACTAGCCCTAGATTCATTTTGGATTTCTTGTTGAGCGTAGTCAACTTCATCATCTGAGGAATCATCACTGTCTATAAGCCGGTCAATTTCACTACCCCAGTGAACAAGGTTGCTTGCCAGCCTACTTTCATCATTTGCAGCTTTACTTGTTCTTGGCCCAGACATCGTAAATTATTGTACTAGCAATAATAGTGGCCTAATAAATTATAAAACACTATAAACTCAATGTTCCTAAGCTTGCAATTATCCCTAAATCATTATTACAACTAGCAAAATCAAAACCTAACCACAATACATTGTCTTGTGAAACTAACATTTCGACGTTATTCGCACTTCAAAACTCACAAAACCACTTACAAATTAGAGTGTAAGACATTCACACTCGTTCACAGTATCACTAATAATAATAATTGCATCGTAATTGCAATTATAACCATAGAAAAACAACAATACATGATGTAAACAAACCACACGGGACGACTATTTTAGCCGGCGGCACTCGAACTGCGCAGTGACTGTTTGTCATCAGCTGACCCACTATAAGATTGTTTTGCTAAACGGAATCGATAACAATAAATCGATATATAAACTTAACCATTCGATAGTTCAACTCAGTAGCTTTAAACCGAGTATGCGTTAGAATATATTAGTCTAATAATAACCGGTTATTTGCTGAACGAACGATCGAATGTCACAAAACGTACCATGTACGTCGCGGTGCGAGCTCATTGGAATAACGTAAACGTACCACGTACGTCGCAATTCGTTGAAGGGTTAAGGCCAATAAATTATAGGTCTCAGAGACCGGATGTTTCTTTTAATGCCTGAAAAAATATAAGGTCCTACAAACCGGATGTTTCTTTTAACGTAAGTGAAAACCATGTTTTGGTAAAGGTGTTAAAAAACTTATGCAATTGCTGGAAAAATGATGAATACAGTATTCTGGTGGGCTATTGGTTGACTACTTAACAGCAGGCATGATGATAAACGCATATTACTATTGTGAACTTCGGATTAACTCCATCAAGATATTCAGAACAAACGATTTTATGAAGAAGAATTTAGTTTATCCATAACAACGCTTGTTCTCATGCTCCTCAAGCTTACTTCTTGGTTACACCTCGTATAAAAGATCTTTCTAGCTACCCCACTGGATAATAGATTTTGCAACTGCCACATTCATGGTTAATAATTGCTAGAAAAAATACTGTCTGGTGAAATTTAGCTTTAAGGTTAGGAAACTGTCATAATGAGAAATTATGTAAGGATTGTCAAATATACTGCAATAACAGCCAATAAAAAATAGATTATATTGCAGAAGGAATCAGTTTTACATGGTTTAATACAATATCAGTGTTATGTTTTACAACCTTTACATTGTAATATTTTTTCAGGCCTTTTGTATCAACTTTAACTCGGAATTCAATTTATGAATTTAACCGATTGAATGGTGGTTTAATGAGAAATGCATTTATATCGGCTCCATCTATAATTTCTCATCAATCAATTTTGACAAAAAGGTATTTATATATATATATATATATATATATATATATATATATATATATATATATTATATATATATTGTAGTGTGGGATTCTTAGAACAAAATACATGTGTGTATATATGTATGTATGTATGTACGTATGTATGTATGTATGTATATATGTAGGGTGTTTATGAACTCTGGAAATATTTTAGAAATTTGTTCCTCATATCAAGAGAAACAAAATATGTAATATAAACATGGGTCATAAATGCTTAGTTTACAGTATGTCTACATTATGTGTTTTTTTTTTATTTCAGAAACCAGTGAAGGTTAAATCTAAAATTTGGCAAAACTATTTCCCTTGCAATCTTAAATCAAGATAAAAATTAATATTACGTTTTAATTTGGTGGATTGTTAAATTTTTTTAAAGCTTGATGCCTTACAAACATCTTGACACCTAGATCATAAAAATCTGCCAAGAAATAACATAGATGTAATTTTTTAACTGTGGGTATCGCACAGAAAAATTGTCATTACAAGTTTACAGCACCATTAACCGTATATTACAACTGTTCCAAGTTAATAACTGCATTATTTATATATTACTTTTTTGTTCATCTCGACGTAAAGAACAAATTCCTAACATTTTTCTGGAGAGTTTGTAAACACTGTGTTTATGGTACTCAATTTTTAATGTTAAAGGTGGTGGAACAAAACTACTGAGACTCCCAGTACCTTCAAGAAAAAAGAGTGGGGGGAGAGTTAAGAAAATACAAGGTCTTAAAGGTGTTTTATGCAATTCTGAGATGCAGAGTAAAGTAATCCATGTAAATCTAAATTGCTTCAAATTTGTATTTATTTGATACTTTGGTAATCCAGAATTTGCATTTTACTTGCACTCCTCAGCTGTATTAGGTCTTCCTTTATGATTTTTATTTCTTTCGTTAACCAAATGGATTTTCTATTTTTTAGGAAGGCGTGTTATTAAAGCAAAATCTAAAAACACATATTTTTCTTCCATGGAAGCAAAATATATTTCTTTCCTTTTTTTTAAAGCTTTGAAAAGTGTGTGATGATTTGTGGAAAAAATGTACAAATCTTTCTCTTTGCTATCTTGGTGGAGTTTATCATATATTATTTGGGATTATTCACACTCAAAATTTGTTTATTGTGATGTTGTCCAAAAATTGTTTAGTTATGAAACTTTATGACCAAAATTATCCATGGCTGATTTGGAATATTCTGTTGGAAAGTTAACTAAATATGTCACATTATGGATCTTTAACAAATTTTTTTTAATCTATAGGACTTCTGTGTCTAAAGGTATTTTTTAAATCACTCATACCAATTACACGGCTTCATTAACAAAGAAGAAGAAGTATGTACTATGTAATCAGGTCTACCAACTGCGAAAAACATTGAATGACTGGAAATGTTTGTATTAATAACCAAACTCAGAATCATCTCTATTTATAATCTTAAAGATTACAAATGGTGTTAATTAATATATTTTTTAAATTATTGTTTAAATATTTTGAGAGGTAGAAGTATAGGAAAAAGAAAGTAATAATCTAGTTGCTCTTGTAGGTAAACTGCTTACAAAAAGACACTGGGTGATTTGAGTTCATGAATGCTGGGGTAAATACCCTTCCGCCGCTGTGATTCAGCCCTCACTCAGTATCCCCACAACTGCTTGGTACTAGCTTTATCGAATCATCTGACTAATCCGGCTCAGTCGGTCTCGTTCACTGCTGCGACCTGTTCAATTCCACCGGTCAGTGCAGTTACTGAGCCTTCCCGCTAGAGAATGTTATATCGGTCATCGTCTTGACCAAACAAAATAAACGACTGAACAGAATTACCAAATGAATGAAAGGATCCGCTTGTAAAAAAGTAAAATAATAGAAAAAGAAACAGCATATCATACAGTGAATGTATAAATATGTAACAATGAATGTATTGTTTCAGGAATCTAGTATATGTAAATATATCTATAAAACTGATTAAAAAATTGTAATTGTAAGTTACCAGGTACATTACTAAATATTTTAAATGTTAAATGTATGAACAATGGACTTGGTTGATTGATGTCTTTTATTTATCATAAGTTTATTCCCTTACACATTTTTTAAATCAATTACTACAAATCAAGCAGAAACATTGCTTGTTTGATAATAATTTATTTTTATAAATAACAACACATTTTAGACATCTAACCGTTTAAGTGCCCACCAATTTTCATAATACCCAGGCTCCCTTCTTCCCTGTCGAGTTACATGATTACGGTTTTATTCTTAATTGGTTAACAGTGAACAAAAGAAACAACTGAATGATTTTGGGGTCCTAGTGTAACCTAATGCATAGAATCTATAGTTTTAGTTTAGATTAAGCTATTTTTTATGAATAAGGGTTTTTAAATTAACTTAATTCTAGTATTATAAGTTTTAACAATTGTTAAAAATTATATATCTGATTTGGAAAAAAAAATATTTATTCAGTTGGCAGGGAAATTGAACGAAACGTTCAAGGTGAAAGGGTCTTTTGAAACACTGTGATCCGGATTACTCATTCATTTGACTGACCCGTTCAAAATGAATGTTACTGCATGGCGCATGGCTAACCTCACAACAAAATGAAGGCTCCCTGGATATGTCTATGGTTACATGAGTGTTCAATTAATATTTTACACTTAGACTGCGAGACTTCTATAGGCCTACACACAAAAATAAAACAGTTATAGAACAGGTAAATAGCAGCAGTGTAAACAAAACTGTGCGAGTGAGACACGATTCACACAACTGATAAACAGAGACAAGAAGGTGCTGGTTTCACTCCCCACTACAGCTCGCCGTAGAGGGCCCCTCCTGCACGGTGTTGCTCAGATATTTGCTTCTGCACAGGTTTCTTTGCAAGCGGTTTATGTATAGTAGGTATTCTTCGTATGAGTAAAATGGGTAGGTCCGTAGCCATTCTTGTAGTATTGAAGAACCATAAAGAACTATAGTTTTCTTTAGCGTCTTGTCAGTGGTGCACCCTGGAGCTCCGGTCCAGCACATGGGCAGTCTCACTGTGGACGTGTCTGAAAATGATATAAGGGTGATCATTGGGGTTATAAATGTTATGTGGACTCACAGTCTGAAATTAATGTTATCCTAACACTAGAATTAGGACTTGCACAATTATATAAGCTGAATGTGATTGTATCAACCTTATACCTGGTTACCTTATCGTTTTGACAAACCTTGGTAAAAACGCTTGAACGGAACTATGTTGTTTTTGATATCAGTAAGACATCAAACAGAAAATTATACACTCCGCATAGGCTCCATATCAATAAATTTGGTAAAATAAAAACATTTTCAGCTCTTGTCAAATGTATACTCCAATGTAGAATTAAGGACTGTTGGGACGGGTTCAGCTTTAAACCCAGAGGTTGCTGAATCTGATTGTACATGAAGCAATAATTTCATTAATTAGTGAAAATGAGTATTCACAAGGAAATGTTGATGAGATAGAGATAACTCAAAACTTTTTAAGATCAGAACTGGGTGCCCTCTCCCAGTGTTTGGAGCTGGAGACGAGTGCAGCGGTGGACGGGAGCTCTGCTCTGAACCTCCAGTAGTTAATAATTCCACTGCTCAAACTTATTATTATTTCTAGTTATTAGAAGTGTGTAAAAAACAAGATTTTAGAGTTTTCTGTCTTTTTGAGCGGTTTATCTAAGACACAACGTGATCTGCCTGCAGGAGATTTGGACTGGCGATTTAGGTGAATCCTTGCTAAGTACAATCCCTAATTATGAACTTAAATCTAGTTTCTCAAGAACCAGTAGCTGTGGCGGCACTGCTATTCTTGTCAAGAGGGGTGTGAAGGCTGGATCGCTTGATTGTCAGTCCAGAGTTCCCTGTATAGAGGGCATATTGGAGTACTCGGCTCTCAAATTGCGAAAGGGAGAGTATTCGTTTATAATCCTATCTATTTATAGAAATCCAAAGTTGAGGACCATAGATTTTTTTAAAGAATGCAATCTTTGCTAAGGTACGTTCTCAAAAAGTTTTCATTTAAATTGCTTGTTATTGTGGAGATTTTGATTTGAATTTCCTTTCAAACCATCATGTACTGGTAGAGTTTAGTAACCTATTTACCTCGTATGGTCTCACAAGTAACTTCTTATAGATAACGAGGAAGAAGTCCGCATCTTGTATTGATAATATTCTAACCACTTTTACCCCTATTTGTGCCCTTTTAGTGGAACCTGGACTTTGCAATTATTTTCTCGTGCCAGCTCTTTCGCCCACTCCTCCACCTCCCCCTTCATCTCCTTGTCCGTTGAAAACTTGTTTCCACTCATATGCACCTTCAGGGAAGTGAAGAGATGGAAATCTGAATGGACCAGGTCAGGGGAATGTGGGGGATGGTTCAAAATGTCCCATCGAAGAGTCCAGGAGTTGCTTCGTGGCGTTGGCCATGTGAGGTCTGGCATTGTTGTGCAGCAGGTAGACTCCCTTCGCCTCTGAATTTGTAGCGTTCCAAAAACTCTTGAAGCTCTGCACTCCATTCAACTTGTGCTGTTCTGTCAGCTGTTTTTGGACCCATCTCGCAGACAATTACCGATATCCGAGAGTTTCTGTGATTGTTTTGTGTATCAGGGATCTGGAGATTTGCGGAAACACCGCAGAAAGTTTCATCTAACATCAATCTGCAATCGTTACGGACCACAATAACGGTTTTTTCCACAAGTTCCTCAGTCACAATTGAAGGTTTTCCACTCCTCTGATCATCATGCACGGAAATTCGGCTATTTTTAAACTCACGACACCACTTGTACACACTCATACAATTCATACTCCATTACCCTAAACAGTTTTCGCCTCATTATAAATTTCAACCGTAGTTTTTCCCTTCACAACGAGGTAGTAAATGACGGCACGAATTTCGCTCTTGAAAGGAGATATGATCAAACTTTTTCCGTGAGAGATGCTATTGCGTCAAGAGTTGATGTTTCATATGTTTACTTGAGCATATCTCAGTTTTGTAGACCAAAGATGAATAAACCTTTTTGAATCTTGAGTGTGTTGATAAAATATTGACAATAGGACTAAAGAGATTTCGGCCTAGTAGATACCCTTGTGGGATTCCTTATAGGACAGGAAATTGTTTCAACTTATACGTGTTTGCAATTCTTAGTGTGGTTATATGCATCTGAACTATTTTGATCCTTGTCTGCTTTGTCTGTGATTCTCAGTAATGTTGGTTTTCTTGAGATAAGATCATGTTCTAAATAGTCAAACACCTTGTTATAGTTGAGGAGAAGTGTGGAGATGTATTGCTCCTTATCTATTTGGTCAATAATGTTTTGAATAGTGGCAGTGATAGTAGGTTTTCTTTTTTGTGAATCCATGTTAGCACTTTTTGATTGAATAAGCTTGTCATATCTAATAACATGCATATCACTACCATAATTTTTATTGGTAACACCCACTATCAAACAATAAAATGAGGAGGTATCTTTCTCAGCATACAAAGGGACATTTTCCATCACATCACTATAAGAAACATAAAATTTATGTTGTTATTTAGAAATATAGAAAAATAACATTTGTTCTATTAAAATAGATGACTCTTTAGAAGTGGCACGGATGTGATCAGTATTTTTTAAACAAGAAAGAGTCAGAATAGTATGGTTGTAGTTTTAGTTATTATTAAATTAGTAACTTAGATTTGTTTATGAAAATTTGAAATAATTTTTTAAAGTGTTATCAATTTTTTTAGGCATTTGGCGAGAGCCTGTTTGAATTCTGACGTCCAAGAAGAAATAAAAAATTTCCTTTCATTAACAGACACCGAGATGGTAGAAGATCTTGTAGAACAATTCAGACCCATACCAAGAGAGACAAATAAAACTATAACTGAGAGGTTTTTAAGATAAGTGTGGAACGTTCTGACGTCCAAGAAGAAATTAAAAATTTCCTTTCATTAACAGACACCGAGATGGTAAAAGATCTTGTAGAATAATTCAGACCCATACCAAAAGAGACAAATAAAACTATAACGGAGAGGTTTTCAAGATAAGTGTGGAAAAAATAATCTGTGTTCGTAATCAAACACATTGCCTTTGTGCCTTTCATAAACTATTTTTTGTATTGAAATTATAATGTCTTAAGTAATGTTATTTTAACAGGTCTATTGAACTTGTAATCTCAATACTACGTAAGAAGAATGATAGAGACACATTTTTGACCAATATTTCTTGTAATTTGTGTTCTGTGTAACCTACAGCTCATGATGTATAATTAGAATTGTGGAAATTCCTTGTAAAATAAACGTTAAACTTGCCATGAATCATAATTTTACAGAAGGTACCACTTATAAGTCGATTCAAAAATGATATGGTTTCATTCAAATTGGTTTTTTTAGAAGTCAGAGGTTAAATTTGTTTACTTGTAATATTAGTATTTTTTCCTAGGCACAGCTGTACCTAGTAGAATAGTAAATTTATATACAACAGATTTTTATACTCAAATTATAACATTATAATGCAGGGTGTCAATTAATTCCTAGAATGGTTTAATATAAATCTGAAACTGTTAGATGATACTTCACTGACCAAACGCACATGTTATTAATTTTACCTGATTTATTTGACATAACTTCAGACTGAACACCTGACAAAAGGAAAATAAAGTTTGTATAAAAGATTATTAAATGTTTAAAATGAAGTATTAATGTTGAATTCATTTCAACAAAACCACTATCAAATTTATTTTTGCCAGGAAAGATATAAAATTGTGTATAATTATTTTGTATATACTGTGCTAAATCTAGTTTTTACTTGTGAGGAAATACAACAATTAACCTTTTAATTTTAATGTTTGTGTTTGTAGAAAACAAAGTATGTTTATTACCACAAAAAATATAAAAATATCATAGTGTGTGTGTGTGTGTGTGTGTGTGTGTGTGTGTGTGTGTGTGTGTGTGTGTGTGTGTGTGTGTTCAAGTTCAAAATTCCTTTATTCAACAAAATTTTACAATATTACAAAAAATACAATTTTACTCCCAGTGCGCTTCAGTCAGCGCGTGCGGGAGTGGAGTTTATGAATGCAGTCTATTTCAGTCCATTTTCACACCACTTGCTGTACATATCAAATTATACCATGTAATTACTCATCTTAAATATATTTATCCAATTTAAATTAATTTAAAGGTCTATAAACATGCAATATAAGTCAATACATAACTAAACATGCATTATTTGTTAATATTTCTGCAGTGCAGGACCATACAACATATGTCCTTTAAATTTAAAAAAATTTTAAATATCATACATAACGCCAACAACAAAATGAATAAACGTAACAGAAATATTATAAATATAAATATCAAACAACAATGCAATAAATATATACATATATATAACAGGTTAAATAAATAAATAAGTAAACATTAACAGGCTAAATAAATAAATAAGTAAATATTAACAGGTTAAATCAATAAATAAGTACATATTAACAGGCTAAATAAATAACTATGCTAAATAAATAAATATATATATCAACATGCCAATAAATAAATAAAACAAGAAAAGAGTTAACAGTTTGCTATAGGCATGAAATAAAACCAAACAACAATGACACAGTAACTAGGCATGCATATCTGGCAGTTTGCTTACAAACTCAATTGCTTTCATCTTTACTTTTGGCTTCTTTTCAAATATAATATTTTGGCCACTATGCGTCAAGAACCTATTATATATCTGAGATCCCAGATAGCAAAACTGATGCCTGCTGCGTTCTTTTGTTAACAAAGGTATTTTTAACAACAGGTTTTGACTAGATCTAGTATAGCGATTAATTTGTCTAAATTCAAATTGGCCAAGATATTTCTGAATATGCATGATTACTGAGTACTGATAAAGCTGTCTAAATCTAAAAATATTATTTTCTACAAATAATAAATGTGTGTGTGTGTGTGTGTGTGTGTGTGTGTGTGTGTGTGTGTGTGTGTGTGTGTGTGTGTGTATAGATACACATATATGCATATATATATATATATATATATATATATATATATATACCCATTTTTAAATTTTAATCACAATAAAACTTCTACCAAAATATGACATTCTAATATTGTAATTCTTAACACAAAACTTCAAAGAATGGTGATGTATCGATTTTTACACCTTTAAAAACTTTTTTTAATAAAATAGAATTGTTTAACTACGTGGTGACGTGATGAGCCAATATTAATCAGTCTTTTAGAACTATTTAACTGATTGTGATGGAGACGATCTAAAAAATTGTTTTAGTTTCATAACATTAATTTACCTGTTTTCTGATAGATTGCCTAAAAATATCCTGTATTAAGTTTAAGAAACATATTTATCAGCTGCACAGGATTTCTGAAAATTATGGTCATTTGTATTGCTCAAAAACATTAAGTAACATCAGAGAAATCAGCAAATGGTTAGTTATATTTATTTTTACTACAAAAATATTATAGTGGTGCAATATTTTACATCTGAAAACTTTTTTCATCTTTTAGCAAAACTGTTGGTATGTTGTATGCATTTAATAAAAATATTTATTTATTATATTTAAAATTAATTAATATTTTTTTAATTGCATCAACACTTTTGATACATAAGGTGTTCATAAATGTTTAATGTAAACTAAAAAATATACATTTTTATAAACTGAGTTCATTAACTAGTTAATTTGTCATAACATTTAATATTAATCAGTTGTCAATAAAAAAATTACTGTATAATGTCTCTCATAACATGTTTGTAATTAAGATTTGTTGTAAAAACTAAATGGAAACAGTATTGTTCTTTTTATTATTTTCTTTTTTCTACAATTTTGATTCATTTATATATCAGTGTGTAAGGTTGTGGAATGATCAATGAGATGGCAACTGTAAGGCTTAATACATGCACCTCTGTGGAAAACTCTGTATGTCTAAGATACTAATGGGTAGATGTGTAAATAATATTCTCCACTTGACTTTAACATCCAGTATTGCCAGTATAGAAACCCCTTTCATGTTCGCTATAAGGAGGGGTTAGAACATACTTTGTAACCGGGACCAGTACTTAACAGATCATATCCCAAATAGATTCAAGTTTATGATTTCAAATTGTATTTATTGTGCCATATTTAATCAAAAATAAAAACAACTATGATAGTGTGTTAATACTATTACATGTATTTCTTTTATATTTAAGGTGAGATTATGTTTTTCTCTTGTCCTTGTTCTTAGAAAAGAAGTTTGTTTCGTTCACTTAGTTGTAAGCCAAGGTACACTTTGTAATATAAACTCCATTTTTTAAGAAATGTATGTTTCTTATGTTACTGTATAATATTATTAAATAAATAGTGTATAGTAATTATCTTAATTTGGTACATTTGTACAAAAAATTGTTTTGTAAAAATGTATAGTTTCTTCTTATTGATTTAATTATAATATGTGTTCCTTTTTTATGTTGTTAAATGTTTTTCAATTCATGTAATAGTGTGTTAATACCGTTACATGTTTCTTTTATATTTAAGGTGAGATTTTGTTTTCCTTTTCTCCTTTCGAAGAAGTTTGTTTTGTTCACTTAGTCGTAAGTCACAATAAATTTTTAATGTAAACTTCATTTTTGAAAAATATATGTTTCTTATGTTGCTGTAAATATTAAATGAATTGTGTATAGTAATTAACTTAATATGGTACATTTGTACAAAAAATTGTTTTGTAAAAATGTATAGTTCTTCTTGTTGATTTAATTTTATAATGTGTTCCTTTTTATGTTTTTAAATGTTTTTCAATTCATGTAATAGTGTTTAATACCGTTACATGTTTCTTTTATATTTAAGGTGAGATTTTGTTTTTCTTTTGTCCTTTCGAAGAAGTTTGTTTCGTTCACTTAGTCGTAAGTTGCAGTACATTTTGTAAGTAAACTTCTTTTTTTAACAAATTTATGTTGTTTGTGAAAATATATAGTTCTTCTTGTTCATGTAATTTTGTAATATGAGTTCTTCTTTTTTACGTTATTAAATGTTTTTCAAGTAGTTTTGAGTGTTGATTTATATTACCATTCTTTTGTATCTGAGCTTCAAGGTTACAAATATTACATGAATTAAAAAATGAACTGAACATTAAAGCAGGCTCATATTAACAAATCCAGCAGTGTCCAGGAGAATGGGATATTGGCTTTGTTGTACCGGTGACAGAGTATATCCTAGCTGAGATGTTGCATAACACAGTTAACTGTCTTCCCTTAATTTTGTTTGTTTTACAATAGAAATCAATAATAAAAACTTATATCCTGGTATTCTGGACAATTTGTTTAGTCCTGATAATCCTGGGATATCAATACTGCTATTCCAGGATTTGAAGCATTTAAAATTTACACAATTGTCCTTGAAATTAGCATTATTCAGAACGTTGGTAGCAAAGAAGTACAATTGTTAACATGTTAATCGACATTAGGTTTCACCATTAAAATATAATGGCAGTAATTTAATAATAAAAGCTTGTTAAAGAAAAACATCAGCATTGTTTTCCACACAGTGTCCACTTGGCATTTTGTGATGTGTTGTTTAAAAGAGTTAATATCAGGAAACAAAGCTTTGCTCTGCATTTTTTTTCTGGTAAATCGTGTTTTGGGATTCATTTTATGATATACTTGTCCGCAAACTATAAATGCCATGGCTATTTATTGTTGTGTCCTCTTCTACATTAAAGAATGCTAGAGAGAAAAATGAAATGAAATGAAAATATCTTTATTCCTTCTACAACATTACACTTCTTGCATCATATAAAATGGTAGGAATATACTCAACCATCCTACACAGTTTTGATGGCCGGCAGTCAAAAAATTACACTATTATCAGTTACTACTTTTATGACACTGAGAATTGGCATTCGGCCTCTGTAGTGATATCACTTTGTTTGTTTACAAACTACTGTGGACAATCGTAAACCTTACCCATTAATATAAAATTAAGTAACCAAAACATAATTACTAGAAAAATTATACACACTTCTTATCAAATACTGCTACTTTCGTACTTTTTTTTACCCATGAAACCTAAATTTCCCCATACTCTTTGTACAACCTTTTCAGCACTCACATATATACATTCTGAAATATTTTATTCAATTATATCTGTTAATTGTTTAATTTCCTCAGAGTTCATCAGCCATTTTTTCAGGTGAAACTACACTTTTCCATATCAATTGGCAACATATTAAAACACTTTGGGCCTAAAAAAAACTCTTGTAACTGCTTTGTTTTTTACGTTCCGCATCATGTACATAATGCTTATATAAATGTTCTGTTCCATTATTTCCGCTTCTTTTAAACAAAATTTGTAATACTTTATAAATAAATAAATGTTGGAGTGGTAAAATATTCAGCCTTTGATAAAGAGGAAAAAATGATTCTCTCTTGTTCTTATATAAAATATACACAAAAAAATGGTTTTGGGTTGCTCTAAGTTTTCTTATTGAATTTTTAAAAGCTCCTCCCCAGCATTGAATACCATATTGCAACCTAGAATGTATAATGTCTGTAATAAATCTGAGTTATATTTATTCCTTATATAATAAAACTTCCTAATTTGACGCTTTAAAGAATTTATATATTCAATATGTTTTTCCCATGACAATTTACTATCTAAAAATACTCCTAGTTATTTTAAATGCTTAACTATCTCAATTTTTTTCGCATTTACATGTTTTTTTTTATTACAATCAAAATCATGAAAAATTATATCATTAATAAACTTAAAATCTCTAAAATTAAAATAAATTACTTTAGTTTTAGATACATTTACAATCATTTTATTTTGAACACACCACAATTTCAAAATGTTTGTCTTTGTATTACACATTGCCACATCTCCTCTTTGCTTTCATTAACATATAATAGAAGAACCAAATCATCTGCAAAAGCATAAATTTGCCCTTTAAATGGTTTTTCTATCAAATCACTAATGTACATCAAGAACAATGTGCTTGAGAGAACAGAGCCCTGCGGCACACATTTCTCAACTATTTCTGGATTACTATATAATAACAGTCATTAAATTTGACAATTCGTTCTCTGTTTGAAAGGTATGTATTAAACCAGCTGTGCACCACTCCTCTTATTCTTGCATGTTCTAATTTAGAAAGTAAAATAGTTTGGTTCACCAGGTCAAATGCCTTTTTATAATAGATAAATAATGATGCCTTTTTGCCAAAATTCCAAAATTGATGTAAAAACGGTGACGTATAGATAAAAATCAAAATTAGCAATCGCCCGCTGAGCAGCTAACGTCCATGCATAGAACCAGTTTTACACACAAAGAACTACAAAAATGTTTCACCACTCGGTAATTTGCGTACTGCCGATAGTTTTTGTCCACGAATAGACAGTGCGGACACTTGACGATGTGCCAAAATAAATATAAAAAATAATAATTATATCTAAAATACTATTTGTTAAGATGTAAATTAGAAAACTACTTCAGCCTAAAAGGAATTTACCATTTAGAGCCAAACCCCAATCAAAATACCAATCTGATAAATTTAAGAAATGTTGAAATCGCACATCAATTAATAATTTTAAAATCAAGGCAACCAGATGGGTTGAACCTAAGATGATTCTCTTTTCCTTTTTATAACAAAACATTTTTTAGTTCTATGTAAACATTTACAAATATTCTACACACAGCTGATTGGAATCTTGTTGTTTATGGTATTTATTTGTTAAAATTTTATTTTGGTTATGTCTTTTGTTCTTGGTTTGAGTTCTGTTTATGTTTTAATTCAGTGTGGTTCTGTGAACTCGAAAATTAAACATGAGCACTGAATTTTTGTTTCTGTTTTTGTGTACACTTTAAAGTACTTAGAAGAATAATATTTGTTAAGCCGTAGTTGTTACTTTGATTATCAAACTAGTTTTTCATCCAGAATGTACAAACATGTTTTAGCAAGACTTATTTTTGGATTCTAGTTTCAGCTTTTCCATTTGATTAATATTGTGAAATCCTGATTTTTTTAAAGTATGTTTAACCCTAGATTACTTATGTGTCGTAAAAATTACGACTCGCCGTTTTCCAAAAAATGCTGTATCTAGACAAATAGCGCGCCCCCCCGCCCCCCCACTCATAGTACCTTCCTCCCGCCAGTAGACAACACCAGTCGCGGAGTGGCACGCCAACCGGTCAGTTCTATCAATACACATTTATATCTGTCTCGTCAATTTGACGACACTTAAGTAGTAAAGTAACGTTTTTCCCTGAAAGTTGTTGATTGTTTTTTATCCTGTTAGATTGGTTTTATTTCATAGTATACGCGTTTTAGCAGTAATTATTTGTAGTTAATTTTAGTAGTTAGTTTTTCCAAGTTGTAAATATCAGTTTTCATACACCATGGGTGATGAAAATGACCGTGTGAGTGCACAAATAAGGAAATATTTAGAAGAGGATAGTGATCCTGACAGCGAAAATGGTGGCAGTGAACAAGAAGATATTTTAGAGGACCGATGACGTGGAAAGCACTGACGCAGACGACACGGATGCTGATGAAACTTACCAACCTCCACTACAGGAACCGGAAGCGAGTTTACGTGAGTGAATCGTCTGATAGTGACATTGAGGTTCAGTCGGTTACAAGTAAAAAACGACGTAGGTCTAAAAGTTTGCCTTTACGTCAATCATCTGATAACGGCCCATTACCTAAAACTAATTCACTAGACCTACCTAATACTGACTCTCCAGCTACTGCAGGTAGCTCAGCTTCTCCTGATGTTCCTCCTAATGATGACTTACTTAGGCCTATACCAAACACACATAATAAAAACTCCGAAACGTTGCCTAGCCCTGAACGACCTACACCTGACCAACCTACGCTGGTCAACTTATGCCTGATCAACCAATTTCTGATCAACCTACGCCTGATCCACATCTGTTCAGCCCCAATGCCAGACTTATCCGAGCTAAGAATGGCCATGTGTGGAACACTCGACCTCAGCCTTGACAACAAGCATCCACGGCTCTAACAGAAGTGTAACCACTGACAACTGGTTCACGAACATCAAAGCTGGCAGAGGACTTGTTGCAGGATCCCTTCAAATTGACAACTGTTGGGACAATCCGTCTAAAAAGAAAAGGTGTCCCAAGTGAGCTTGGAAATCGAAAAGAAAAGCCTGTAGAGTCATCGATGTTTCTCTTTGACCGAGAGACAACTTTGGTTTCTTACAAACCTAAACGAAACAAGGTAGTAGTACTCTTATCTACCATGCACAGTGGTCGACACTTAATTCCAACACAAAGAAACCTGAAATTATCCACACATACAACTCAACAAAAGGAAGCAGTTGATACGCTAGACAAAATGTGTGGAGACATGTCATGCAGTAGAAAAAACCCGTCGATGGCCCCTCTGCATTTTTTATGGCATATTGAACATTGCCTTTGTGAATCTCATATGTGATTTACTGCATGAACAATCTTCGGCTGGGAAACAAACCACTCCAAAGAAAAGCTTACATGAAGCAGTTGTATAAGGAGCTAACAGAACCACATATGAGATCGCGCCTTCAAAATACCTCAACTGAGGAGGAACACTCGAACTGAAATTTGTGAGCTGCTTGGAATTGCAGTAGCACCACAAGCCCCAAGAGCTCAAAGGAGCCAGAAAAACATGTTTTTAACTGTCCAGCTGCCCTCAGAAGAATGACTACTACATATTGTGTTCACTGCGGCCATCCAATATGTGGACAGCAACCGGGCCGTATGCTGCTTAGACTGTGACAATAAGTACCCAATGAACTGAAAACCTAATGTTTATCAATCTACCTAAACAATAAATACAAATGTAAAAATTTTTCCAATACCAATAAAGTAGTCTCCAACTTGTATATTTTGATATAAATGTGTGTTTAATTCAATATAACAATTTTCTTGTATACAACATTTTTTTTTCAAACCCTGTATTTTGAAAATGTTTGTCAAATCTAGGTACGACATGAATTTTTTTTTTCACAGGATGTGGCAATGATAAACCTTTCAAAATTTTTTCACCAAAGCTTTAAGAGTTGTAAACCAACACAGGAATATTTATATAATTAAAAAACATGTTTAAGGCCTTATATAAAAAAAAATATATGTGAGTCGTCAAAATTACGACACTTAAGTAATAATGTAACAATAAAAAGGCTTAAGTAATCTAGGGTTAAAACTTCCTGTTGGTATCCGAATTGATTGAAAAGAGCCACAGGATCGAGTATCGGAAACTATACATTCCTAGTAAAAATTCCAGGGACATTATAAAAATTCACGCATGTTTCCCGGAGTCCGAAACTCATGCATAATGCACGCGTTTCCAGATTCTCATCGTTGGTGGTAGCCCTGGTTAGAGTCCTGTGAAAGTATCGTGGCTCCAAATATATCCCACTATTAACGGCCAATATACGAAGAATGCATCAGAAAGTTATCTACTACGGAAGTTACCGAAGTGCGCTTAGTTCGTGATGTGTAGAAAAAGTACATAGACAACAGTACCTCCTATATTTGCACCCAGATAACGAGCACAATTTTAATGTTATCAATTACTGGTTCTTAAATATTTTTTGTTAGCCTTTAAGATACAAGAATATAATCACGACAACACAACTACAAGGTAAGTAAACCCACGAAAGGCTGTGGTTTGTGTCCGTTAGATTATATTCAAGGACTACGAAACATAACATAAGGCTCCTATATGTACGTTGGACTATTTGGTTTGATCAGTTCGAATCGTCCGACCGATCGTCACGTGTGCGAAATCGTTTATTCCCAGCCGTCGTTCAACCAATCCCGCTCTGACGTCGGAAACTGATGAGCGTTGTTGATTCGGTCGGCTAGCCGTCTGTAGACTGGCGACAACATTAAGTTGCGTTTATACTGGCAAGTAAAGTTTGATGACAATCGGAATGTGTGAGGTGCAATCTTTCATAGACCAACAGAGGCCCAGGCCGCGATACAAGCGGCGGGCAGTAGGCGCTGGATGAGCGCCGACTTGAAGTTTAATGTTTGTGTTGTACATATGAGGAACACTCGAAAATAGCCATGACAGACGTAAGCAGGAGGGCAGTACTACACAATGGCGCTTATCCGCCGCCAATGCTAGACATTAAATGTTTATCCTCAGCTGTTTCTCCAATGTCTAACCCTCAGCTTATTCTGTCATTGCTGTGCAACCGGACACAAATGCCCCCTTTTCGGCGTTACTTGTAGATAACCAACTACTTTCTTCTCTAAAAGGTATCTATCAGGCTTGGTAAAAATCCAGCTGACATTCTGGTGTACTAAAAAAAACCGGGCTGCACCTCTTATTAGACCGTTAAAAATCAAATTATTCAACAAACCGAATCCTTCAACTCTATACAGGGTGATACATGAAGTTCTCCCCCCACTTCTACAGCACATTGTACTAGTAAAAATAATGAAAAAATGTTATATAAAACATAAGTCCGAAACGTCTTCGTTAGCGATTTACAGCTAGCGAAAGATTTCGCCTGAGGAAGTGCCATGGTAAAGAGTAAAATAAAGCCATACGATAACTTTTGGAAAGGTTATAGTTTAATAAGAAATAACTGATTCTATGTATTTTTTACCTGAAACAACTATAAAAATAAGTTTCAGAACTGTACCTGTTAGTTTTTTGAGGGATTCAGGGTTAAATGCAAAAAATTTGGGGCACGAAAACAATGTTTTTTTAATTTGGATTTACAATAACATGATAAATTGGTAAATAAATGACATACGAGAGACAAAACAACCATTAATTGTAGAAAAATTAATTGCTAGAAATTTGATAAAAAAAAAATTCAAAGTCTAAAATAAAACAGAAATAGTACCAAAAAATCGATTTTATCAGTATAATACATTACTAGCTGTCAAGCGCGCGAGACGCGCGAGCGCTGTGAGCATTGTTGAAAATAAAAATCAAAAACAAAATGTTTGTTCCTTAATGATGAGAGTAAAATTAGACAACCAAGATTAACTGTTCAACGTTAAATAAAATTTGTTGTAAAATAAAACATCATCATGTTTTATTTACGTTGTATTTTTTTTTTTAAATAAAAATTTACATCAAATGTTCGTAAATAAATGAAGCAAACATTTTTCCCAATATTGTTTACTAATCATCGAAATGCAGTTTTTTGTTTTAATTATTCTAATTGGTAACGCACGAATACCGCTGATACAACCAATGGTATTCTGTACTGTTACGTTTAGAACTGTGTAATTAGAGTGTTTTGTAAGCTACAGCAGGAGATGCTGGTTTCTGTGAATCCTTTTATTAAATCAATTTTTCTGTGATTATAAGTCGATTTTTATTCAGCGAAAAAATCCTTACTTATTTACATCAAGAATAACAGCTGATATGGTTTTTATTTTGGTGGATACTGAAATGGTAATGCTGAGGCTGCTGTAGAAGAATATGACTACGTTACCCTTAATAGGGTTCCAGATACCAAAACAATTTCAGGAACTTTTCGGTAACTCTTCGGGGAAACAGGAATCACTACCAAGTACTAGAACCAATTATGAACAAGCTGTCCCACCTTGATGAGATATTGTTATTAATGCTGTTCAATCGCAAGTCCCAGGTTAAGTACCACGTTTTTCTAGCGGATAGGATTTCACATCAACGTGTGGAGGGTCACTTAATCGAAACCAATTTATCTTTTCATAAACAAAAGGTTCAACATCTACAGCTAGGATGGTCCGCTTCGCTTGGAGTTTTGCAACTTATTGGAATATTAATAATCAACTTCTACAACGTAATTTGTTTACGTATGAGGGCCACAATTCACTCGGTATGGTGACTATAACTTCAACAATGAACACACATGGGCAGAAAACAATCCACAATGAGGTATTGAACAGAACTTCAACACCGATATTAGCGTCAATGCTGGTGTGGGCCTTTTGCACAATCTGTCTGATTGGGGGAACCTTTCATATTACCTGGACGCCTAAAATGCTGATTCTGTTTGCATTTCCTTCAAGAAGAGTTGCCGCAGCAGTTAGAGAAATGTTCACTTTACATCTCAACAAAAATTGTTACTTCCAGCATACGAGTCAACCTCCCCCACTTTTTCCACTGCCGATTTCTGCTTACTTAAATGCATGCAATTTCCTGAGACACTCATTTGTCTGGAGGGCCACAGCCCTTGCCACCAAGATCACTCAATCAATCTCCATTGGATTATTGCATCGTGGGACTGATGAAAGACATTTATACAAGACAAAATGAATTTTCTCGTGAAGAATTAATTGCCCATATTATGGATTCGCTGTGCAGAATACAGTGAAGTCCTGAAAACTTAAAAACGCAACACAAGCAATACACAAAACGTGCAAGCAAAATGTAATTGATAATGATGGCCTCATTTTCGAACATCTATTATAAAAAGGAGCTACTTTTTGGCCCAACCGATATTAATTTTCTTAAAACTATTAATGTATTATACGAATAAAATTTCTATTTTTGGTACTTATTTCTGTTTTAATTTGAGACTTTGATTATATCAATTATCCTCAGAATTAAATTCTCTACAATGAATTTTTTGATTTTTATGTATTTAGTACCAATTTAACAAAGATATTTAACATCAAAAACTTAAAAAAACATTTTACCGTTCCCCAATATTTTGCATGAGAGGACCGGGGGCGCGCCTGGGCGAGGAGGGGGCGCCCTCAAAACTACATACAGTACAGTTCTTATAACCTATTTTTATTACTTTTAACAGTAAAAATACATAAGAATCCTACGATATTTCTTACTTAAATCATAACCTTTCCAAATTTCAGTTATGGCATTTTTAATTTACTCTTTAAAAATTATAAAATTTATTATTATAAAAACCAACTTACTATTAAATAAAAAAATATATTAAAAATTAAGGTTCTTCTTTTTAAGAAAATAAAAAAAAAATAATAAAAATAAATTAAATTTATTAATAAATGGGTTAAAAAAAAATAATTAAATATATTATTAAATTTAAATTAATATTATATTATATTTAATAAAATTAATTAAATTTTATTAAAAAATTAACTTAACTATAATAACAATTAATTAAAAAAATAATTTAATATTTTAAATAATAATAAAAATAAAATATTATAAAATTATTTAAAATTAAATTTTAAAATCTTTAAAAAAAATTATAAAATAAAAAAAAAAAATTAAATATTTAAAAAAAATACTTTATAAATTAACTTTAAAAACATAATATTATATTTAATTAACTTAAATACATAAACATTTTATTACACAAAATTATTATAAAAATTATTATTAAATTTAAAATTTACATAAAACAATTGTATTATTAAACCCAGAATTCAGCGAAATCTTTCGCTAGCTGTAACTCAGCTAACGAACGTTTTCGGACCTATGTTTATATAACATTATATTTTCATTAATTTTTACTATACAAAGTGCAGTAGAAGTGGGGGGAGAACTTCATGAATCACCCTGTATCCCCTACAACACTGTACATTTTAGGCTTTTGCTATCTAATCTAACACGTCTTTTAAAAATACTATTTTCACTCAAGAATAAGAGTTAAACCAAGATAAACTCCACTACAATAGTGGAGGTAACCTTCGATCAACCGGCATCAGATGGAGCTTGCAAACATATGTTGATCTCCATTCACAATTTCACGAACCACGTTGCGTAAAATATTTCGAGATTAATCAGTTTTTGATTCAAGGAGCTGTCAAATTATGTCTTGATTTCACAAGTTCTTGGACACGGAAAATTGTTTTTGAAATTTTCCCAGTTCTCAGGAAAATTCCCGGTCGGGTGGCCACCCTGATTTGTTATGACAAACACATAAGAATACTCCACCAAAATGTATAATGCATTAAAAACAAAATTTACAGGCTAGCCCACTTTTTAGAAGACTCTTCGCAGACATAGCAATTTTTACTGAGCACAGCCTAAAAGAAGAATTACTACATCACACAAGGCTACCTGGATACACTCAAAGCAAGTTTCATCAGACGGAACCATATGTAAGTGACAGAAGCAATATTTGTCACACACGATCTGGAAAATCAGAGGCAACAGACATGCCTGCACTGGTAAGAATGTGTCTGTGAGATAGCTATTATTATGTTGAAAATAAGCAAGGACCCTCTGTATGTATTAGGAACATACAAACCACCTAATGACAGGCTGGAAGAAGGTCTGAAAATCCTCTCCACATTGCTTGAGACAACAAAGGCTGAGACTCACCGGATAGTCATAATTAGTTATATAAATATTAACAACTAACTGCAAATCGTTAAGACCAGAAACTTACTGAAACACTGTCTAGGCACAATATGGAAAGACGAATTCTACCCCATACTAGGATTACACCTACTACCTTTATTTCCATAGACTTTGTATGCTTGAACTTTAAAAACGAAGAACTTAGCAAAGTAGTAATGAATGCAGAAATGTCTGATCAAACAGCACAGCACAATCTTTAAAACAAAAGTCATACATTCCTAATATTATGCAAAGATATTTCACTAAAAACAACATTGACTCTCTTCGGATACAAGTACAACATAAAGACTGGATGGAAGTTTTCGATGCCCAAACTGCTGAGGATGCACACAATAAGTTTATTAATACTAACAATAGTAATGGATGCCACCTGTCTGAAGAAGAACCTACGAAAGGGAAAGAAAAAGAGACACAAGACTTTTTGTGATGAAGAAGTAGCCAGACTCAAAGTTGAGTATCTTAAGAGCCTACATAAGTACCAGGCATCGAGAAATACCCTAGATAAGGTGGAGTAAAAGAATATGACGAAAGATCAAAAACTCTGAAACACTAGGCATCTATAAATCACATACAGAGTGTCACAAGTTTTTCGATTCCAGCTTTGTAGAAATCTGCTGCCTGAGATCTTAACCACTGCAGATTAACAACAGCATGAAGTTCAGCGTCACTATTGAAGCGCTGCGTTGCGAACCAGGTCTTCATTGCTAGAAAGAGGTGGTAGTCACTTGATACCAGATCTGAACTACAGTCTAGCTCAGTCCGCCGAGCTGATAAGACGCACCGTACTTATCATCCGGTCATCCAACCGGTCGTGTTCGCGTACACGTTACTACTTGACGCGACGTGCTACGCAGTGATTTCGCTATACAGTGTTTATTGAATTTCATATGAACTTAAGTTGATTTAACTATGTCGTCTCACTGTGGCATCTGTGGATTATCCTACGGGGAATGACGAAAATGAACAGAAGATTAAGTGCGCCCGGAAGTTGCGAAAACCTCTTCCATTATCGGTGCGTCCAAGAGGATGTTGATGGAGCGAAATTTCCGATCTTTTAGGGATTGGAAATGCAAGAGTTGCAGAGGTGAAACAGCTATTAGTTCGGAGGGTAGGGCTGAGTACATACAAGAACTCTTTAAAGTAATAAAAGAACTGAAATCAGAAGTTGCCGAGCTGAAATCAACTAGAAATGAGTTAAAAAGCCTATCCGAATCTATGCAGTTCGTCTCAAATAAGATGGATGAATCGACTAACCTAATGAAAGAAATTAAGGTCGATTTAGCAGCTCTGAAGAAAGAGAAATGAATATCTGCGTAATAGGAATGCCGCCCTCGACACAGAGGTAACTTCTCTGAAGGATAGAGTTCGTCAGCTAGAACATTACTCAAGAAAAACAACCTTGAGATAAGTGGGATCCCTGAAACTCCGAATGAAAACGTCTTCAGCCTAGTAAGGACATCAGAGCTGTCCTTGGTGTACAGATACAGGAAAACGACATCTCAACTGCCCACCGAGTTCCATCTTTCAAGAAAGACCGCCCCGCGAGCCCCTCATAGTACAATTCTCAAGGAGGACAGCTCGTGACACTTTACTCAACAAATTCAAGGAAAGGAAAGGTGATGACAGCAAAACAGATTCATGCCTTCCCGCTCAGAACGTCTACATCAACGAACATAATATGTCCCCAGAAAATAAGGTATTTCTGTCCAAACTGAAACAGAAGTGTAAAGAAGTAGGTTACGATTACGCGTGGTGCAGAGACGGAAAGTTTTTTTGTCAGGAAGTGTCAGGGCGAACGTTACCGCAGAATTGACAACTATGAGGAACTTGACAAGCTAAAGTAAAATGTGAGTTGTGTTATTATTTATACTATCTATTGATCAATTTATTGTTTACATACTTCTTTGTTGTTTTGTTCTTATTTTTTGTTGAGTTTGTTGTATAGTTTATTATTGTTAAATGTATATATATATATATATATATATATATATATTATAAATTCCACGTTACGCATTTATTTTAGATAACTTTATAAGTACATGATGGACATAGTTTTCAAATAATTGTCAATCCGATCTGGATACATTTTTTGAACCTGGAAATAATATAAACAACTATAGACTGATATATACAAACATAAGAAGTCTGAGAAAAAACTTTGATAGTTTAGTGGCAGAAATAGGTGTTATGGAACATAAATTTCATTTTATTATACTTAGTGAAATATGGGTTAGTAGTCATGAGACAGATTTTTATAATATTCCAGGTTACACATCATTTGCCAAGTGCAACGATACTTATAGAGCAGGTGGTGTTATAATGTTTTGTACATGATTCAATAGATTGTAAACAGCTAAATTCCCCTTTCAATATGACAACAGCTGATACACTTATCCTTGACATTAATATAAACAAAACCTACTTTAAACTAATATGCTTATACAGGCTACAATTTATATCTGAAAATTCATTTCTATTGGAACTGACTCAACTTGTATCGGAAATGAAAAATAACATTATTTATGTTGGGGATATAAATATTAACCCTATTGGAAACAAATGAAATAACTCAGAGCTACAATAGTATAATGAACAATAATGGGTTTTTGTCTTTAGTAAATACTCCAACCAGAATAACAACAACTCAAAAACACTTATTGATCACATATTTGTTAGAAGTAGATATATTGATCTCTTTTCCAGTGATGTGTTTTTGATTTAGGAATAACGGACCATTGTGTTCTAGGACTAAAGTTTAATAACAAGTGTAGCACGTCAGTCAATTTAACAAATTGTAATCCCAGTATTGACAGTTTCGTGCCTGATTTAGATATGATCAAAAATAAGTTACAAAATACTGATTGGTGTGAGATTTTTTATGAAGAAGATGTTAATTGTTGTTACAATAAATTTCAAGAAGTGTTGAGTAGTATTGTTAATAGTAGTAATAGAATAGCTGTAATTGATTGTAAACTAAAGAAAGCTAAGTTAATAAGCCCATGGATTACTAGGAATATTCTTAAAAGAATAGCCAAACGAAAAAAGCTTTACACAAATTTGTAAGAGGAGAGACCATATGATACAACATTTAAAAGTTACTTTAATAGATTTTCGAATAACCTAAAACAAGAAATTGATAATTCAAAAAACACATTTTATGCAAAAAAAGTTAGAAAGTTGTAAAGGTGACATTTCTCAACAGTGGAAAATCATTAATAATGTAACAGGTAGTTCTAAAAACAATGGTGTCGAACCGGATTGAGTTTAGATAATGGGACTTGGATAACTGACCCCAGTACTATCGCAGAAGAAATCAACAAACATCTATCTCTCGGTACACTCTGATAAGCCCAGTACAATCACTACCGAAACACTAACTCCTCTTCCCATTCAGAACAAGTCCTTTTTTATTGCTCCTACCTCCGTGGACGAAGTCAAAGCGGTTGTTCGCAATTTAAAAAATAAGAAATCCACAGGTTTTGACAATTTTAATGTAATTTTATTAAAACATATAGTGGATGACATAGCTCCTGTTTTAGTGTATATAATAAATAATAGTTTCAGTAAAGGTTGTCTTTCCCGAAAGTCTTAAACTAAGCTCAGTAGTACCTATATTAAAAAAACCAAATTTATATAAATTGGACAACCTGAGACCTATAAGCCTTCTTTCAGTTTTTTCTAAATTATTCGAGAAAATAATGATGATAAGGCTGGACAGCTTCCTAAATAAATCTAACTTCTTTAGTACTAAACAATTCGGTTTTATTAAAGGCAAATCAACGGAGAGTGCGTTAATTACAGTAACAGATCATATTTTTGCTAGCTTAAATTCTAAACTTAAAACAACAGGTCTATTCATTGACTTTAAAAAAAAAGCTTTCGACAATGGTTTAATCATGAGATCCTTTTAAATAAATTAGAATCTGTCGGGATAAGAGGAGTAGCTTTAAGCTGGTTCAAGAGCTTTATTACAGGACGAAAAACAACGAGTTAAAATTAATAACACCTTTAGTGAACCACTCACTGTTCAAACAGGGGTACCTCAAGGATCAATGACCTCAGCAACCCTTTTTTTCTAATTTTCATTAACGATTTTAATTAAATTTAAACTTTCAAGGAGATATTAACGCTTTTGCTGACGATATTGCGCTCTTTTACTCACATAAAAATTTAATTATAATAGGAAATTCCATAAATCATGAATCTTTTACTACTTAAAAAAATGGTGCCTCTATAAACAGAATGCAAGTAAATGTTAGCAAGACAAAGTTTATAAATTTTGATTTCGCTGGCTTCGACATACCCTTTCCGTTGGTTTTTCCATTCCTCAACCTGTAATACTCAATTATGTACCTGTCCAGCCGTTAGAAAAAGTAAAAACTATTAAATACTTAGGAATAATACTGGATGAAAAATTCTCTTTCGAACCACATGTATATGACTTACATAGAAAATTAAGATCACAAATTAGAAAATTCTATTTTTTAAGAAATTTTTTGTAATAAATCACTTTGAGAACACTTTATTTTGCACTGATCAATTCAAGACTGCAGTACGCTTTGCCTTGCTGGGGAGGAACGTTTTAAGTCGTTAATGGATAAATTAAGAATTACTCAAAATTATTTCTTGAGAATAATTTTAAAACAACCAAAAAGAACAAAGTTCATTTCCTTTATACCAGCAGTTGAACATCTTACCAATACAACATCTTTTTGTTTTTAAAGTTCTCAGATTGTTTTTTATTAGAAGTGGAAATAGAGAGAACACAATGCCTAATTATCTGCATAACACAAGAAGTTTTGGAAATAAATTCTTTAAACTACCCAAAGTTAATAGAGTTATCTTTCGTAACTCTTTTCAATATCGGGCCCCAAATAATTCAATCAACTTCCACTTCAAATAAGGAATATTAACAATATAAAACATTTTTGTAAAGAAACGATTGCTTGGCTTTTTGTTCAACATAATGTGGAATACCTGAACACGTGCTGGTATAAGCAAAATTATATTTGGATAGAGATGGAGATATGTGGGCCTATTGCTGTTTTAGTTGTTGCTAATGTATAATTATATTGTTGACCCATGTCATACCACGCTTTATGGACAAACAAAGTTTAATTGATTAATTATGTATTCTTGTGTATAGCTTTCAGATGTCACAGTTTTGGCGAATTACTAAGTGTTTATTGAATGCTAGACTGAAATAACTATTATGTAAAAAGAATGTATATTTCCCTTTGTACAACTGATCACACACTACTGGACAAAGTGATCAGTTCAGATTTCTCGACTTTTTTATTGTATACTTTTGTGAATTGCAATATGAGAAATAAATTCATTTATTCATTTACTTTACTTTTACAGTAGATTTATTCCATTATTTGCTATTTATATTAGTTGTGCAGAAACAATGGCGGGTTGTAGTTGTACACTTTGTGACAGTGAAATCGATCTCGTTATCAGTAGTGATTGCGACGATTCAAGTGAGTGTAGTGATGTACCAGAGCTTTGTGAAGTGGTTGGTGGCATTGAGGATGTAGTTCGGAGTGATCACAGTGGCAGGGGCAGTGACGGCGTGCCAGACAATGATCTTCACCAAGTAACTGCGCAACAAACAACCCGGCGCCCAGCTGTCCGTGTGCCCCCTCCCTGGTCTCATACAATCAACTTCATTGAACCAATATATAGTTAAATAATTAATATATATAATTATAGTTAATTACAATGACAGAACGTATGTAAGTTGAGGCGCCGCGTATTTTGACCGAGCGCGACCGGCAGAGCGAATTAATTGAGGTTACAAACACCGTGAGCGCCTGGAAACAATGCGAGCGGGAGAGGGTTAACCTAGTAAACTTCGTGAAATTGGTTGGAAATGTTCCGAGAGTTCGGTCATTGTGAAACGGCGATTTTCACAAACGTTGTCATTGATTTTCAACATCAAACCTTCAGTCACTAGGCTAGGCCGACCATTACGACTATCGTCATGAACATGGTGCAGCCATTTTTAAAGTCAATACACCACTGCCTTACTCTGCTTTCACTCATTATTCCACTTCCATAAACTTCACACAGTTGGTGATAGATGGTTGATGGTTTTTTGCCAACAAAATCCTTATCACTGAACACATTTCACAAGTTTTTTTCAATTGCAGCACACATTTTAATTCATCACAGTGAGAAAAGTAAAAGAGATACAGAATGCGCATGACTACAGCTTGATGAGTACTGAACGCCAGATTGTTTTGACATCAAGATGGCGGCTGTAGCCCCACCCACTGCCGCACCATTAAAAAACGTGGGTTACTTTCAGGATAGATCTCGTATTTTTGTAATCAGGGCAGGCAAACTCATCATCGGAAATGAAATTGATTCGAGCCAGAAATGCATACTCCTACACACACAAGACCTAAAGAAAAACTTGTCAAAATGTGATTTGATTGTTGAATCTCTTAAGAAAGATACTGATAAGTGAACCTTGATATTTGAATATTTTACGTTTTTAGAGTTTGAAATATCCTAAATTGGAAATAATTTAAAAAAAATGAAAATGTGCTGAAAAGTGACAACTGTAACATATTCATGAAGAGATTGACTAGTTGTTAGTCTTAGCCACAAAAGTCTGGTAAATAGTTGGAAAAATTAAATTAACAGTTGTTTTATTTCAGTTACAACACATTTTTATAAGACTCTATTTCATGTAGATTTTATAGAAATACGCCAATTGCAATTGAATTCTTATAAAAAAATAAATATAATTTTTGCAGTTCTACTGATCATTGTTGTACAGGTTTAAATGGTTGGTTAAAACTAAGGATCATGAACAGAAAGCGCCAGGTAGTTTCCACAGCATACGAGGTCTGTCCAAAAAGTATCCAACCGCCGACCAGTAGGCGGTCGCGGCGTAACCGACCGGCTCGAACCAGTTATTGGAGGGGAGGGGCGAGCCTACTCCTTCCCATATTAGGCATTGAATACGATCCGGTCACTCAGTGAGTCACAGTGCTCTGCTCCGTACAGTACTGCCGTGTGTGTCGCATTTCAATATGACTGAACATGTTGAGCAGCGCATTTGCAGTAAATTTTGCCAAAAACCTGGCCATTTAGCATCAAAGACTATTACTATGATACGGAAAGTTTATGGTGACGTGTCTATGGGCGATAAACAAATAAAAGAGTGGTTTAGGTGGTTTAAAAATGGCCGCATATCAGTGGAGATTGATGACCGATCTGGCAGGCCTTCAACGGCCAGAAACGCTGAAAATGTTGAAAACGTTGTTCATCACGAATATGCTCCAAGAGGCCAGACAGTGAATAAGGAGTATTATCTTGAGGTCCTAAGGTGGCTACGAGATGCAGTGCGAAGGAAACGACCTGAACTGTGGACAAGCCGTGACTGGATCCTGCACCACGACAACGCACCAGCTCATTCCTCAAATCTTATTCTGCGTTTTTTGGTCAAACACGACATCAACCAACTACGACAGCCTCCCTACATCCTGACATAGCTCCTTGTGACTTCTGGCTATTTCCGAAATTAAAAATTCCTTTGAAAGGAAAAAGATTTGATGATGTTGAACAAATAAAACAAGATGCGACGAAGGACCTGTTAGCCATTCCGCAAAATGAATTTAAGGAGTGTTTCCGGAAGTGGGAGGAGCGTTGGAATAAGGTAGTGGCTTGTGGAGGGGAGTACTTTGAAGGCGACCAGATTGCCGTTGCCGCCGAGTAACGTTCATGCCAGACGTCAAGGTCGGATAATTTTTGGAAACACCTCATATGAATTCCTGCAGGGTGTAGATAGGGTGACCAACAAAAAACATGTTGATAAAAGTTTTAATTTATTTTGTTTCTTGTATACAGGGTTGTCCAAAATGTCAAAAGTTGTGCCGTTTCACAGTTTTTCTCTTAAGTTTTAGAAAAATCAAATTTTTATCCAAGGTTACAAAAGAAGTATTCTTTCTAAAAATATATTACAATGTAGTTGAGTATAGTCTCCTACTATGGCTGGGATCGTATTTGAAGAAAGTGCGAAATACAACATTCTGCTACACAATCTTAAGCTGAGTACGCTGTAACACAGTGACAGCTGAAATCTGCTGTCCATACGTGTCTGAAGAGACGAAACTTGTTTCCCAAACAAGCCAGGTGCATAGCACAGAGGTAGTGCCCCTTTACCTTAGCAGCCAGTCAGTATAAGTAACATATTTTTTTCAACTAATTAACAGCATTCAGGATTTAAACTCAATAAAATACAATAAAGAATTGAAATGAAGTAAAATGATTTTTTTGACTTTAAATAATTTTATTAGGCATATACAGTATGTATGTATCCTTGAACATTAAGACAAGGTGATTCACACTTAATTGTTCTAGAAACAATAGCATAGTCGTGGTTTATAACTACATCTAATATAATGTTTAGTTATAACAATTCAATACTTAAAAAAAAATTATAAAAATGTATTAACATCTAACAAAATGCATCACAGTTCAATCAACTAACCTTAAGAATTAAAATAATGTACAGATATTGAAATCTGGATCAATTCATCCCTCTGGCATGGTTCAGTATCTTACTGTTTGAATCAGGAAAGAAATAGAAGTATTTTGACACTACATAAAACATATATTTTTATTAAGAATGGGCTTAAAGTATCCATAATAAGTTTTCAAAGACTAAATTTTAATGTTTCTACCTAAATTAAACTTTTGGCCAATTTAAAATATTTCTGATAAGAAAAGAGTTTTTAAAGCGTAGGCTTCAATACCAATTTCAGAATATTTTGGAGTCCTAAGTAAGGAGTCTCTTACTTAAATCTTCAATCATAATGCCTTTGAATGAAGGGAAACTCAAAAAAGCTTCAAGAATAATTTATTTTTCAACATTTAAGTTTAAAATAAACAGAGCTGTTTCTCTTCTCTTACAAGAATTGTTTATTTTTCCCTTTGCATTTATTGTTATGATTGTGATTCACTTAAAATTGTGCAACGTTCCAGATTATTTTTTATAATTTAAACACATACTGTACATTAGGAATAATTTTTAGTTTTAAATAAAATATTATCAAACTATTTGACAGGCATTTTTGAAAATTAGGTACTTACAAAAAAATGAGTAAGCGAACTTTCATATAAATTCTTAACAAAACATGTATATTAAAACTCAAACCAACTGTTGTCAACTGTGACAAACAAACTGTATGATAAATTAAAAGAATACACCTCCAATTGCCTATGATAGATGTGCATCTGTAGAATGTTACACTAGATTACACTCTTACTGAAATATTTAATATTCTATCTCTACTTAGAAAGAATAAATTACATATTATAGACACGTAGACAATAATTAAACAAGAATATTGGAAAATAAACTTCCTAGCCACTCGGAGATTGCAATGAGAAGCCAACTCCATCACACCATCATCTGAAACAAACATCAAAGTCTTAACAGACTACTTAGCTATTGACACAAATAAAAATTAATTAACTAGCTTATCAGTGAATACTTTATCAGGAATACAAATAATCTATTAAGAGTCTTACATACCTGTACTGTTACATTTTTATTAATGCCAATAAAGATTATATACATATATAGTAGTATATAGTTTCCTAGTTTTTTTTTTCAATATAGGACTAAATGAAATAGTAAATCAGGCCTTCATCTCAGAATCTATCTATGAATCACTTAGTCAAGTTGCCTAAAGTATCCTTCAAAAATAAATGTCTGAAAACAGTGAAATTTAAAAACCTCTCACTTTGTGATTTTATCTCCTTGGCTCTAAACTTATTTGATACCAACAGCATATTTTAAAACGACAGCTAGCGACTAAACGAGACATTTCTCAACCTATGTTCATATGACACTTTAAAAAAAATGATGAATACTATCTTCACGCACAGAAGTTTGTGACACCCTTTAGTGAACACCCAGTGTATATATAAAGTAGAATCAGATTAACAAAATAATAATAAAGCTAAGATATGATAGAGTGAAATACACCAATAATTTTCTAGTTTAGTCATATTAGTAAGAATACTTATTACTGATTTTAACTACATACATAGACATGTTAATCAAACTGTCGGTCTGGCAGGGCGATAGGAGCAACCAATGTCCACATGTACAGAAGAGAACAGATCCAGCTGGAGACCATCTTCACCCACATAGATGCTGCATTCGCATTCAGAGTCTCCAAACTAGAGTTGGGCCTGCAGTCAAATTGTTTTAAACAACACTCTTTCATGACAAAATACAGTATTTTCGCTTTAAAATTACAACAAATACTAGTATAAATTTGGTTCAGTTATTGGGACTAGATGGCTTTGGTGTTGGATACTAATCAAATTATTTAATTAGTAATTTAAATCTTCACTATAAGCCAAATTTAACCCCTTATCTGGCAGCCATTTAACATAACGGTAAAGTTGTAGAAATATACAAAAGAATTTTGTTGAAATAGTAAAACATACAAATATAATATAACACACATTATGTACAAACCGTTTTATAAAGAAAAATTAATGTTATAGTGGCAAATTGCTTTATTCATCAATATATACATACACACACACACACAAGTACACACACATATATACAGGGTGAGTTTTTTAAAGTGATCCAATAGCTAACTTTTTAATTACACGACTTAGCACCACACTTTAAATTTGGAACTTGCTCAATTTTAACTTTCACTCAGGGATACACTTTCAAATTTTTTGAAGATGGCCGCCATTTTCCAATATGGCGGTCAACTTTAAAATCTCTTATGGAACACCCTGTATTTGATGTTGTTTTTAGATTCTACTCAACAAAATAATACATTTTTGCCTTTGAGAGTTTTTCAATATCTCTAATGGTTCAGGAGCTACGTGGACTGGAAGTTTTCATAATTTTTGCCAATATGGCGGCCAACTTTAAAATATTTTATGGAACACCCTGTATTTTATGTTGTTTTTATATTCTACACTACAAAATAAGACATTTTTGCATTTTAGAGATTTTCTATATCTCTAATGGTTCAGGAGCTACGTGGACTGCAAGTTTTTATCATCAGTCCGAAAAAAATCCGAAAACTATATATATATACTAGCTGTTTCCCGCGGCTTCGCACGCGTCTCTTAAGCTTTGCCCGTATATTTCTTTGCCTTCAAATAGTGTTTGGATATTTTAATATACGTAACAACTGTGTTGTAATTGCAGTTTATAATGTGCAGGCGCTTTGATAACTTTTATATCTTGCAGTACAGCCTGGTGGTTAGTTACATCAATGGGCATTGCGTATAAACCTTCTACATAGAAAAATACAAATTTTCATAGTGATCGGTCCAATAGTTTCTGAGTCTATAAAGGACAAACACACAAACATTCATTTTTATATATTATGATTGCAGAAACAGTTTAAACAAAATTTGTCGTTTCTCTTAAGCTTACTCTATGCTTTAAAACTATAAGTGTAAAGAAATTTATATATAAATATATTTTTTGTCGCATTATTATGTTTACAAAGAACAGCTGATTAAAAATTTGAAAAGACTCTTTCACTTAATAACATATGTTTGCTGCAATGCATTTCTTACGGGTATTTCTTTAACCAGTGGGGCGGAATCCTGAATCGGGAAAGGGATAAAAAGTATCCTATAACCTTCTACAGATCAAGACGAACAAATTAAAAAAAAAAATTAGGCGAATCCGTCCAGCCGTTTGTGAGTGATGCTGTTACACACGAACAGTTTCATTTTTATATTATAGATATATATATATATATATATATAATTTTATACACAATAAAATAGTATAAGTGGCTACAACCTAATTTAATTTTAATAGTCATTGAACCACAAAAAGTACTTGCTCCGCCAGGACTCGAATCATGATCTTTCACTTGCTGGGTAAATGCACTACCACAACACCACAGATTTATGATTCAATTATTTTGCATTTGGCCGTTTCTGTCATTATGTGTTTAAATAACCAAACTAACATATGATTGTAAGACCAAATACCTGTCAAACAATTTTTATTTAAATTAATTAAATTTGTATAAATGGCTATAAATAATTAAGTTATATTGTATTACAATAAACTATGTGGTTTACTTTTACTTTCAATTTTGAAAAAAGTTTAAAAAATGAATACTAAAGAATTACGAATCCTAATGAACTGTACAGGTTTCTTAAAATTTATTAAATAATATGCAAATTATTAATAATACCCTACATTAGAAAAATATATAAGCTAAAAAGAAGTATTTGGAAGTTATATGAATATTCTACCAAGTGAGGTCTGTTTTTTACGAACAATTGTAAATTTTTTAGCTTGTATCTTTGTTTAAACAAATTGTTATAAAGTTCTACGGGTTTTTGTATTCTGAAGTCACAAGTAGTTGGAATCCCCTAAGTATAACCAATTTTTTACTGCATCTTTCACCTCATCTGTGACAAAGCATTTGCCACTGATAAATTCCTGAGTATTAAAAATTGCTTGGCACCAGGTCTGGACTGTACAGTAGTATGTTGCCAATCTTTCCCTATCCAAAAGGTCTGGCTAGATCTTGAGTCTGGAATTGTAAAGCAGCAACAAAAGATTCTGACATTATATGGCCATCACACTTGTTCTGTATTGTGTGTTGCAAGGTGATGATGATAGCATAGGAAACTGCTGCAAATATAGTTGTGCCCTAACATTCCATGTCTATCCACAGTCGCCAGTTTGCATGTCGAGATCATCTGTATTTCCTTTTGACTGGTAATGTTACGTGATGCCACTCCACTAACTGATGCTTAGACTCTAGGGTCATAAGTACATTTCATCATATGTATCAATGTTCTTTAAAAATTGATCAGCATTATTAATATATCAGTCCAAAAAATCAAGAGCATTCTTTTTCTTTTAACATTTTCCACTGTAAGAAGCTTAGTAACCTTAACATGAGACAATTTTGTGCGTATTTGTCCTAGGCCTACTTACATTGGATATCCAATAGTTCAGTTCAAATTGTGAACCAACGGTCTTCACCAAACGTTTCATTCATGGTGTATAACCTAATCTACTGTGAATACAAATAGTTAGCCTAATCGCAGTTCATCAGGTACATTTTACCCTTTGTCCTTAAAAGTTCTCTACAACTAACAAACTGCTAAAAACTCATTGCTTGGGGACAACTTTCCCTTAGCTGCTGATGAAGTTCCACTTGTCAAAAACCAAAGTGTTGAATAAATTTTACATTTGGCAAGCACTAGAACCATAACTACATTTGCAAAACCATCAATAGAAATGGTGTGTGAAACGCAACTAGTTGCTATCTCAGAGGGACAGGAATGCACTTATGTCTTGGGAATCTACAGGCCACCTGGAGGAGATCTTGACGTAGCCCTTGACCATGTATCTGACATTTTGGACACTGTACCTGTACAGAAGTCACGTATTATAATCATGGTGGATATAAATATCGATTGTCTAAAACAAGATAGGGACAATGCAAAGCTAACTAATACTTTGTCAGCATACAATATTCACCGTTTACAACTCCCACCTACCAGAGAGACAAATACTACATCTTCATCCATAGACTGTGTATGTAGTAATATCACTCCTCAAGAAATCAATGTCTCTACTTTCACTACTGGGATTTCAGATCATAAAGCACAGCTAAGCTTAATCTACAAGTGTTCAGCTCCTCTGCCCATCGTAAATTCAGAAAGAAGGCACTTAAACAAGAAAAATTTGGACCACCTAAAAGAAATTCTCCGCGATCAGGAATGGGATGAAATCATAAATACAGAAAATGTAAACACAGCGTACAAAAAACTTAGTGACATCCTCACCTCAGCAATGAACACAGCTGCCCTTACGAAAAATCTAGATCCAAACAGAGGCATAAATTTAGAAGCATGTCAGACCCTGTTGCTAGCAGACTTCAAAAAGACTTTCTTGAGCAAGAAAAATTAAGACCTGGGGTTGAGGCAAAAAGATTAACAGCAGAAAGGAAAAAAGCATACGATTTGAGATTGAAATTTTGTAGAAGACAAGCAACTGCCGACTTTATTAACAATGCTGATAACAAGCCTAAAGCGATCTGGGACACCATAAACAGTGAAAAATGCACGGAATCAGCAATTGAACTGGAAGTTGACGGAAAGGAAACTCAGAATCCACTCCAAATAGCAGAACACCTAAATACTTATTTCACAACTGTAGCGGAGAAAACACTGAAAGAAGCCGGTCAAAATCTTGACCTCACTGACAACCAAATGGACATAATCAACAATGTTTCTGATTTTAAGTTCGAAATGACAAACTTTCCATTAGCTTCCACTCAACTAACCGAGGTTGAAAAAGCTATTCTTTCACTGAAATCAAAACCCTCAGCTAGAATTGACGATGTATCATCCACTGTATTGAAATATATAGTCGAAGAAATCAGGCTTCCATTGACAAACATAATTAACAAGTCTCTCTTACAAGGCATTTTTCCAGACGATCTTAAAGTAGCTAAGGTTATCCCGATAAATAAACAAAAGACATGCAAAGTTACAAGTGATTATAGACCTATATCTCTTATTCCTACGATTTCTAAAATAATTGAAAAAATTGTTTTAACAAGATTGATGAGACACCTTGCTTTGTACTCCCTCACATCGATTGTCCCTGCACGAGACTAGAGTGATGCACGCGGGTGTAATTTTTTATAATGCTCTCTCTCAAAATTTGAAGGAGGTTTGTGAACTGACAATTTTAAAAGAAACCTGAGGAGATACTTAATAGTAAAGGAATTTTATAGTGTAAATGAATTCCTCTCTGACAGTGGCTTTTAAATTTTAATTTAAATAATTGTTTTTGTGTGCTTATTTCTTTCTTTTGACTACTATTCAATGTGATTTTGTTGATAGTACTTTTATATTTAAGTTTAGATTTATACTATATTGACGATTGCGATGTACTTCTGTGTACCTTATGCAATAAAAAGAATTGAATTGAATTGAACCTCTCTTCTAACAATCTCTTATCTGAACACCAACACGGCTTCCTACCTGGAAGGTCCACCACTACAGCCATCATAAGTTTTGTTGAATGTGTAATAGACCAGTTGGAAGAAGGAAACTTGACCACAGCTTTGTTCTTAGATTTTTCTAAAGCATTTGACAGTCTGGGACATAACTTACTCATTAAAAAGCTTAAAACATTGGGAATTCACAATACAGAAGAAAGCTGGTTTTCAAGCTACTTGAAAAATAGAACTCAATTGGTTGAGATCAAATATTATACAGTGAACAACACAACTTACCATGCAAGATCTGATCAACTTCCTATCAGTAGAGGGGTTCCTCAAGGATCCGTCCTTGGACCAGTACTCTATATACTGTTCACTAATGACTTACCCAATCATCTCAGTGAGTATGCCTCTTCTACAATGTATGCAGACGATACTGCTTTGATGTTGGCAGAAAAGCAACCTGATAATTTAGACTGTAAAGCCTTCATTGCTTTAAATGTAGCCAAGCAATACTGTCATGTTAACAACTTGGCACTAAACAAAGGAAAAACAAAGCAAGTACTGTTTAGTAGAGCACAAAATGAAAATGTTGGACTCCCGATGTTAGAGGTGGAGGAAGAAACTAAGTACTTGGGAATTATTGTAGACAGTGCTCTATCTTGGACACCTCATGTTGATTTGGTCTGCAACAAATTGAGTACTGCCCTGTATGTGCTCAAAAGAGTTAGAGCTGTCACAGACCTCGCTACAGCTAAAGTTGCTTATTTCTCACTATTTGAATCCCACATTAAGATATGGACTGCTTGTTTGGGGCGTATCAACTGCAGGAAATCTGAATAGAGTCCTAATAATGCAGAAAAAGGCTGTGAGAGTGCTAGCAAGCTTGGGACCAAGAGACACTTGTAGAAGTGCCTTTAAAGACCTTGGTATCCAAACTGTTACTGCCTTGTTTATCTTTCAGTCTATCATTCACATTCTCAAAAGCAATGCTGAACGATTCATCGACATCCATACCCACAACACCAGAAACACAGTAAATTTCAACCTTCAATCTCACAGACTTGCAATGTTTGCCAAAAAACCTTCCTATGCAGGAGCAAAATTTTTCAATCTACTGCCAAGACATCTCAAAGAAGAGAAGAGACTATTGCCATTCAGGACACGTCTCACCACCTGGCTGGCCGACAAGACATTCTGCTCCGTTGAAGAATTTTCAAACTGGAGAGATTTGTCAACCTAATTTATAATTACTTTTATGTATTGACACATATTCTGTACTCTACGTTCACGAATAAAGTTTGCTTTGACTTTGACTAGATCAATTGCAAATGGTGCTGTTAATGCACTTTGGCATGCCTGTATTTTGTGCACATATGCATTTTCATGTTTTTGTTAAATTTGATTAGCTATGGTGATTCTTGATCTTCAGTTTCCAACTCAAATTTGTATATAAACTAATAATAAAAGTGGGTGTAACTGTGTTTCACTACTGTACTATTTGTAAAAAAAGAAAATTGTGAGGTAGCTATTAGTTGTAGAATTTTGTTATTCTAAATAAACATGACGTGTTTTATTACTTTGATTGAACTATCCCAGAATACCCTAGTATTGCTTTTGTCAAAAATATAAATTCAGTAAAACTTGTCACATCTGGCCTAACAGGCACTCTACTGATGGGTAAGCCAAGTACAGAATAACATAAGTACACAATATTCACCTTCTGCTCATTGGAGCGTCTGAATCTAGACTGTCACAGACTTGACTCCTAGAATCTGAAGCTCATGTCCATCTTTGCATCATTTTAACAATAGAGACATATAGACTACAAAATCAAATGTAATCTAAATGAAAAGGTATTCTCATTGTCTCATCACTCAATTGTGCATCTTATGAAACAATGCACATTTTCATCTAGATTACAATTGATTTTGTTGTCAAGGTGTCTTTGATGTTGAAATAATGCAAAGAGTGTTCGTCCTGAGCTTCTTCAGGGCCAAAATTTTATTTTCTCAAAAGTCTGTGACTAAAAAATTTCATAATAACGCTAACACAACCAAACACTGATTGCATCACCACTTGAATTTATTGTCAGATGTGTGATATTGCTGAGCAGTGAATGATGTGAAACTTCAGTGTACAATAATATTGTAAGATATATCAATGGTGGAAATATATTGCTTCATAGCAACAGTTCCAAGCTACAGTGACATTCAACAGCTCAGTTGGGAGCAGTTTGAAGCAGTTGGGAAACCTCACCCCAACACTTGCAGCACTAATGATAATTGGTTCATTAATTCACCCTCTTTATCACTTATTTTTTTGTTTGGGATTTATACTCTTCCTGTAGTACATTCTTTGCCGAATCCACTCTCCCTTCTTATCATCTATTACTCCACACTTTGTTAGAAATCTGCAGTTTCTATGCTTCCCACAAGCTTAGTATTTTCCTAGTTCTATAATTTTACACATAGGACTTAACTCCAATCAGTACATTTTAGGGTATCCATGGTTCACTGCAGTATTTATATCTGTCATCCTAAATCACATAAAATCCCTTAAACTATACCTAGAAGAAGTTTTGCATGCCACTTAGAAGTACACACAGGTGTGCACGTACACAGTCCATTCAGATTCCTATACACAACTTTTACATTTGTTACTTATAGTAAAGTGACCCTCTGAACTCCATATTCTTATGTCTTCACACATAGTAACCATCTTGCCCTTCGTTGACATCAGCTTTCTACTCTCACAAAAGTCATCTTTTGTTTCTTCTTAATGTTTAATCAAGAATCATGCAAATTTAATAGTGGTAAAAAATACTATAATGGTAAATAGTTTTTTTAATCAATTAACATATTTCTATTCTGTATTAAATTTTTTTATCTGCATATAATAATCATTAAAACAACATTATTACACATGGCAGTATAAGTTAAACTAGCAATAAAATAATATTTATAATACAAAACAATACTTACGAGTACCAGTTGGTTAAAGTCATCATAACATAAAGTGTAGCGAGACCAAACATTACATGGAAGAATGACCAGGAGTATGAGCAACCTTCCTCTTCATTGTCCCACACCTTGCCAGAGTGATCTCCATGTCCGCTTTCACTGCCAGTTTCTGGAACATCAAGTCCAACAACATACAGCTCTGCATGAACAACCTGAATTCTTAAATAAGTAAAGGAATAAATAGAAAATAGAGATTGAATCTAAATTAAAAACAATTGAGAACAATTAAAAAAATGTTTGAGAACTGTAAATTGTTTTATAAAATCTGATATCTAACATTTAAATTTAAAAAATTCAAATTAGTGCACGATACCAATATTCCCACTCAATCTTAATTAACAAATTCACTGCTCCTTTACGATTTTCACAGTAAAATAGCAATTTTACAGTCAACTGTTTTATATAAACAACCATTACAAATAAAAATTAAAAGATTGTTTGTTTTCATACAGAGTGGCTGATTTTTAAGTGTCTAGCCCCAAAACGAGCCATGAACCCGAGCACTGGCCCAGGACTCGGCACTTTGGCGTCTGTTGCCGGTTCTCGTATCTCAACTCACCTTGAATACAAGTGTGTTTCGTGTAAGTTCATTTTTCAGACACGTAAAACTATTAAAAAAAAAACTATTCTTTAATTCATTAACGATTTCGACTATTTTGCAAGAATAGACGGATGTATCTAAAATAAGGTGGGGGATTCATATTAGGCCTCGGCTATAACAATATCAGTGTGCTACATGCGTATAATGGTATTGTGGGAATAATGGGATAGAATTTACCAGTTGTCTCACATCAGAGTCCTACTAGAAGTGGTTCACACAAGCAAGATTTTGCAGAAGCCTAAATTTGTGGTTCACGGCGATCGGTATCCTGGTGCGATTTTAAGCGGTTTTCACTTACGTCACAAAATGCTGACAGAACACAAATAAAAGCTGTTGGCTGTGGCAGCAAAATTGCGGGTCCCTTTCAGAAGACCAACATAAGTTTTGGCGTACTACTGCGATTCAAGTTGTCCTTCCCCGTCTCATTCAGCAGTCGCCTCTTGATGAAACAACATGAATGAAGAGTAATTTTTATTTTTTATAATACTTCGCTGTTCCGTGATTTATGGCGAAGCAGAAGAGACTGAAGAGTGGTAAGACAGATTTGAGTTTATCCCCATCTTAAGTTCTAGGTTTTCTATTAAGTCACTTTTACCAACTATTACTGCACCCAGAGCTTAGGAAAGAGCCAGATAAAAAAAAAAAATATTGCGATATGTCTGAAAAAAATTATTTGATGAACAAGTGCATAGTATTAACTTGTTTCTTGATTCCACAACACAGGACTACCCTACTTCTATTATAAACCATTCAAAGTTTAATTCACACATTTTTAACAATAGAACAATGTTAATAACATCAGAACTGAGATAAAACACACTTAATATTCAAGTTGAGTTAAGATGCGAAAAACCGGCAGACGGCGCCAAAAATTGCCGAATCCTGACATCCGCTCATGGCTCTAGACTCGAACAAATGAAAGCACCAATGGTTCTCCATAGGTCCATCAGGTGAGCAGTCGGCCATTTGTGGATGATAGAGCACAAAAAGCTAATTTCATTGGTGTTTTGTGGCCTGTGTGAAACCGGTCTTGGTAGTGTATCACATTATGGAGCAGTTCACGCGAGGAAGCACGAGCTGGACGATCGCAGTCAATCGCAACGTGTTAGCTGACAGTGGTGACATTGTACATATGTGGGAGCATTTTGTGGTTACGAGGGGCTGCTTGTTTATTGCATAAATCGTAATATAGTGTATAAAAAGTAATGTTTATACGGGGTGTCTATAAAAGAACTCCGGGGTTTTTTAAGGCAAAATATTTTAATAAAGTAAAAAACGTACATACATGTTTTATACATGATTAGAAAGCTTACATTTTCAAGATTTTTTTAACAACTTAGTAAAGTTCAATGTGAGCTCCGTTAGTGGCACGGCACACGTCGAAACGGTATTCTAACTACCTCTTCCCATGTCCTGGCGAGCATGTCTGGGGGAACGGACGCCACGCAATTCACTATTCGTTCCCTGAGATGGCGAACATTTCGAATTTTCCTCTCCGCATAAACAAGATTCTTGATATGCCCCCAGAAGAAAAAGTCCAACGGAGTCATATCAGGGCTCCTTGGTGGCCATGGAATAGGTCATTTCCCTTCCAATCCACCTGTTACCGAAAACGAGCGTCCAGTGACTCACGCACACGGCAAACTGAAGTGTGGCGGCGCCCCATCTTGTTGGAAGTAAACTAAACCTTTCTCCGCCTCAATGTCATCCAACTGAGGATAAACATACTCCTCTAACATGTCACAATAGACATCACCATTGATATTCCTTTCGGCAAAAATGAAGGGACCTATGACTCTGTCATGCATAAGAGCAACACCAAACATTCACTTTGGGCGTGTCACGTTCGTACTCAATAAACTCATGGGGCAGCTGTGAACCCCAAATTCTGCAATTATGCCTGTTTACAATTCCGTTCACATAAAAAGTAGCTTCATCACTAAAAATCACACTTTTAAAAACATCATTATCTTCATCAATTTTAGCCAGCATGGAAACAGAAAAGTCGAATCTCTTAACCTTGTCTGCCGGTTTGATATGGTGTAAAAGTTGAATCTTATAGGCAGTTAAACGAAGTCTTTTATGAATTACCTTATGGACTGTTGATCTTGGTAACCCCAATTCCAGACTGCGTCTTGTTACCGATTTCTTAGGGTTTCGAGTGCATGAAGCTTGGATTCTGTCTACATTCTCTTGAGACACACGCGGCCTACCCGGCGACTTTTGCTTCAAAACACTTCCTGTTTCCTTGAACTGACGAATTGTTTTGTCTGTAGGCGGGTCAACACCATAGCTACGTCGAAAGTTTCTTTGTACAGTAACAACAGAATTAGTTTCTATGAGCCAAATAACACACTGAGCCTTTTGTTGAGGGGTCGCCATAGCGCGGCAGTCCAGACGACACTGACTGCCTGCCGCAGCCGCTACGTCATTTCCAGGTCAACGCTCCGCAGTGCTGCCAACTGTTGAGAGAAACATTCCCAATTGGTATGAGTAAAACTCTTTGAGCTGCTTGTTTCAAAGGAATTGATCAAATGTTGCTATCTTTTATAGTTTTAAAAATATTAATTTTTTAAACCCCGGAGTTCTTTTATAGACACCCTGTACGTATATTATTAAGGTATCAACACATCCATGGACTCCTTTCCAGCCGAATCCATTGACACCCATATTTTGAGAAGGATTGGCACACCCACGAGGTTTGCCAGTGTTAACCCCCCAAAAACTACTACATCGCCAGGGCTGTGACACGCTGTTTTCGGCTGCGATCTAGTGGTGGTGGCGGTCGGTCATCTGAGATCGGTCTGCTCGCACTCGCTCGAGTGAACCACTCCACTCTATTCGATCCGGTACACTATGAAGGGAATTAAAGGTTTTTTCCCACATGAATTTTCTCCCCACTCACTCCTCATAGGGGAAACCTCTGACCTGGTTTCACTTGCCGCTCGCCTAAGCCTGGTCTATTTCTTTCTTTGGTCTGTGGGATTAATCTGTATATTGTTTTGGAATATATATACTTCAAATAAACTGACAGTTTTTATTGAGATGTATTTTAAAAGTTGCTTTTGAATAATACAATAATTAGCATTAAACTTAATTTAGATGTTTAGTACATTTAGTTTTAAATGTAGAGTAAAGTACATGAGGCAATTACTTTAATATCTTGACTTTAGTTACTTAAAATTAGGTATTTTTTGTATTTATATTTATTTCATACTGCAGGAAGATGTTATCTGTGGCTTGCAGCTAGTGTGCTGTGAAATAGGCATTAGATTCCACAATGAATATAACTTATTGACAGAAAATCACTATGCTAATCTTCTCATAAGTTTTTAGCTAAGAATCTGTTTCATAGTTAAGATTGAATGATCGAGAACGATGTTTAACTTCAGTTTCTACATATGACAAAATTGGTATAAAACAGCAGAAACTTTTACAATATTAAAAAACATTATGAATCCCAGTTAAATGAGAAAGGCGAATTGTATTGTACTTTGCACTGTTCTTCTACATGGTTACGACTAAGAGTGCCATTTCAGGTAGTTTTTTTAGAAAGTCGAGGTTAACCCAGTGCCTCAGAAAATTTAAACACAAATGAGAACATAATTTAAACAAGCTAAGTAAATTATCCTAATCAAGCAAACAATTTTTTAGTAGTCAGTTTGACCAATACGTCTGTTAGACTAAATGTTAATAAATTTTTCCCTGGGATCCGAATCTTCCTTCAGGTAGCAGAACCTAAATATATAGCAGTCATTTTAGTTAGTGCAAATCAAGAACATTTGGTCAGTACTGCTTCAACCAATGCTGGCCATATGTACTGTATATTGTGCTTTTTATTAATCTTTTTCAACATTTTTTCATTGTTATCTGTTGCATGAGCACCAAAAGCAGAATCAAAATCAATGTTCAAGTATTTAAGTGAAATTTCTTGCAGATTTACAAACAGGTACTTCTTGCAATGTCTTGGCAGATCCACACAGTTAGTTTCCAATATAAACAGATCCAGATTGTATGATGATAGAGGTCCTCCTACTTCATTGTTTTACAAAATCGTTTTGATCTAATTCTTTCTGTTATTACGATACATTTGCTTCTATAAAAATAAATACCATTTACTTGAAGCATGGAAAAATTGAAAATTCATTGTAACAAATAATAAATACAAATTTTCCGATAAAAAGGTAAATTCTGTGCAAAACCTTTCAAAATTAAAGATTTCATCTTCAGGCAACTTCATAATCTTATATTTTTACACATACTTACAAATTTATTTCTTCTTCCCGAATCCCTGTCTCGTCTTTACTTGATGTCAAATTTGTTAGGTTTCTCAACACTCAGAAAGATGTGGGAATTTTTGGCAAGAAGAAAATGACAATGATGCAAATTAATAACTAAATGGATATGAATGATTTATGTTTCTACTAAGAAGTTTTTAAATTCATAAAGATTTTGTATGAAATCTAATTTCTTTTTGTCTTGGCTATAAGCCTTTCTATAATCATAATATTCATTGTATGAGGCTCTGATGAACTAGAGAATTCAATAATGGACATTATTGGTATAACCCTTACATTTCCAGTTCTATGATACACTCTCTATATTAAATGATTATATTTAATATCAGATAAAGAATTATCCAGCAATACTACACAAGATATAATGTACAATGTTGCAAGATTAAGTAATAAGATTTATATCACCTAATTGTGATAGAAATTGATGAATTAAAATGAATTGAAAGTGACAATTCTTCACTAACCGGTTTTAAATATAAACCAATTTCTTCATGTACTAGAGCTCAATGCTCAACTTGAGGTGTAAATATATGAATTAATATTCCTACGGACATTTCTTTATATTTTGCAATCAAAATAAAATCAGTAACTAAATACTTTTAAAGCTCAAAATAAAAATAGACTTTCTGTGTTTTATGTGAGTGTCACATAGCAAGCAATTCATTCTTGAGTTAACTAAGCATATAATTCTGAAAAATCCAAAATTTATACGCTGTTGATTGATTGATTAAAAAAATATATAAGCAGAATCTTTCCCAAATATTACAATTAGATCAGAAAAGCTATTTATTTGTCTGTGTTTAAATCACAATTTGTAACACGTTGAAATTTATAAAATAAAATAAAAATAAATAAAATATAAAAGTTTAAAAAGGAAATGGCCTTACTGATACAGCAACTGCAAATTTCATCAGTAATGTTTGGAACCTTAGGAGGAATAGTGGATTCTGGAGGCAACTTTCCTGGGAATTTAAATAACAATATTAGGACCTAAACAAATATTGATTAATTAAATCTATGTGCACTGTCCAATTTCGAACTAGACAAATGAGTCTTACTTCTAAAGCTTGTGCTGTCATTGTCATAACTAACATCAAAAAGTATTCAGGTTCACAATATGTAGAAACACTGTTTATACGAAGAACACAGTTGAGTTTGCCTTACTGCCCCAATCAAGAAAATATTTACATATATATGTCTGGCCTTTGTAATTTACTTTTAGTCTAATGGGTGAAGTGAAAATCCCAACTTCCAGCTGGTATTGGTACTGAACTTTGGTATCAATACCATGATAACATGATTGTTCTTCACTTATGTATTGTTTTAATGGTTGTTTTAAATATCATATATAGTACTTTCAATCGTTCAAATTAAAACAATTTGGGGATTTACTAGCATCACATTTAAACAATCCCGTTTGTTGGAATGTTTTAGAATTATTTAGTACCTACATGTAATTCTCCAATGAATCCATTTGTACTCTTTTGCAACCCTTTAGTACATTTAGAACGTTAAAGAACAGACTATTTGAAGTTTACTAAATCTGGGACACTCTCTCATTGGTAGAAGGCACAAGAGACCAACAAACAACATTGTTTCAAATAATCAATTTACCTTGCCAATACTTATACATACGTAATATAAAATAAACCTCATATATTGCAGTTACCTAGAATTTTGTATGATAGATTTAAAATAAATACTGTACATTGATTATTACTACATACTAATTTTACTACAAGTATAATAGTAATGCACTGACTTGAGCTAATTATGTTTTACAAATAAGATCTCTCAGTAACATGATGTTAAAGTTTATATGCTTTAAAAATAAAGTAACATATTTTCTTAGAGTAAGAATGAAAATTATATATTTGTATTTTAGAACTAAAGAACCATTATTTTTAAAATCCCAACTGCCAAGCCATAAGCCAAAGTAAGGTGCATGAACAGTTTTAACACGAGAAAAATTTTATAAGAAAACAAGCTCATACAAAATCAAAATAAAACGTAAATTTATGTAAAAATATGTGGAAATTGAAAATAAATATTTGAAGTCTGTTTTAAAACTCATAATCACTTTGTTACTGAAAGGTTATCATTTTATTTTATTGGGGGTACTGCTATATACTGCCAACTCATATTAACACACAAATTTGATCAGGGGTTTCAACTGTTAACAATACGAGGTGTGATCAAAAGTTCCAGGACTTTTTATATACTGTGGGAATGCAATGTTTCACAGCGATGCGGTTGGCAGCATTGTATTTCCTGACTCAACAGTAACACAGCTGTGTTTGCAGATCAATCATAACATCACTGAAAGTAACATTAGCACAGTTTGTTTGAGATTAGTTTTAAAGAGTTGGCTATTTTTTGTTTAATGAAAATGAATGTGAAAGAAGAGCAACGTGTTTGTCTGAAACTGAACAAGACGTTTTCTGAAACCTTTTTGATGTTACAAGAGGCTTTTGGTGAAGAATGTCTAAGCCGATCATGCTGCCATCAGTAGTTCAAGAGGTTTAAAGATGGCCGAACATCCACAGACGACGATGCTCGTTCCGGACACCCTTCAACATCAATCAATGATGACAATGTTGCTAAAGTGAACGCTCTCGTACAATCAGACCGTCGACTAACAATCCGTGAAATGGCAGAAGAGTGTAACATTTCATTTGGGTCATGTCAGGAAATTTTAACTGAAAAACTTCAAATGCGTCGTGTTGCAGCAAAGTTTGTGCCAAAACTGTTGACTGAAGACAATAGACAATAGACAATATTCTTTATTAACAACATCATCAAGACATGTTACAGAGTCAAACAGTTTTTTAAAAGTGAATTGTATTATTAAATGAGAGGTCTTTTTAAAATTTCATCATTCCATGAGAAGAACTCATCGAGCGTTTTTGTAGTATGCGTGGTCTTGCAGCCAACACCGTAAGGTTCTCTTTATAGCTCTTGGGTTGTCTTTCAGATGATCTGGTAGCTTGTTGAACAGTTTCATTCCAGCATATGATGGTTTTTTCTCGTATAATGCTGTTCTATGGACTGGTAGAGTGTAATCCCCTGCTTGTCTGGTGTAGTGGCCGTGGAGTTCTCTTTGTTTTGGAGGATTCTTAGTTATGCAGTAAAGTACGGTTTCTATGATGTAAATGGATGTTTACTGTCAATATTTCCAGTTTTTGAAGATGTTTCTGCAGCTCTCTCTAGGTCCTATTCCAGCCATTAAACCTTATTGCTTTTTTCTGCATCACCAGAACTCTGTGGAGATTGCCAGCTGAAGAAGCACCCCAGACTGCTATTCCATAACGCAGGTGGCTTTCGAATAACGCATGATATGCTGTTTCTCGTGGCTTCATGAGTACTAGTTGTCTTGGTTCTCTTTAATGCAAACAATGCTGAGTTAAGCTTTAGGGCAGAGGCTTGTCTATATGGTTTTTCCCGCTCCAGCGCATGTTCTCGTCAAGTATTATGCCAAGATGTTTAACTTCATCAGCTGCTTGGATATTTGGTAGTTCAGTTACAAGGGCCTTTTTAACTGCCTAGAGGTCAATTTGTTTTGTTTTTTTCTCATTGAGAAACGAGGTCGTTTCTCATTGTATATTTCTTGAGCCATGTTGAAAAAGCCTATTGTATGTGTTAATTTCCAGTTGTTCAGTATTTCTATTTGCTGCAAGCAGAAACTGTGTGTCTGCGTACATGATCATTTGACAATATTCTCTCAAGTGTTCTGGAAAGTCATTTATAAATAAAATAAACAAAACTGGGTCCAAGGACCGAGCCTTGTGGAACTCCTCTTCTCACTGGTAAGGGGTGAGATTGTAGTGATTGTGTGAGTGTCCCTTGGTTGTTTCCTTTAGTTCCACTATTTGCTTTCGTCCTTTGAGATAGCTTTCAAACCAACTGAGTGCTGTTTGTTCTAATACCAACATTTTGAAGTTTAGTCAATATGAGTTCATGTCCCCCCCAAGGCAATCAAAGGCTTTACTGAGATCAAGGTATAAGCTGGTGATAGTGTTTGCTTGATCTCCATATTGTCAATTATATATTCAAGCTAGGTCAATAATTGCAGTTGTGGTAGATTTTCCAGAGATGAATCCATGCTGCTTGTCAGTTAGTATTTGGTTCTCTTAGATACTTTAGGAGTTAATAAGTGTTACTTTTTCAATAAGTTTTGAGATTGATAAGAAAGAGTTAGGTCTGTAATTGAATTTTTTGAGGGGGACTGAGATATTTGGTAGTAATTGGCAATGGTTTTTGAGGGTCACCTTGTTTTTTACATGGATTGATTTTTAGCAATTTTTAATTTTGACGGGAAGATTGCCTTTTTGAATGGACAAATTTTGTTGATTTTTTACAAGGGGTGTTATTAGTTCATCAGCCACAACATTTAAGGATCTTGGTTGATATCTATTCCAGAAGAAGATGAACTCCTTAGAGACCTTACAATTTTGTACATTTCTTCAGCTGTGGTTGGTTCCAAAGTGTTAGAGTTTCTCTTAGAAACTGCTTATCGACATGTTGAGTGGCTGGGACTGCCAATCTGTGTTATATGCTAATTATTGTTTATGTAAGCGTTTCTTCAGCTATGTTTGCAAAATACTCGTTTAAAAAACACAATTAGCTGTTCTTTCAGTATCTGTAAAAGTTCTTCTGTTCAGTATCAGTTCTTTCTTCTATTTTCTATTTAGTAGTTTCAGCGCCTATCTTCCTTTGCCTCTCGTTGTTTACAGTGTTCCAGATAGCTTTGGATTTATTATCTGCTTGTTGTATGTATGTAGCATTTGCCTCCTGTCTTGACTGTTTAAGTTTTTTGGTCATATGTTTTCTTAACGTTCAGTGGCAGCCTGTTTGTCATCTGGAATTTCCAGTTAGGAAAAACTTATCTTGTGCTTTCAGGAATTCTTCTTTAAGGATGGACATTTCTCTGGTATATAAGTAATCATTTTTTCCCTTTTTTTGCTTAGCAACGAGATCTCACCTTAGGGGCAAGTCCAGTCAAGTGCAAACTGGAAAGATGTGCTAAAGTGGAAATATGCTTCGTCTACCTCATTTGAATTAATGACGGGAGTCCCAAGTTTCCCATAGACAGTCGGTTCTTTAAGTTAAGGAGATTATTATTATGTGTAAGATTTCTTTGTGAATTATATATGTTTCCTATGGTCTCTTTTGGCATGTTATTGTACAGTATTTGTCCAGTGTGGTCTGATAGCCCCAGTGATAGTCACTTCTACACTTATCATGTCTTGATCCAGATCTGAGCATACTATGTCTATTGAGGATATAGAGATTTCGGTGATTTGGTTCTGGTAGGTGGGAGGTCTAATCTCTGGATGTTATATCCCTTAGCAGTTCGTTGAATGCACTGCGTTTCTCTTGAGGTCTCATCAAGATTATCAATGTTTACATCCCCCATAACAAGTTTTTTAGCACTCAGCGGTTAGTTTTGTCCAGAGCTTCAGACAGGACTTTAAGTACATTGTCAAAATTTGATCCTGGTGGTCGGTACACTCAAGTAAGTATAAGCATTTTTCTTGGGTTCATTCTTATTTTAATAGCTGATACTTCACAAGTCATCTCAATACTGTATTGTTCTACTAACCCTACGCTTTCGGTTTTATAGGAAACTTGGTTATGTTTATATATGGTGACTCCTCCTTTAATGTGTTCACTTCTGCCATAAGCACTGATTAGTTTGTAGTCAGCTATTATGGCTTGATCTATTGTGCCCTTTTTTAGACCATGTTCTGTCAGTATTTATAAAATCTGGATTTGTATTGTGCAGCAGGTGTTCTAGCCGCTCAATTTTGCTTGCCATTCTATCCATATTTTGGTGGAAGAAAAGTAGTTTGTCCTGATTTTGCTTTGAGTTTTTGTTATGGATGGTGATTTAATGAGCTTACATGGTCTAAAAAAAGGGTTGGACGATTGTATTTCTGTCTCAGCTGTTATGTGGTGTTGGTCTAGTTCAGTATGGGGAGTCACTGATGTTGCTTGTGAAGTAGCAGAGGCCATGTCATGGGTTCGGTGCAGTGTGATTGGTTTGTTCAGGAAATTTTGATTGATTCTTTTAAAAAAATCTATGTTTTTCATGAAGAATTTCCTCAATACTTTCGTTGTCTGGACGAATTATTGCGGTCATTGGTGGTTTTTTTTCTAATGTTAGCGGTGTTAGGTTGGACTTGGTTAGAGAGGTATTTTACCCGCAGCATATTTAGCAGCTTGTAAAGAGATGCTAAATAATAGTTGGTTTTGTTCCTAACTGATGATGTTGTGTTAGTTTTCTCTTCAGTTTTTTGTCTACAGGTTTGGCTGGTTCCTGGGGTTGATGTTTTGTTGTTTTCTGTCATGCTTTTTGTCACAGAAGTATTCAGTTTTTGTCTACAGGTTTGGCTGGTTCCTGGGGTTGCAGTTTTTGATATTTTTAGTCACGTCTTTTGTCACAGAGGTATTCAGTTTTTTTCTACAGGTTTGGCTGGTTCCTGGGGTTGATGGTCTGATAATTTTAGCCACAGTATTTTTTACAGAAGTATTCAGTTTTTGTCTACAGGTTTGGCTGATTCCTGGGGGTAGTGTTTGAGTCTCTATCTGCTGTCAGGCTCTGAAAATCTGAGTGGTCGTATTATTTTACAATTGATTTGTCCATCACTAACTTTGTCATCATTGGCTGAGCAGTTTTGTTGATATTGAGTTACTAGGACAGTTAGGATACGAAGTGGTATATTGCAGTTGTGCTTGTATAGTCTTCATAAATTCCTCAGCTTGGTCTTGCCGTCTCTTTATGTGAACTAGTTCTACAAAGATTAGGCTTTTAGGACTTATATCGGGTTGTGTCTCAGTGTTGTAGTTTGGGATTCCATATCTTTGAGAGTTCTAGGTTCCCGATCCTGGCTAGTCCGATTTGTTTTGAACTGAGTGAGGGATTTGACTTCATTTAGAAGTTTGCAGATGGTCTCTTCCTTTTCTTTATCTTGTTCTTCAAATAATTTAGTGAGGTCCATCCGGATTTCTTTTTCTTTTTCTAATTGGTTTTCAATACAAGTTAAAATTTTCTACTAGTTTGTTGTATTTGTTTAGTAATTTTTCCCTGTCATTTTCTAGCTCTTCAATCTGTGATTGGTAGTTTATTATTTCAGAGTAGGTTTTTAATTCTTCAAAGTCCTGTGTTAGTTTTGGTGTTTTTAAGTGTCATATCAAGTAAGTCCTGCTTTAATTTTTGGTTGTTTTCCGTTTTGTAGGGCATTACCAACCTTCAGCAGCTAACGAAAGAAAGAGAAGTTTCCAAATCCGTTTCTTCTAAGTTGTGAACTTTAAGTAATTTCTTCTCTTGTATTACTCCTATAGCAGAGTTGTTCAGTTGGTCATTAACTGTATCCAAAGGTAAGATTTGTAGTTGAAATTTTCAGTTTACATTTATTGCATTTCCAGTTCTCTATTTCAAATTTAGAAAGCTTTGAGAACTTTTTTTTCTGGCCAATCCAAGCATTTTGAATGGTACCACTGGTTACAAACACCAGTGCACAAAATTCCTTTGTGCTTGACTCCTACTGTGCACATTCCACAAGGATATTTAGTCATTTTTTAAAATAAAAAATACTGGATTCTTAATTGAAAAATTGGTGTAGTAGGAAAACAGTTTAAAGAATTGTCTGATTATCTGTCAATTTTTTTGATTATGATTGTTAAAATAGATACTGGAATACAGTTTTAATAACTTTGTCTGACTATGACTAATTTTGTGGCAGTCTAAAAGTGGTCATGCTGTAGTGTGTTATGAGAATATAATCCTTAAGTTGTAAAAGAGGGCTACTTCTGTTGTCAATGAGATTGTACAGTCAGCTGTGTGTGCAGTATGTACGACAAGGTCAGGGCTGTTGTGTCAGCAGGTGTCAGGTCACTCACGCTCAGCAGTGACACACTTTGTCCAGCCAGTCTGTCGGCATCCACACTTGTTTGAAGACCAAAAACAACACCGAATTCATGTTTCTGAGGAACTTCTTCAAAAGGCAAATGACGACGAAAGCTTCTTGGATCATGTCATTACGGGAGACGAGACAGGGGTTTTGGTTACGACATGGAAACAAAAGCCCAATCATCACAATGGACATCAAAAGGCTCTCCAAGACCCAAGAAAGCACGTCAAATCAAATGTGAAGGTCATGCTTACGGTTTTCTTTGACTGTAAAGGTGTCGTGTACTATGAATTCCTTCCACAAGGTCAAACAATTAATCGTTTTGTTTATCTTGAAACCCTCAGAAAAGTGCGTAATGCTGTGGGAAGAAAGAGACCTGAGCTGTGGCAAAGTGGTGATTGGGTCCTTCACCATGACAATGCTCCTGTTCACTCTGCATTAGTTATCCGTGACTTTTGTGTAAAAAACGCAATGACTATCATTCCTCAGCCCTCCTACTCACCTGACCTGGCTCCAGCAGACTTTTTTCTCTTTCCGAACCTCAAGAGACCCCTGAAAGGACGAAAATTTCAAACAGTTGACGAAATTAAAGAATAAACGACGGAGCTGCTAAACACCTTTACAAAAGAAGAGTTTTCTGGGGCCTTTGATCAGTGGAAACACCAGTGAGAAAAGTGTGTAGCTTCCCAACAGGAGTACTTTGAAGGAGACAAATTCGAATAACCTGTATGTTGTATGAATAAATGTATATAAATTCAGTCCTGGAACTTTTTGATCACACCTCGTACATGTGAAGTTTGTATAGTAATACATTATAATTTAAAAGAACCAATGTTAATAGTAAATATATTTGTGTAATAATATTTGAAGTAATTTTTTAATTGGCTATTAATATTACCAGGGCATATTTGCATCAATCAATAAAACACAATACAGAATAAAATATTATACATATAGTATGTATTATTTACAAAAACACAAATGTTCAGATTCACCTATGCAACATTTCAGATTTTTCAAACATCTATTTCACGAGGAAAATACAACAGATAATAATATTCATTTCAAACTCCAATGGCTTATTAAAAGAAGTGAGTTGTACATAACAAGATAATTTTAATAATAAACTTTAGTAGTATCTCACAACAAAATTATCTAAACAATTCAATTTTTTTATAATGTTAAACTAGTCTACTAGCATTCACTTCAAACAAGTTTACCCACCAGCGAGGTCAATTACAGCTTAACTGATCCTAGAAGTGGTTCGACAGTAGTGAAGCATCCGACCACTACCATTCCTTCAAATTTTGAGCTTTAAGAGGTTATTATCACTCAGCGCTAGGACTGAACTGTACAATGAATTTATACAAACTTTTGACTTGAAATGTTTCAGAGGGTCAGTGTGGCTATATATTGTCTTATATCAGAAACACACCAGCCATAAGCATACCTCATTGTTTATTGTGTGATAAACAAAGTATCACTATAACTTACTTTGTCGTTTTTGTACTTTGCTCCATCAAAACCAACAAACAAACCCATGGTCAATACTAAGAAAATACTGGTTTCTCCTTTATTTTTGCATTGTTAAAGCCCTGTGCATCTACTATTTGACTGTCTGGATTGTTTTACTGGACCAAATCTTATCATTAGTAATGATAATTTCCTCCTCATTGTTAGAGTCCGTGACAAACTCCAAGGTTGACCCCGTTTGCTGCATTGTGTAATTACTATTCACTATTTATGGTACCCTACTCTTGTAGGCATAGTTGTGTACAGAAACCTTGAAATGTTAAGAAATTTTGTAGAAAATTTACTTATTACAACTCGATTGTCTTGAATTTGATTAACCTTTTGAGAATATTTAAGAAATAAAAACCTATACTACATTAATGAACACTTAACAAAATAACATTAAGTTTCAAAAGCAGGTACAGACTACAGCTTAGTATGAATATATCATATAGATAATCTAATTAAATAAAACAACCAAAAGGATTTGCAAAATAATATTATCTTTGACACATTGGAGAATTACCAAGTGCATTTATAAAAACTTTTTACCTTTAAACATTGATTAAATAAAAAAAAAAACTGCTTGAATTTGGGTAATATAATTTGAATTTATTACTGATACTAGCTTCAAACGATATTTTAATTATACAAAATGTTCACACACCTTTAAATAACACTACCAAATTTAGCAAAAGCAAAGATGAAAATGAATCATACCTTCATTGTCAACGAGGTTGACGTCATGAGAGCGCACTAAACAGAGAAAAACACAAGTAAGAAACCTAGCTGAAGCAATGTGAAGCATTAAATGAAAACAAAGATTATGAATTTTGTTTAGTTAGTAAAGCAATACTATATAATATATTATATAAATAGATGTTTTAACCCTAGAAGTGGCTTGCGCAAAATATGCGGCGCATTTGCGTACTTTCACCTTTTAAAAGAGTAATTACTTTATGATTTCAGAAAAATTCACATAGTAGCAGACAGGAAACGTCAAACTTCTCATAGAATCAAGATTTGTTATAATTTCCTTTGTTTTTAGATTCCTGTATATTTTTGTACTACTGTTTGGTAGCTACAAACCTGCCATGGACGTTGTTGTTTTTTGAGCACAGTAATTATTTTCTTAGTTTGATACAAGTGATTGTATTGGAATTGATTTCAGTAAATTATTACTTGAATAATAGTTTATAAACCTTATGTATATTACACATTCATTTATTTATATTAAATAATATAAGAATTAACTATGAACATCCAGTTTTAACAACCAGCAATAAAAATAAATTTGCAATAAACTATAGATTTACATAAAATACTGAACCTGTTTCATGAAACTTTTTAACTAATGTGTTACACTTTTAACTCGTGCTTATTTTTAAAATTAGTCCATGAATTTTTGCCGACATGCAGCAGGAGATTTCTTTACTAAATCAGTTTCAACCAAGAATACACATTCTTCAACAGTTACGCAAGTTTTAACAAACAACAACACACTAATATGCAACCTAACCTAACATTGTTCAATGGTTCAACTGCAATACGCAGGGAATAAACAGCCATCCCCACTCCAGCTCCAATCATACTAACATTAGAAACAGTATTTAACCAATTTCCCAAAAATATATACATTTCCCAAAATAATAATTTCGTACAACCTAATTAGCAATCACTTTTAAGTTGAAAATCCTGTATATATAAAATTGTTTTAGGTAATTTAAACTATATTTCTTAAATCAGCATATAATTAAGGATATAAATTCTTATTTTATTTGTTTCTTGATATTTTTTTCAATAAAATTATATTAAAATGTCTAATTATTTTTTTAAATCATATAAACTATTTATTATATTTCCGAAATCAGAAGAAAACTTGAAATTAAATGCACATATTGGATTTTTTATATATGTTACACTTAAACTCTGGATTCCGACAATGTCCAAAATTTTTACTCACTTCGCGATGTTGGACAACGTGAATTACCCACGTCGTGGAGTAACCATTTTATTTGGACATTGGCCGAAGCGAAATACCCAGAACAAGTTGTGGGTAAACAAAAGTACTCAATTTCCAAAATAAACACGTTTACCGGAGGTTGAGCAAAACCATAATACCCATAACCCGACGTGGATAATCTATTTTACCCACGTCGGGTTGTGGGTATTTGTAATTTGTGCAAACGCCAAAATCAAGAACCTAGCCAGTAAATGGAGTGCCATAAAACTAGTACATGGAAAACCAAGATACTTGCAGTCAAGGGTCTGTCGAACGGGCTAATCAAGACATTCGAGATAGTCTTGTGGCTTGGATGGCTGATAACAATACCTCTGGATGGGCAAGTGGTCTCAGGATCATTCAGAATTTTAAGAACGACAGTCACCACAGTGGGATTAAGAGAGCTCCTTATAAGGCAATGTTTGGTTCACCGCAGAAAAATGGATTATTAGATTCTCCTTTGACAGCCGACGTTTTAAAAATAATAACTACTGAGAAAGAACTCTAAGCTCAAAAGAAGTTTTAATGAAGAAGATAAAGAAGAAATAAATGCTGTGGATGAAGATGCTTCGGAAATTTTGACAAGAACTGTAGAAAACAATAAACACGTGGAAAAAGAAACTATGTCCAGCGATAACTTAACACTCTGTGATATTGACTGTGACAAAGGAAAGAGCAGTTTTGAATGTGGTCAGCACATCCATGATAAATTTCAAATAATGAAGACTTAGACTTACCTTTGTGCACTACACACAAATCTGCCATATACACAACACGAGAAAACTGTGTAACTGCATTAAAAAGTCAGGCAGCCAAAATGCTAAAGCTTACTGAAAGAAAATTAACCCCAGTTTAAGTGGGCGATAACGTTTTGGTAAACATTCCTGATATCGACTGGGGGCGACTAGCTACAAGAAATGTAATGGCTGTTGTAATAAATAAGAATGATGACTCCTATACCCTTAGTACAAAGCATAAAGTTCAAAGTTCTTGAAACCAAAAACTTGAAGTTTTCTAGAAACCAGTTCCAGGTAGCTCCAAATAAATTTATTAATAACATTGATGTACCTGATGAACAGCAAATGTGGATGCAAGAAGAACTACTCCGGCAAATCTTGCAGATGTGTAAAATCAAACATAAAATGCAATTCTATATGTCACGGTAGCACTTCTTGTACTAACAAGTAAAGTGAATATTTTCTGAACAGAATTGTAATAAACATTGAAAGTGGTACATGTATGAAAAAGACATATAAAAGATGTATATGTATGAAAACGTTTAATAATTTTTTTCCCCATTTTCAATAATAAGATACTTGTAGTATTTTACTGTTTAGTTTTTTTTAAATAAAAGAAATGGAATTTCAAGGAAAATTTGATTTTATTTTACTTGTTATTATGGAATTAGTGTAGGGTATGGTTGTGTTTGGAGTTTTTGGTGTTTCCACAAATTACAAATACCCATAATCTGACATGGGTAATCTATTTTACCCATGTCGGGTATGGGTATTATTGTTTTGATCAATCTCCGGTGAAACTGTTTATTCCGGAAATTGAGTACTTTCGTTTACCCACAACGCGTTCTGGGTATTTCGCTTCGGCCAATGTCCGAATAAAATGGTTACTCCGCGACATGGGTAATTCACGTTGTCCACATTGCGAAGTGAGTAAAAGTTTCGGACATTGTCCGAATTTGGAGTTTGAGTGTAACATATGAACAACAAAATAGGTATAAAATGGAATTTTAGTGTAAAGTTTTGTTTTTTTTACAGTTTTACATATTATTTGAAGCTTTATAAAGTTATTATACAGCAAATATAAAAATTAATAAAAAAATAATTCTTGGTTTCCTTTTATAAAAAAAAATATGTATTTCATGTTACATTTGGAGTAGTAGTTTTATATTTGAAAGTTATATGAATGGTTGACTTAAAATACTGTGCCACTACAGTTGGTTTGTACATCACTTATAGGGTTAACATCTTAACATTTTGTTTTTCAGTTATTGCAAGCTTCCACTTGCATTTTTATACAATGTTGATGTTAAAATTGTTTTCCAAATCTTCATACAGATATTGTTTAAACATTTTAAAATTATTTTAAAAGCTATAAATTGTAATCATATCATAAAACATGGTAGACCCTATAAAATATTCTTTAAAAAATAATTTAATGCGTAAATCCTTAAAAATAAAAATCTTCTCTGAACATGTAAATAATAAATGTACTTGCATGGTAAATTTAATCAATGTCAATATATATATATATATATATATATATATATATATATATATATATATATATATATATACAGGGTGTATATTATGTCTGGAAACACCCAAATATATCCTTTAATAATTTAAATATAAAATTTGAAACCTCTTACAATCGTGATAGAGATTGGGCATCTACTTTTTGGAACAATGTTTTGTTATGTCACACCAACGGGGACGTCCTGCCGAGGGTATCGTGAATATTCTTAATGGAAGCCTATACTTGTGATACATAATTTTAAAGGTAATAGCTTACTGAATTGAATGCCACAAACCGCATCTCAAAGGAATTTATTTCTATCAGAAAATAGAGCATTTTTAGTATTGAAAATTTACTGATGTTCAACAATGTAATTTTAACATGGTTTCTTGCCACAAAATGTGTTACACTAATTTTTTAGCATTTTTTAAATGTTCAATTAAAATAAAAAATAAACAATTTATTTTTAAGCTGGTTTCATTAGTACAAATTTACCAGTTTTTATTACAATGAATAAAAACTTATGAGTCACTTTCTCTGATTACTTATGAATCTGTACTTGGTGTTTTCCAGTCAGCAGGAAGGTTTAAAGAGACAAAGGTCACTAGCCTATGAGAAACATTATTGTGTTATTAATCATCTGGTCTACAGGTTTCAGTTTGTTGAGCATGGAGCTTTCACTAGACAGGTCTAAGCTTGGGAATTACAAATGGACAAAGGTCATATCATTCCTGTCGAGTTAATCAGTGTCTCTGAAGCATTGCTGTCAACAAGTTATCTAATTACAGTAGTTCAGTTTTTTATTTGGCATTTTAATGGAATTGTCTGAAAGAGAACGAATTACTCTGTTGATGATGCGAGGATATGGCGATCGTCAAATATCTTACCGGGAAGTTTGTAATTTGTTTAATGACACTTTCCCAGAAAGGAATCCCATAAGTGTTTCAACAATATCAAAAACTATTGAGCGTTTTGAAATGACAGGGAGTGTACGTAATCGGCCAAAGTCGGGTAGGATACAATCTGCAACAGATGAAGAACATGCACTAGATGTTTTGCAAACATTTATTGAAGACCCACATACATCGCTCAGAAAAGCTGCACAGCAACATGATATGCACCCTATGTCTGTGAGTAAGATTTTGAAAATTAATAAATACAAACCATTTAAAGTTCATTTAGTCCAACAGTTAAGTGAGGATGATTACGTCAGAAGAGTTGAGGTTTTGTGAACTTGTGATGCGCAAATGTGATGACAATAGAGATTTTTCTGACCAACATACTATTTTCTGATGAGGCAACTTTTTTCCTAAATGGCAATGTTAACAGGCACAATTGCCGTTACTGGGCTAGTTGAAAACCCACATTGGATTACTGAGTCCCATTCACAGCAACCACAAAAACTGAACGTATGGTGTGGAATTTTAGGTAACAAAATTGTTGGACCCCTTTTTCATCAATGGAAATTTAAATGCCGAACTTTACTACAATATGCTCCAAAATGAAATAATCCCAGCTATTCAAATTGCATCAGGAGAATACTTTGATAATGTATGGTTTCAGCAGGATAGTGCTCCACCCCATTATGGGAGACAGGTAAGAGAGTATTTGGATTTAAGGTTTCCTCATAAATGGATTGGCCGAAGAGGAGAAATCGAATGGCCTCCAAGATTCTCCGGATTTGTCACCAATCGATTATTTTCCTATGGGGTCATTTAAAATCCAATGTTTATAGAAGAAAGCCTCATAATTTGGAAGACCTAAGAAACAGGATTATAGAGGAGATTGCTTTGATAACTGAAGAAAATGTTAGGCAACTCTGTCGAATCATTTTTACACAAGATTGGCTCATTGTCAAACCGTAGAAGGAACACAGTTCGAACAATTGCTTTGACACCAAATGCAGGTAAAACGTTTGTTGTAAGACTTTTCTAACAGCATACATTATTTTTATTTGTAATAAGAAATCAATAACATAAGTATTTCCATAATTGTACTGTAATAAAAACTGGCAAATTTGTGCTAATAGAACCAGCTTAAAATGAAATTTTTGGGAAATTACAAATGGACAAAGGTCATATCATTCCTTTGCTTAGACCTGTCTAGTGAAAGCTCCATGCTCAACAAACTGAAACCTGTAGACCAGATGATTAATAACACAATAATGTTTCTCCATAGGCTAGTGACCTTTGTCTCTTTAAACCTTCCTGCTGACTGGAAAACACCAAGTACAGATTCATAAGTAATCAGAGAAAGTGACTCATAAGTTTTAATTCATTGTAATAAAAACTGGTAAATTTGTACTAATGAAACCAGCTTAAAAATAAATTGTTTATTTTATTTTAATTGAACATTTAAAAAATGCTAAAAAATTAGTGTAACACATTTTGTGGCAAGAACCATGTTAAAATTACATTGTTGAACATCAGTAAATTTTCAATACTAAAAATGCTCTATTTTCTGATAGAATAATTCCTTTGAGATGCGGTTTGTGGCATTCAATTCAGTAAGCTATTACCTTTAAAATTATGTATCACAAGGTATAGGCTTCCATTAAGAATATTTCACGATACCCTCGGCAGGACGTCCCCCGTTGGTGTGACATAACAAAACATTGTTCCAAAAAGTAGATGCCCAATCTCTATCACGATTGTAAGGAAGGTTTCAAATTTATATTTAAATTATTAAAAGGATATATTTGGGTGTTTCCAGACATAATATACACCCTGTATATATATATATATATATATATATATATTATAAATACATACATATAGAAAGTCCAGGTGGAGCAAGTACTTTTTGTGATTCAAGCCTTATTATAATAAAATTAGGCTATTGCCAGTTATACAAATTTAATGAATGTTAAAATCTGTTTGACAGGTATTGGGTCTTCTGATGATATTTTATTAAAAGTAACAATGTGTGTGTGTGTGGGTGTGGTGTGTGTGTGTGTGTGTGTGTGTGTGTGTGTGTGTGTGTGTGTGTGTGTGTGTGTGTGTGTGTGTGTGTGTGTGTGTGTGTGTGGTCATAACCTAGTGTTAAAATGTTTTGTGGGTGATAATACCACATAAATGTGACTCAAATACTGAATTAAAAAATAATTACTCACACACACTCAGAAAAAAATTATTCTAGTTTTTTAACATTAACATTTTGCAAAATTCTAAAATTACTATTACATTTTGACACATTTCTGAAACTTTATATCTACTATTGTATTAGACATTAACTGTTGAGTAAGTACGAATAACTTTTGATGGGTCTGAATATCCAGACATATTAATTAAATTGACAAACTGGAAAGTTCTTTTTTCTTTAATTAAAAGAAAAAACTGACATTCACAATTCTTTATAAAAAATGTTACAGATTAGCAAATGTCATAGAAACTGCTTCAAAACCTAAGATTTCAGAAAATATGATGCAGTTTTATTTTTTATCACTTAAGTACAGGTATGTGAGTTTCAATATAGTCCGGTCAATTTAGCCAAAAAATAGGGGTAACTGCATTAATTCCCAGAAAGCTGAAAATTTGCATAGATGTTAGGGACACCATTGTTATGCAATTGTGAAAAGTCCCCATCGATCCCATTGTCTGCAAAATTTTTTATTCAAGGTCAAATTTCACAAATTAGGTTTTTCAAATTTTTCAGCGAAACGGTTAGTTTTATGAAAAAATATTTGAAATGAAAATTTTAGATCATGCAACTATCTAAAAAAAAAAAAAAAATGATTCTTATACTTTTTTTCATAACAATAACCGTTTTTTATAAAAAACAATTACAAAATTTCTTACGCTGTATTGTCCATAATAAGCACGACTAAGCTGCCTATGATATCATTGGGAGTGTAATGTAAATAAAACTATAAGTCTGCATGACTAATACATTCAAATTTACCGATAATTCTGAGAATATGATATTAAAAAAACGGAGACCCTAATTTCAAGGGACCATGTGCCCTTTGAACAATATCTGCCTGTCATTCCATTGTTTGAGTAGCCGTTCCATCCACCTGCTTTTCTGAGGTCGCACCTTAATCACCGTTAGTCTTGAAAATTCCTTCGTAGTGAAAACACATAGTTATTTCAAATATTCTCTGCTAAAGTTTGTGCTGTATTCACTTTTTGTTGAAAATATGTCACAATAGTGTTTTCTTTGCACTAAACTTTTATCTTCAAGTGAATGTGTTATTGTCGATCGCGGCATGAAGACGTTACTTAACGCGAGTATTCAAGGGGGGAATCAACTTACTGATTACTTGAAGAATGTAAATTCAGCGACAAATCATGTGCAGTGTCACAAACAATACAATAGAAAGAGTACAATTGCAACAGCAAAACGGCAACATGAGGAATAAGCTAGAACCTCTCAAAAAGTCCTCCTCATACTAGTGAGTCATTTCTTTTTATTGTTGTTTATTTTGCGGTGACGAGTTGAGTGAGGAATACAAAAAGAAACAAGCACAGAAATCTCGTCGTAAAATTTGTAACGTTAGAACTCTTTCATTTAAAGACTCAGTTATGAACGCAGCTCAGTCTCGTTCTGATGACAACGCAAAAACTATTGTTGCTCGCATCGGGTTTGAACATGATTTAGTTACTGCTGAAGCTAAGTACCATAATGATTGCTTTGTATCATTTTTAAAGCCGACCACTGAAGTCTAAGTCGGCCGTCCTCAAGATGAAGCATTGTATCTCGCCATGGGGAAAATATTTTCATATATTGAAAGTAGTGATGACTGCCAGTTTACGTTAAAAGAATTAGAAAATATTTGTAAAAACGTAAGTTTGATTGAAGTTAAATTAGTAATAGAGTCATTATTACTCAGAAACTAGGACAATTAACATTGTATGTTTTCTTGTTAATTATCATGATATTATCAATCAAGCTTAGAGTGAAAAAACTTAAAGGCAAAAAAGAGCAATTGAAGGTCCTATCAACTGCGGCAGTAATTATTCGGGAAGATAATCAATCGGTTCAATCATATACAGTTTTTAAATGCTCTTACTGGCTGTAATACAATATCAGCAATGTTTTGAAGGGGTAAAACCACAATTTTTTAATTGTTTGAAAAAGAAAATTTTATTACTTGTGCACAAGCTTTCCAAGATATCAACTCTTCAACACAAACTCGCTTTCTTCTGTCTGTATATGGAGCTCCAAAAAATTACTTCGATAGACAAATTATGTTATTTATCTTTTGCAAAACAAACACGTAATAAAAAACGTGTGCAATTAGCTTGCCTTCCTCCAACCGCAGCTTCCGCTGACCAACAGTTTTATTGTGTATATTACTAGGTTCAGGTGTGGCTTGGTAATCAACTAGACCCAGAACAATGGGGATGGAAGCATGTCAATAATGCATTGCAACCAACCCACACGCTTCTTCCACCTGCACCAGAAAATCTCCTTAATTATGTTTCTTGCAACTGCAAAGTAACTTAAGACGGGGCTGCAAAAAAGTAGAATTATTTTGTTCACTAGCATGCACCACTTGTCAAGGCCAATCGTGTTCAAATGTTGAATCTCTAACAGAAGAGGGAGAGAAGAAGATGGAGGGGAAGAAGAGGAAATAATTGGTGACGATGACGATGAATAAAATATGTTTACAATCAAGTATAACGGGACTTTTCACTTTTCGAGCTGTACCTGATCGACAACGACCACACTAACAAGAGTGCAACTACTGAAAAGAAGAAGAATAACCAAACATTCATTTAATTTTACTTCAATAGACTGTGGAATAGGCCTACTGGGGAAACCACATTAAAAAAGACACGTTAGGTACACTACCTCATAGGTGGCATGGCAACATGTACATATTATAGACGATACAGCGTAAGAAAATTTTGTATTGTTTTTCCTCAAAAATGGTTAGTGTTATGAAAAAAAGCATAAGGAGCATTTTTGTAGATAATTGCATGATCTACAATTTATGTTTCAAATACTTTTTCACAAAACTAACCGTTTTGCTGAAAAATTCAAAAAAACCTATTGTTGTGAAATTTGACCTTGAATAAAAACTTTTGCAGACATGGGATTGATGGGGACTTTTCACAATAACAATGGTTTCCCTAACATCTATGCAAATTTTAAGCTTTCTGGGAATTTTTGCAAGGGTCAATGTCTAAATTGACTGGACTAATAATGTAAAACACGATATGATCACAATTTCACTACCAAAGCACATCTGGTTTTACATTTTGTATAGCGTCACGATTTACACTGACATTCAGACATATTTTTCAATTAGATCCTGATTAACATAAAACATACTTAGATAGTAATTACTATGTTGAAACCAACATGCAAGGATAGCTAGCCTACACCATTTTATCATGAGACAAGGTCTGACTCCAACGATATATTTGGGTAGGATAATTTAACTAGTTAATATAGAGAAAGTTGAATTGAATTAGTTGAAATACTAATCCAAAAATTAAAAGGAAAATAATATAACTTCTAAGGAAATAATTGTTGTATTATTAGAATATTTTTCAAAGTTCAGTTGTAATAGAATTATCATTACGCATACTCATTTTCAACTCCATCTCAATATGATTCGGATTCTCCATCCCAAATTCACCTTTACCTGATACTGTTCATGTCCCTGTAATTCTTGACGAATTTAAGTACCCAAACAACCTACACAACAAAATTTGGCCCGAATGTTCTTCGCCAAAGAGCATATCCAAATGAGGTGAACTAAGATATTCATGTGGAGAAAGGTGTCCCAGAAGTGAATATGGACTCAGGAAATTACAATTGATAGTGAAGGAAGAGGTGATGACTGTGCAGGATAATGTTAAATTCTGAATCAACATCTTATTGAGATTGTTTCTGGCTGTTCTATTCATACAATCAGGAATATCCAACATTCAGACAACAGTTCAGGACATGGAAGCTGCCAGAGATATGTTCTCTTCTGCATCTTATGTACATTTCAGAGTTGTCCCTGTAAAACTGTTCCGCCGGTATCCCACGTATGATATTGATATGGCTGGAGTATCCATACATTTTAATATTTTATAGAACCGACATAAATACGCTGTTTTATTATGTATCGACAGGGACATTCTTTCTGTGCGGCGATGGTGGAACATTGAGGTTCATATCAGCCAACCATCAAACACTGTTCCAGCAGGTTTGTTGGTGCCTTGGTAGTGTGGTACGCCCTTCCTGTGGAATCCGCTGATGTATGAGGAAGTCCACGCTAATAACTAAGAAATCTCTTTTGCCTAATTCAATCTTAATGGTGTTACTCCTACTCAGTAAAATGAAGTACCATCATCCATTATAGCCCTTTTATTTAACCTCGGTTTTGGTTGTTTACGTGATTTTCATGTTAGTAAGAATTATTTTTATTTCTAGAAGGTCTAATTCTGTTCAGCCCGACTTTTGACCAATCAAAATTACATTAGTGGTAGTTAGGGACTTTCATATGACCAGAGCCTTCATAAAGAGAGCATAAATTGATTTCTACCAGAATTGCTAAGCCAAAAATGTCACATTTAAAAATATTATCTCTTGTCAGAAGTGCAATTGATGTTCAGCTTCATATTGAATTTTTTATATAGCAAATGCGTGTGATAGCCTGAGTCACTTTGATATTGATCATGTCTAGGCACAGTAACAACTGCTGACTGGGAATCTAGTGTAAGTGGTGAGCCTCTATAATCACATTTATGTTTTGAACTGAAGGTCAAGAGGTCACAAGTTAAAAATCTTAAAAGTTTTATTGTTTTTACTATATTATGTCTCTACTATCATAGCCCGTTTGTCTCTGCCTGTCTCAGTACCGTATACTAGTACATGGCAGACTCTGGCCTTCTGCTATCTGCTTGATGGACATCATAAATCTCTCTTATTTTATTTTCCAGAATTGGTTCATGGACTTATTTGATAAATTTACCATCAATAATTAGTGACATTTCCTCTTTTTTCAGTGTTAGTTATTGTTTTTTGTTTGTCTGTTGATTGTAAAGTTGTTTGCTTCTGTTTTGTCAGCCATTATTACAACTAATGTCTAAACCTTTGATTTCTTATTCTGGCTATGTACTCTCATTATGTGGAGGAGTTTAACCCTTTTGAGTGCCGCAGTGTTTTGCTATATGGTATGCATAAAATGCCGAGCGAAAATGCCTGATTCTGCAAGGGTCTGATTAAAAATTCATAACAAATTTATTTATTGGTATAATGTCTTGGGTTTTTGTTTTTTTTAGATAATTATACATATAATACATTTATCACTTATTTAACATTTTTATATAAATAAAAAAAATTATTAACAAAAACTTTATGAGCGAAAACATTTAGTTTTTTATTTTGACACAACTTAAGTGTTACTGAAATATTTTATTTTTTCACATTTAGTTATTCTATCTTATACTCCATTCAATTCTTTACAAAAAGACATATAAACATTTTTTTTATACTTATAAATAAAGTTTGGAAAATAAATATGAAAATATGAACCACTACAAAACTAGAAATTTTCTAACCTAACCTACCAGTCTGTGTATTGTCTACACTGATAATGCTTAAATTTAATGCCTGCAATACTAGGTCTTCAATGTCAGCAATGTTTTTACGACTCATTATTTATAAATATCACTGAACAAACACAAAAACATAAAAGCTATACAAACGTATTTAGTAAAGTACTAGATGCTTGGTGTTTGCACAAATTACAAATACCCATAATCTGACATGGGCAATCTATTTTACCCACGTCGGGTATGGGTATTATTGTTTTGATCAATCTCCGGTGAAACTGTTTATTCCGGAAATTGAGTACTTTCGTTTACCCACAACGCGTTCTGGGTATTTCGCTTCAGCCAATGTCCGAATAAAATGGTTACTCCGCGACATGGGTAATTCACATTGTCCACATTGCGAAGTGAGTAAAAGTTTCGGACATTTTGTATCATTGTTCTACTTACACACAGAACAACATACAAAATGGAAAAATTTGAAGATACTAGCACTACAAACCCATTTACACTTAAAAACTTTCAATATCATTTGTGAAATAAACACCAGCGTAAACAAAACATGTGCCGGCTCGTCCGCATAGCGGCCGATTCTAAACGCGACTGACGCGCTTCACTTTACAACCGCCGTAAAAATCTGAATCTAACCAAAATAGAACAAACCTTCATCAAAAGTTACGTTGAAGCCTTTGGAATGCATATATATAGTCATTGAGCCAATTTAGATAAATGCTATATAAAATATAAGCGTTACTGCAGAAGTCGCTAACAGCGATTCTGTCATTTCTTGCATATAATGCGGGATCGCTGACAGCGATGCTCCGGCACTCAAAGGGTTAAGAAACTTTTGTCAGTAAAATATATTCCATCAATTCTTATTACTGTTTTGTTCATAGTTAAATTTCTTTTCCCTCACTTGTTACAAAGTAAATGTAAACTCCAACTTGTTTATGTTTTCGTATATAACTGACAATTTTACCTTGCCCTTCCTTTATTTACTTGATGAAAACTCCTATTTAAGGTCAACAATACTTGCAAGATCATTATAAAACGTACTAAACAGGTATTATTCAAATAAAATGACATGTTACAACAACAAATCAATAAAAAAGAAACAGTAAAAACAAAAATTATTGCTTAGGCAAAATTATTACAGAATAATTTAAATAAATAAAACAACAATCAAACAATGGAATTAGTAACAACATGAATAAATCTGCATGTTTGTACAAGTTATGTTGCAACAGCTTTGTGAATACCCATGTCTACTTAAAAAAATATTTTAAATTTAAGTCTTTCTGTAAAAGAATTTCAACCTTTTAAAATAAGTAATGTTTTCTTTAACCAGAAAAGTGTGTAACCTAATAATTTTTATAGCTTAGTTTCATGATACAAAATCTATAAAATGTAAATTCCTGTTTTTTAGCCATTTCAATCACATTATAAAAAAGTTTTAAATTATTTTTGTCATCTTCACTACCAATATATAGTAGTAGGAGTTAGTTTTTACTAAATTTTTAATACAAGCATTGTTATAATTATATCCCTAGTACCTCAGGTATTTAGGCTACCAGTGATTCTGGCAAGTTGAATGACTTGGCAAAATCCAACAATGAGCTCGCTGAAGAGGTGGAGCTGCTCTGTGACAGACTATCGTCTGATGAGCATTGCTGTATAAACCTACCCTCAATAACAGCTACAAGAGCAAGGCTGCCGAGTGATGCGAACTGGAGAAGCAGAATGATGCTGAGATCCTCAGAGTCAGTAGACAGCTAGCTAGGTTCAGAGAGTACTACGTGAGACTGCAGCAAAGAATCGACAGTGGTAAGGAAGCGAACAAAAGGCTGCTCCTTGAGAGAAAGGAGAGGATCACTGGCTTCCTCGTTTTACAGCCTCTTGGTTAAGCTGACATGGTGTGTGATCCTACTGTCACAATGATATTTTTAAATACTGGGTTTGGTGCTATGAGTGAGTGCCTTGGTATGATTTTGACTTTGACATTTTTGGTATGACTGAGACTTGGCTTCATCTTGGCATCCCTTTGGACAGCTACAATATACCAGGATACACTTTAGTGTGCACGAACCACAAAGAAAACATACAAGATCATCCAAAGGGCACAATAAGTGGTGGTGTGGCCCTTTATGTAAGGGATGGAATTGTTCATGAGCAGTACACCCTTTTCGAAAACGTTAAACCTGGTATCCGTTCACTGAAAGTAGAAGCCCCAAAAGGTGTCCAACAGTTACGGCCCATCTTGATTTTGCCAGCTATCTCCAGGACATTGGAAAAAATTGTAGTTCAACAGATTATAAATTATTACATATTATACATCATTGAAAATGTATGTAAATTTTCTATAATATGAAGGTATTTCAAAAAATTATATGAGGTAAACTAAATCAAATGAATACTCATGTACAAGAAATGTTTATTTGTATTGTTATATTAAAATAAGACTACATATCTTGTACAAAATACTGTAAAAAACACACAATATGTCAGTAAAACCGAGGCTGCAGTAAGTTTTAAATAGATGTAAAACTTTTTGCAGTAATAATTCTATAGACGTTTGAAGGAATTTTGATGAAAAACTGCATCACTGTCAATAATGATCGATAAAACGTCTCATATATTAGTCCTAAATAACATTACCAGGCATAAAAACATATAATGAATGAGGACTACAGTACTGTCAACAGATATCCTCATTGGCAATTCCAAAAGTAGCCGTAATTCACAAAGCAGAAAGCAGTCGATTGCATACATTAGTGCCATGCTCCCCGTCATGTTGATTCTTGACAATTGCCCGGGAGAGGATTAAACAACTCCATCATAAATGTTTTAAAATTATAATTAAGGATTTTTATGCATAATTAGATTTTAGTTAGTACCAAATTCAATTAATGTTAAAAAGAGTAGATAGAACCATTATTTGTCAATTTGTTGTAATTTTCTGTTCATATATGTGTAATTTTAAGTATTATTTTTACATTTTATTTATTCGTTCAATTAATGATAACAAGACTAGATGGAACCATCATTTGTCAATTTGTTGTAATTTTCTGTTTATATATGTGTAATTTTAAGTATTATTTTACATTTTATTTATTCGTATTCAATGACCTAAGTTATTGTCAAAATTAGTCTGTAAACAGAGAAATGCTTGGAAATAAAAGGAATTTTTATTTATTTATTTTCCTGTTTTCCCTGCCAGTTGGTACTTCAGTGAGCAGGGTCATCTCCTTATCAACATAGAACTACTAGACTTAGTTATCAGCAAAGCTACTAACCACCAAACTGTCCAATAAAGCAGGAAGCAATATATATGTACATTTTCTATCTGGACACTGGCAGCAGTTCAACAAGGAGTTTATGATATGTTACCACCCAAGTATGATTCAGTGGAGTATGTAGAAAAGGAGAGGGACAAGTGAATGTTTCTGAGATGTAGTGGAAGTAAAATGTAAAGAGAAAGAAGGATTGTTGTCATTTTCCATAAAGTGCTAAGAGCATGTATAATGTATGTATGTAAGAGTTAGTTTTAAATACAATAAAAGAGATGGCTGTGAATTTTTCAAGGTTAAGATTTAAACAATATTTTGAGTGATATGGTTGAGTCAGAAATAATTTTTGTGTTATTTTATAATTGGCATCTTCCCCCCCCCCACTCCTACCGATTTACAACAGAACAGGATAGAATTGGATCTGTCTCTGGAATTTGGCAATGGTAAATGCTCACTCACAGAATCCTGGACAAATCTAAAAGGTGAACCGCTAATTGTTTATTTCTGCTTTCCCGTCTAACCTGTGGTTTTTTGTAATTTTCTGTTTATATATGTGTAATTTTAAGTATTATTTTACATTTTATTTATTCGTATTCAATGACCTAAGTTATTGTCAAAATTAGTCTGTAAACAGAGAAATGCTTGGAAATAAAAGGAATTTTTATTTATTTATTTTCCTGTTTTCCCTGCCAGTTGGTACTTCAGTGAGCAGGGTCATCTCCTTATCAACATAGAACTACTAGACTTAGTTATCAGCAAAGCTACTAACCACCAAACTGTCCAATAAAGCAGGAAGCAATATATATGTACATTTTCTATCTGAACACTGGCAGCAGTTCAACAAGGAGTTTATGATATGTTACCACCCAAGTATGATTCAGTGGAGTATGTAGAAAAGGAGAGGGACAAGTGAATGTTTCTGAGATGTAGTGGAAGTAAAATGTAAAGAGAAAGAAGGATTGTTGTCATTTTCCATAAAGTGCTAGGAGCATGTATAATGTATGTATGTAAGAGTTAGTTTTAAATACAATAAAAGAGATGGTTGTGAATTTTTCAAGGTTAAGATTTAAACAATATTTTGAGTGATATGGTTGAGTCAGAAATAATTTTTGTGTTATTTTATAATTGGCATCTTCCCCCCCCCCCCCACTCCTACCGATTTACAACAGAACAGGATAGAATTGGATCGGTCTCTGGAATTTGGCAATGGTAAATGCTCACTCACAGAATCCTGGACAAATCTAAAAGCTGAACCGCTAATTGTTTATTTCTGCTTTCCCGTCTAACCTGTGGTTTTTTGTAAATATTTATTATTATGTGTTAACTGTGTTTGGGTTTTAGATCATAATATTAAATTTGTTGCAATTTTTTGGAAATACTAACTAGGCTAACAAACCTAATGCACTGCAACCTGAGGACTTTTGTGCTCCCTTAACTATTAGTTCCCATCAAGCTACAAGCTATATGATAACTCTGCTAACTTTCTGGGGTACACCTCTCTCACACCACAGGGTTCAGGAAAAGCCTTTCCTATGCACCTAAGTCGACCTTTTGAAATGGCTGAGGCTTTTGCATTAAATCATTAAAAAGATTAAGTTGGCTATACATTTTTGTATAAGTTATAAATATTGTATTAGCTAAATCTAAATTTTATATTGATTTCCTACTTGTATACTCCTTAATCTTGCTGTTTCTGCTCAACTTTTATTCTAAGTAATAGGATTAATAAATTAGTAAAAACTTTGTTTTGTTAATTTGATTGTAGATACTTCTTGATAGAGTATGATAAATGTCCTTGGTTCACTCTAAATTTTTTTAATCTAAATTCTTTTTGTTCACAAAAGATTAATTTTTGATTTTTATGAACCTTGTCTCCTGCAAAATCTGCTCATTTTCATTAGGCCCTTCACAAAATTATTTTGGTCTTTACTTTGTCTTATGTTTCAACATAAATTATATTTAGTTAAAAATTTGTTTCAAATCAACAACTCATTTTGGTGTCTGAAAACTTCAACTCTACCTGGTTTTGTGTTTAATAAAATATAAATAATAATTTTAGTATACACTTGTCACATTGGCAACTGTTGAATTTTTTATTATTTTTCTGCACATTATAAAAAAGTGCACTGTATTTGTAAAGTGGATTCTAAAATTGAAAAATTGAATTTTAAATGAGTAAAATTAAAACAAAAATAAATAAATAATAAGCAAACGGAAGTAAAAATAAGGTAATTAATTTAAATGAAAATAGGTAAAAATGTTATCTGTCACAAGACCATGTTGATACAGCTGTTTAAGAACTATGTACGTAATTAAAAAATTATGTAACCATATACTTCAAGAAATCTAATTGAGTATTCTTTATGTTGTTGGTTTTACATAGTGTATGTTTTCAAATTAATGAAACTAAAAATTGTAGGGATAGAGGCAAATATGTTGCAATGGTTTCAGTTGTATTTAATCAACAGATATCATAGAACATACAAGGGTTATTCCAAAAGTAAGGTCCGATTCACTTTAACTATTCGAATTTGGCGTCAAGAAAGAATGAGTATATAAATTACACGTTTGGAGTAACATACATTTTATTTTATTCTATTTGCCATGTTTTTATATATTGACAATAATTTATTGTAGAAACTTAAATAATATAACTATTTTAGTTTTAAATTTAAAATTATTTTTTGCTTAATGTTTCCTTTTTCCTAGTAATGAAGCCAAATCCCAAATCTGCCGAATCTTCAACAAAGATTTAGATCCAACAATTGATTGTGAGGATTCAAAATTCAAATCTGTGGACACCCACTAAACATTAACTAACACCTGATCAACAGTACACACATTACCAATATCTAAATTATGTTATTGCCACACTTTAAGTTTTAAAACCTGTAAATACATAAACTCACTAAATAATCATCTTACTTTTATAAATAACTAGCTGTTACCCGCGGCTTCGCACACAATCTTTAGAAAAGTCCTTATATTACTTAGTAAAAGCAATTATGCGCGATTAGCCGCGGGTAACAGCTAGTTCGTCAATACATTCGTAGTATTTTATAACGAAAACTCTTGATTTTCAATAAAATACCAATTACAACCAAATACCCAGTTACCCATGGCTTCGCACGCGATTTCCTGCAGAAAAATTGGGACATAGGAGGCATATTTCTTTTAAACGTCCTTATTACCCTTCTGAGATAAATAGTCACTGAAAGATACTCCGAGCTCATGAACTATTTAAGATTTAAATTTTAAAACAGTCTCAATATGCACTTGTGAAATAACTGGAATTTTTCTCTAATATTCTATGATTTTTGTATACAATTGAACTATATTAGCCCAGCGTGGACAGGAGTCAAAAGTCGAATTCATTTGCACACATACAATGTAATAAATGATGGCGCTCAATGTAATTTTGAAACGAAAATAGGCATATATTAGGTACATATTATTACAGTCTAATGATTATGAGCTCCAGATGTTAAACGAAATTGTGTATGGTTTTTATTTTAGGCTTTGCGTGTGTATCACTTCTGGATCGAATTATTTATACTCATATATCCGATGCCATTATTGAGCTTGCTTTGTTGTCTCGATCGAGAGAATATGTATGCACGGAGTTCTGAGAACCGTACTTCTGTAAAAAAAAATAAGGTAGGTTTTATAACATTCTTTATATTTGTAGCCAACGTAAGATAGTAATTTTGATATCTGCATTGCTCTTCTGATCAAGCACGAGCATGGTTTATATTAGAAAAATATTGCAGTTAAAGGTGAATTTTTACGTAAGATTTGAATTGTATTATCTGGATGGTAAAGTCTATGCTTAACAGTAATTGCAGAAACAGTTGAAACAAAATTTGCTGATTCTCTTAAGCTTACTTTATGCTTTCAAACTATAAATGTAAAGAAATTTAAAATCATAATTAAATTGTATAAACATATTTGTTTGTTGCATTATATATGTTTACAAAGAACAGCTGATTAAATTTGAACAGGCTCTTTCACTTAATAACATATGTTTGCTGCAATGCATTTCTTACGGGTATTTCCGTAACTTTTTAGAGATCAGTGGGGCGGAATCCTGAATCAGGATCCTATGTCCTTCTCCCAGTCCTTAGCTACCTCCCTACCAATTTTCAGCTAAATCGGTTCAGCCGTTCTTGAGTTATAAATAGTGTAACTAACACGACTTTCTTTTATATGTATAGATTTTTGCTTGCAGTTAGGACTTTTTATATTTTGAATACGCAGCACTGTGAGTCTGCTATGTTTATTCACGTACAACAGCTGATCACCATTGCTGAATGTCAAAAACATAATTATGTTATATTTTGTGTAATATTTATGTATATAGTTAACGTAATTAACAAATTATCGTATTTTTGGACATAATATTTTTCTTTTAGTTTGTAGTGTGCATATTTATGTCCGTCCAGAGTTGTAAGTCTTATGCGTTTATTCATGGACAGCAGGCCTACATTACGCAAATCAATTAAAGATCGCAAAAACCTTTTTTTTAACGTACCTCGTGTTTGGAAGGCCGTAAAAAGATGACATAATTGACTAATTATCGTTGTTAAAATAATATTTTCAAGCAGTTAATATATTTTATATTTATTTTTGTGCACTGCTGTGTCTGTTTGCAGCTACTGCTGATTGGTAGTATGCAAATTACTGATCACTAAAACGTGTTTTTTTAATTGTATGTACGAAAAAACATAGCCTAATCAATCTATACTAGGTTAAAAAACTTATCTATACTAGGATTTGAATTTCAAGAGTCGGGAATTTATTTTTTAAGATTCAGAATTGAATTTGAAATTCAAAAATTCTAGATTCACCTATAACTAACTATACCCGTTACTGCTATTCTACAGCATTAATGTGATGTACTGTATCAGTTCTGTACAAATAAAGATTCTGATTCTGTGCCTACAACTTTAATGTTTGCAAGAGTTTGAAATGACATCATAGTTTTTAAAACCTGTAACATTATTTAAAGATAAATTATCAGCTTAATAGATTGAAAAAATTAAATTATTACACAATTTTTCACAAATTACTGTAATATGAAATCAACACTAATTATTGTTCTTTAAGTTTTGTAATTAATTATGAAAACAAAGTAAATTGATATGTTTGCGGTTTTAGTTACAAGTTATTTTAAAAGTTGTTGGATAGTTATAAAGTTATTTTATTCCCTTGTAAAATTTTTAAAGGACACCATGCAAAACTAACAAGATAATTATACTTATTTTAGTAATTTCTTCAGTTGTCATACAAATTTATTTCAAAAACTTCATGTCTATTCCTAATCACTTGAAAGTTAGCATTTCTTGTGTTCTTTGTTTGAAAATCTAACTTTATTTTTAGCTTTTATCACTATCTCAAACAATGTGTGTCATTATTATTTACTAATTTTCATTTAGTCATGTTGAATCTCATATATTGATTTATCATTTTTTATTTTCATTTATGCACACATCATTAACCTACCATCTAAATTTTAAAAATAAATAAAAACGACCAGAATAAAAAATAAAAGAGAAACATTTTTATCAGTTACATTGTTTATATAAACAAAATCTAAATTTTTTTAATACATATAACTTAATATATTGAAAAATAACTGCATTAGCCCATCTCCATTCAGAAAAATAAAACACAATTGTAAAATTTTTCTTGAATTACTTACCTGCACCGTTGTCTTTGACTAGAACATGATCTGACATTGTGATCTTGGAGGACTTGGAGGCTGTCCGTAGAGAGGAGTAGAGTACACAGCACATCCAGATACCGAGGCCAACAATGCTCTCAGAGTCAAACGTCACCTTGCTTTTGTCTTTGCCTCCACCGATTCCCAACAAAAATCCTGGGTTGCAGTTTCGATCTGTTCAAGAAAAACACAAATGTTTTTACTGTTTTTTTTTTAAACAAAAACATAATTATTAATTTATTTGGTATTTCAATTCTCTAATTGAAGCCAGGTAATACACAAGGAAAACCCACATAAAATTACTTTAAATACAAAACTTAGATATTCAAACAAAATTATACATAGGATAAAACTGTATCACTCACTTTGGCCTACAGCAACAGCTGTGGTTATCTAACCATGAGGTCATTTTCTGAGGAGGTCAAAAAGATGTTTTAGATGGATTTGAACCACTAACATACAAGCATTTATTTAGATGTTAACAATACACCAAATAATAAAACCAAAAAATCATAATAATCTCAAAATAATCCCAATAATCATGTTTTAAACCATTAAGAAATTAACAACATACAGTACAATAATTTAATTGTATATAATAATTTAATTATATCAAACTGATTAACTTAATGTTTTGTCCTAAATACCTGGGTTACTTGAGAGAGAAGACCAGGTAAGGTAGATAACGTAGAGTGTGATTACTGAGGACTGTAGTAGTCCAGATCTTGGCTGCATCTCTTGTACATTGGGCAGGATGGAAATGGCACTGGCAATTATGCAGATTACAATGTTTACCGAAATGAAGATCTTGTTCATAGTACAATCATTTGCCTGGAAAATAGTAAAATAATTAATACTTTGAAAGTCTCTCAAGTTTGACATTTTTGAGATTACACTAAAAAATTACTATAATTATTCTGCAGAAGATTTTTTTCTGCCAGAATAATGTTTTACAGGCAGAATGCTCTCATACACCTTTCTCCCCTGATCAGTTAGTTATACATTTCTTTTAGCTTTAACCCTCATGACAACTATCGTGGGTGTGAAGAATTACATTTATTGTGCTATAAGACCATATTTGGGAACCAGAGTGTTACAAGTTTTCTAAATTAACCACAGAGTGGATCACTTTATAAAACTGTTGGGGTGAAACCCATGAAGTTGCAGGTCATGTTCTACAATATTATTAAACCTTTCACGAGTAGATGTATTTGCTTGCCAAATAGTATTGATGTTTCAGATGCTTAATATTTATATAAACAAGGATTTTTTTATACGTTTTTGTACTTTAATTTAAATAGAGAATTTACTAACAGTATTAATCAAAGGAAACAAAGCTGTATTTCCTGTATTTAGAATAAATTAAGAAAGAGTACAACATAATGTAAAGTATCATATAGATATTAAATATGATAGTAATCTCAAAATATAACTGGCAGGTCAAAATCAAACTCTTAAAATAAACACATGTGTAATATTATGAAGAATGATCAGCTAACTTGACCAGTTCTATTTGAGATTATTCCAAGTCTTGTGATATAAGACTTTTACAAAAACATAGCGTTGCCATATTTTATATACAGTAAAACCCCAGTTAACCGAAACAAAAAGGGGACAGAGATAACTAATATCAGCAGTGCGAGCCAACACGTACAGAGCAACGGTGGTTGCTGGTGAAGCACAGTGCAACAGTGGTTGCTTATGGAGGGGGAGGGTAAATCATCTCAAGGTCACACAGTAACCGACTTCATGGGATTTAATATCTTTCATTTGAATATCCAGTCGATCAAAAATAAACTAGACATGTTAAATATTTGGATAAATGAACTTAATATAACTATCGACATAATACCAATTAATGAACATTGGCTTGTTGAAGAGGAATTACTTTTATATCCTCCACTAGGTTTTAATTTAGCCAGTAGTTATTGCAGAAAACCTCCCCTTATAAGAGGAGGAAGCAGTGTATATGCCAGGGTAGGGATGGAATTTCAGATAATTAGCTTGGAAAATTATTGTCTTCCTCTTGTGTTTGAAGCTTCAGCAATTTTACTAAAAAAATAAAATTTATTAATTGTAACTATTTATTGCACACCTGATTTCAATGTTAAGACTCTCTTCTGTTTGCTAGATATACTTTTACAATTTTTATCAAAAACATACAAAGTAACCATAGTTTTGTCAGGAGATTTTAACATAAATATAATTAAAAAAATCATTTGAAAAGGAGTCCTTTCTTAATTTATTACGCACTTACAATATGTATTGCTTGAACCTGGAAAAAACAAGAGGAGAGGCATGTTTAGACAACATTATCACTAATATAAATACAGGAAAACTTAAATGTAGAGTAGTAGAACCTCACCTGTCTGACCATGCTGGCATCTTAGCTACTATATAAATACTTATATAAATCTAATCTGACAAACATACAATGTGCTGTAAAAACGAATAACATGTACAAAACAATAAGAGTGATGACGCCTATCACCATTGATAGTTTTAAAAAACTACTTCTTGAAGTAGATTGGACTACGCTTGAGTTTTTTTATACAGTTGACGAGGCATTTTCTTAATTTATTGACTAGTTTATATGAAGAAACATGTTATTTAAAAGAAGTTATAATTAAAAATCCAAAAAGACCAAATATTCAATGGTTTACGTCAAAACTTAAGAATTTTAGAAGCTTTGTTTTAGATTGTTGTGACAATGTAAAAAATAGTAAAGGTACAGAAAGAGAACTTTTGGCTAAATCTGTGTATAAGGAAGCTAGAAAACAGAATAAAACCTTGATTAAGGAAGAAAAGTTATTGGCAAATGAAGATTACATTAAGAGACCCAAAAATAAATGTAAAGCCGCATGGAATATTATCAAAGCTGAAAAAAGCGCAGAATCACAATCACCTGAGTCTCATATTGATTCCAACGTTTTTAATGATTATTTTATAAATGTAGCACTAGATATGAATAAAACTCAAGCACCTGCTGATTTTAGTGTAGCTCTTAACTAGGAAATAATTATGTAAATAGTTGTACTCCAAGAAATACGTTATATTGGAAAGTAATTGTTGTTGAAGATGTCCTAAAATGTGCTTCTTAATTAAACCTATCTATCTGGTAGTGAAGATTACTATGGTTTTTCGAATAAGATTACTAAACAGATTATCAGTGTCATAGCTGAACCACTAACTTATCTATTTAATCAATGTAAATTGAAGGCACATTCCCTCAATGTTTAAAAATAGCAAAAGTAGTTCCTATCTATAAGAAGGGTGATAAAACAAACCCTTCCAGTTATCGTCCCATATCTTTAATACCTATTTTTAGCAAAATATTTGAATACTCCTTTGTTTGAAGGTTATTTTTTTTTTTTTGACGATGGAGGGATTGTGAAGGAAACAGGATTTTTCCGGACATTTGCCATTGTTCAGTGAAACAATTGTTTACTGTTACTGAACAATTTGAATACTGTATCAAAACCTATTACAAAACTTCTTCATGCTAAATGGTCTCTTATGTAAAGAATAGTTTGGGTTTTTACCAGGACTGAATACTACAAAAGCTGTAGAAAGTCTAGTTGGTAATGTTACTCATAATTTTGAATATAAAACAACATCATCTGCAACCTTAATTGATTTGTCTAAAGCCTTCGACAGCATACCTCATGAGTTACTTATAAGTAAACTTTATTGCTATGGTGTGCAAGGTAGTGAGTTGAATCTTATATTGTGTAGTGAAACATCTTTTTAACAAATAAATATTGTTTAAATCTACCCTTCATTTTATTTTTTTCGCTAGCTTTTTTATCTTTACTTAAAGTTTCAAACTTCTTCAAAAATACATTTTAGATAAAATTATTATAGATTAAAAACATAAACAGCACTATTTGTTACTATAACTAACCTGCGTGAAGTATACAAACAGAAGCACTACTCCGGTTATTGCCAGTGCATAGTTCACAAGCATTGAGATCATGAGAGCAGCGTACCTGAAAACCTCATTTGTTTCAAATTTAACTTAATTTATACACAAATATACTGGCTTACTTCTATGAATAATCCTTTGGTGCTGCATTAGCAGTCTAAAAGTTGATACCTTTTACATAAATTTACTGATTATCATATTTACTTTTGTTATGCCACAGAATAATACTTTCATTGTCAAAAGATTGGGAATGTCTTTAGGTAACCATGTTACACAAAGTGAACTATTCAGTTCATGGTTGGTCAATTTAAAAAATCTTAAGTTTTAATTACTCTGTTGAGTTAATTTAAGGGTGCACCCTACTCCAGCACTTCAATAAAAAAAAGAGTTTAGAAATGACTAAACAAGTCCTTACTAATCGGTTGATCCACACAAAACGTGTAGTTAAATTAAAGCCATTGTTTTGACGTATGCTTTCCAATAGTAGTTTTTCCAATTTTAACCTTGTATATAATATAAATCGCATAAAAAATTTACATGTTATTTTTTCTTAGAGAACTTTTCTGGTTTCCGCAATTGGCATATGGAGAAATTTTTTAAATGGCAATCTAACTCTAAAAATAAAGTTAATTTACATTATTTAATAATAGTACAGTATTTGGTTACAGTGTAATGTTTCAAAAACTTATCTATTATATTTTCACACTGTTTGTGGTCCAGACTAGGTTTTGTACAGATAACTCTGCAATCTCTGTTGCACTTTTCCTATCCATGCAAATGTGACACATTTGGGTGTATATTGTATGGATGATTCACTATCTTGTGATATTCTTCACATATGTAGTTTTAATTCCACTCAAAAATTTATTTACTTCCTACGGCAGTTTCACGACGAAAGTAAAGTAATAATGTAAAGCATAGAGAACAATCAAATGAGGAGAAATTTAACTAAAGAGAAATAATATATAATTGGCAATACATCCCTCTGTAGGCCTATCAGCGTAATAATAGTTTTGTGTTTCAATTTTAGTATCGATGAGTAGGACCAAATTTATATAGATAATAGGCTTTAAAAAACATGGAATGAAGTGTGTACAAAGAGACTCTTAAGTCAAATTGTTTTGTAAGTGAACAATGTATAATGTGAAGCTGCACATCATAGTCACATCTGATCCGTGTCAGCAAAAGTAGGTAGTACATGGTAATTTACAATCCCATCCACAGTCACATTACTCTTCCTTTAGCTGATTATTGCCAGTGATTCTCTGTGATTTCCGATGTCACATTCTCATCTCAGATCCATAGTAGGGTACACGCTTAATAAATATTAATATATAATATTAATTAATATAAATATTAATATTTATACACCCCTGTATAAATATTAACCCTTCTAAAAAGCAAACATTACAGTTCATTCATTTCATTGGAACCTTTGTACTTCCATTTTTAATTATAAAGTAGGTATTTGTAGACCTACTCAGCTTGCTAGTTAAAATAGTCTCAGTCCACATTCTTGTAATTTTATTATTTTTACAGTTAAAGTTCTAAATTATTTAAATTAAACACATTTATACTTTACTGATGTAATGTACAAATGTTATTTATAGCTTTGCATTTAGATTTAAAGCTATAAAATTAAAAGCAAAAATACAATTTTATTTACTACTTCTTATAACATTAGAGGATGCTCTATTTAGCTTTAAAATTATAGAACAGTTTTATTTTCACAGAAAGTGGTTCTATGGGCAGTTATACAATTTTTCCAAGTGATACACTTATAAAACATAAACTTACCATTTTCTGGATTCAGTTTCCTCATAGTTTCCAACCCATGATTCAGCCCAAGAATGAGCAAAGTCAATTATAAGAACAAGCTGGATAATGATAAATGCAAAACCACCAGCCATTCCGAAATACATCCAAGTAGGTCCAAAGGAACCTTCTGGAATGAAGAAAGCTCCAATCGTTCCAGCAACGACAAGCAAGTATTTTAAGCCCCAGAATCTGGAAAACATGAATTTATTTTCAATAAATATATCAGGTAATATGTATTTGTATTTTAATGTTTTAATGTAGTATGCATTATTAATACGAAACCAATAACTAGCAATCTCTGTCAGAGAAATTTATTTACTGACTCTTCTTTAATCCATTTGTTTAAAATAATGACTACTTTCAGCGAGTATGGTTCTTACCCTGCAACTGCTTTCCTTGCCAAGTTGTACACTTTATAACAAAATTTACAATACTTCTATAATAAGTTATCATCACTACAAAAATTTAAAAATAAAATTTATACATTAACCATTCATTTTAGGACTAACACTTGGTTAGGCTACATCTAGACTATATTTTTATAAAATAGGATGTGATCAAACTCCTCAAAAAAACATAGATTTTGATATGCTTTTATTTTTAATTGATAACCCAATTTCTAAACTAAGGAATACAGAAGGGCTCACCTGTGATCACTAATTTTGAGACAATCAACACAAAAATTCACAAAAATCAACATTTTACTACCTCAGAATTTTCATATGAACTTCCACAAATTTCCAGGACTGTATGATATAGTGAGGCACCTAAATATTTTGTGAACTACAAGTGCTGAAAACTTTGTCAAAAGATCGCCATTTGATGTATTTTAATGTATTGATGCATATATCATAGACACAAGGTTATTTTTTATAAGCTATAATATTTTGCTCTCTACAGGTTTTTGGTTAAATGCATATTTTTCCAGTTATTCATGAAAAACCGTCTGAAAACGTGTTTTTTTCTGAAAACCGACAATTTTACTCGTGAATAAGTTGAAAAGTATTGATTTTCAGAAAAAAACTTTATGGAACAAAAGTTGTTTAGAATTAGTCAGTTTATCTATTTCCGCACTTATTATCAATGAAAAATTTCTCACCCCCAGGGAAAAAGCAACCCCCGGCACAGAAATAGAGGACAAGTGGACAAGAACCTAAATCCAAATTTTTATGAAAATTGATGCTGTATGGGATAAATACACGAAAAAATGATCATTGACTGGACTAAAACATTCGTGAAGCATAACCAATCCCAGCAATTTGTTAATTATGTCTATTGAAGGTAGTAATAGAAAGGTCCATTTCAATAAAGATTAAATGTCTGTGTTTACAAAACAAAGAAGGCTACAGATTGAATGATGTTGGTAGGACCTAATCTGGTTAGTTTTTTAAAGATAAACTGATGTTAAAGTAACTTGTTTTATAAAATATAACCATACCACTTAATTACATTTTGTATGTTAAACTGAAAAAAGACTTCGTGTTTTATATATTTTGACAATAAATTAAAAAATGTATTTCTTAACCCTGGAACTGGCAAACGCCCGATATCGGGCGTTTTAGTCGCATCCTAGATGGCAGCGCCCGATATCGGGTGTTTTAATATGTCTTTTATTTCTCAATATTACGTACTTAAATCACGATCAAAGAGTATCGGTATTGATACCAATCGAAAGAGGAAGGTTCAATTTATGTAAATAATACACTAATAAATAATTTTATCATTTCGTTACACGTCCATACGTTTTATAATCTCTGGACTGTTTGTTAACATTCTCCAACGTACCGCACTAGTTGCGCACGCAGCGATGAGTCAAATGGTTCATTCGGATATTGTTATTTCGTTAGCTGGATGGTGTTCTGTCTGGTTTATTGTTTGTTTGAGTTCGTTGTAATGATGATTGTGTATATGACACAATAATAGTAAGTTTTTTGTGCGTGTTTACGTAATGGATCGTAATTTCCGCAATCGTTCAAGTGACATTCGAGAACTAGTTGTACGTGAAATAAGCAACGATGAGGATTCCGATTTAGACATTCAATCAGAACATAATTAAAAAAATATATACTTACTTACTGCCGTGGCTCTTGGTACCCAAAGTGGTACTTTGCCTCACCAACACACTGCCTCCAGATCTCTCTATCCATTGCCTCTTCTTCCCTTCTTCCCAGTTTTCTTATGTCTCTTCTGATCTGGTCTCGCCATCTCAACTTGGGCCTTCCTGGTGGTCTTCTGCCCTCCGGATTGTTTACAAGGACGTTCTTGACTAAGGAGTTGTCCTCCTTCCTTAATAAATGGCCAGCCCATCTCATTCTCCTACTTCTCACCTGGCCACTATGTCTGGGTCCATATATAGTTGCCTCAACTCTACATTATGTTTTATCCTCCACTCTCCATCTTCAAGGGTTGGCCCATAGATTTTTCTCAATAATTTGTTCTCAAATACTATCAAACATTTTTCTGTTTTTTTACTTAACACCCAGTTTTCTGAGCCATATAACAGAACTGGTCTTATAATGGTTTTATATATACAGAGTTTGGTTTTGTGTGATAGTAGTCGAGAGCTTAATAGCTTGTGGCATGCTGATACACTTCTGTGTGCTGCATTTATCCTTTGTTGTATTTCCATGTCTTCTTCATTATTATTCGTCAGCATTACTCCCAAATAAGTGAAGTTGTTTACTTTTTCAAATTTGTGCCCTTCTATTTCTATATTATTTTCATTGTTTATTTGGGTTGTTCTCCCACACTCCATTATTTTGGTTTTCTCTTCATTTATGCTTAAACCAACTTTTTGTGTATGGTTTAGGAGTTTTGCGACCAGCACTTTCAGCTCTTCTTTACTCTTCGCTATAATTGCAACATCATCCGCAAAAAAATATATAATAAAAAAAAAGAAAATTAGTATGAACTAATAGTTAAAAGACTGTACAAATCCAAGTGAGCTTTGAAGTTCTTACTTTTGTTGGTTAGTAGCACTTTCGAATGTCTGTATTTACACCACATGTAAAAATAAATACCTTAGAAACTATGTGTGGTTTTATTTTTACTCAGAATTAAATGTTCTTTCTTTTTTGTATTTTGGATTTTGCATATCACTAACAACAATAATTTTACAAATCAAAAACTTTGAACTAACTTTTCTTTTTTCTAAAAAAAGATTTTTCATGAAGAGGTAGAGTAAGGATATTTTTTTTGTTTTAATTATATTATGTGAAAAATGTTCTTGAACAATTGCTGGATAAAAAATATATAATATGACATAGGTACTTTATAGTAAACATGTAATAATAAAATAAATATAAGGCAATGTATGAAGTACTAAAATCACTCTGCCACTGAGAGAAATATGACCGCCAGTTCCAGGGTTAACTAAACTGATTTTAATAAAACCTATTTACAAAAATCGTTTAGTTATTGATGTTTTACATATTTTAAGAACAGTATATTTATTAATGTAAATATTGGTTCTGGAGGCTAGAGTATTAAGGAACTGTAGACTGTTTTTCAATAAGTATTATTGTAATATTCACGGAATACCAATACTATTAATAAGTGCTACAAGAGAAACATTTTAATATAAAAATGATCAGAAAGTTTATTATTTAAGTAAATTGAACACTTCTCTTTCTAGACATTACATTTTGAGCATATTTTAAAGACGTAATAACAAAAACAGTAGCCTGTATTTAAAGACAAAATTTTGAGCACTGCCATCTAGAACATAAGTAAAACGCCCGATAACAGTTTTTGCTAATTACAGCGTTAAGAAATAATTAAGATAAACCTACATTAGTTATAATTAATTCTCTAAATGGACAATATTAATTTAATGGATATTATAGGAATAAAATACAGTGTTTTTCTACAATCCGGCCGTGCACCCCTCTGGCACGTCTAGTAATCCGGCACTCTGTGGGGATCAGAGTGACGAGTGTCAGTTGTTTGTTATCATATCTGTGCATGTCCATGAGATTTCACATAAAAGTAGTCACTGACTCCCATCCTCCTGCCATCATTGCTGCATAAGTAACAGTGATTGATGAATGCGTGTTTGGGTAGTGCATACAATACAAGTTGAAAAAACTGACAAGTGCGATGTCAGGAATACAGAAACATGTAACATTGACAATAGGAAAAACATATGAAAATTTGAAACGCTTATAAAAAGGAGAAAACTTATCTCATTTGTCCAATGAGTATAATGTTGGTCATGCAACAATACATGATATAAAACAGAAAAGGACCAGATTGAGTCGTTCTTTAAGAGTAGAGAGTCATCTGCCGGTGTGAGAAAACTTTGAAATCTCTGAGTTTCCACAAATAGAAGGAGCACTTTATACTTAGTTCATATATGAAAGAAGCAGGCATATGCCTATTTCAGGTGACATTACGGAATAGACTAAGTTCTTTTACCACAAAATTATAAATAAAGATGATTTTCATGTAAGTGTCGGTTGGATTGACAAAAGGCGTTTTGGGATTAGATTTTTAATCTTAATGGGTGAAAAACCCCATGAGATATAGAATCTGTTGACCCCTTTTTTGCTAACTTCAAAAATAAACTACTGATCAAATAGGCCAATAAAAAAAATTCCAGAGCTTATATGCCCTATTGATTATTGACACCTGCTCTGGACATGCCGATGAAGACAATTTTAAGTTTGAGGATGGTCAAATCTGCAAATTATTTTTGCCCCCAAATGCAACTCCATAGCTTCGACCAATGGATCAGAATGTTTTTCAAACTGTTAAAAACAATAACACAAAGAGCCTGTAATGTATCTTGTCAAAAGAGGGAAGGGTTGTTCAAACATTGAAGAACACTAATCTAAAAGAATCAACATGACGAAGATGGACATTTAAATAAATGATGATCCTGACGACCTGACTCAGCTAATGTAGATGCCTGGTTATCTGGAGGGACTGAAGTACAATTCCATATGATGACAGATGACAAAATTTTACCAGACGTATTGGACAGTGCGTGGAGAAGGAGATGGGCACTGAGGGGGATCCTGATTCTGCATCTGTTCTTACACTTGAAGGACTACATGAGAAAGTGTTAAGGCTTTCTTTTTATCCTGCTACCAATATTTAAGTATATTTTGCATTTTATTATGGTATCAGACTTTCTTAATATGTACAATCTAGTACATACTATTTTATATTAAATGTACACAAGTGTTAAAACCGTATGTAGTTTTTTAAAATTTAAATACAGTATGCATATGTGCATTTATCAGTTTTGTTGTTTTACCTTACTTCCACTAATCCATCAATTTCGGTAATCTGGCACTACTGATCTCGATAAACAAATGAATTAGCAAGATCATACTGTAATTATTTTTTTATGGTTTGTTTTACTAATAATATTTTAGTTGTAACTATTACATGCAACTAAAAAAAATATTGTAACGATTTCAATAAACACTTTACTTACTTACCCATTTTGAATACCAGCTCTATGATCTCTGGAAGATTTCACTCCGATCATGAGAAGAGCCATGATGAAGAAGAAAGCAGCAAGTGCAAAGCAGAGACGATAAACTGCAAGATAGCCTACTGCTGACTGACAGTCTACGGTTAACTTGACTGGGACTATCATACTGCCAGTTGAATTGTCACAAAATGGAACCTGTACAATTTATTCTATGCATCATATTTTCCAAAATTTGTTTATAATGAAAAGAAAGTTAAATTAAGAATATTAGAAAAAATAATTAGCCAAATTGGTCCAAACATTCCCGAGAGCTAGCAATTTACTTCTCAAATTACAGCACAGTGACCTCATTCCTTTAAGTTTAGAAGACCTTATTACAGCCACATTTTTCATAGTCATTTAAGCTACGGTATAACACTCTAGAAAGGAAGTAGAGAATCTGAGCTTCTGTATGGCAGAAGAAAGCATTAAAAGTTAATAAAACATGTACGTGGTAGAAACCTCTTTAAGAATTAAAAAAATTTTTTTTACACATAATCATCTGGATATAACATCAGATAAGTTAGCAATTCCAATTTTTTTAAATAGTCTACACACTGTCCTGGTTGAGGCAGTTTTATGATACCAGTTTACACAACTGCTTTTTTAGAAATTCTAGTCAAGACTATCGTAAGCAGTCAAGACGCTACATCCAAAATTACCAAGAACTCAATGCTCTACAATGACCAGATATGCTTCCACATAATCATGTTTAACAAGACGACAATATTGCAAGTGTTACCATTATACTTTTGAGATACATAACGTATTGTACCATTTTTGGCAACTAAGTTTGTTACTTGGCCATCTTTATACTGCACAAACTACTCAAGAAAGGAACTCCACATCATCAGAGTGTTAATCATAGTTTAAAAGTATACCAACAACAATCAAACAAGACTGCAGCCACTGTGTTGCATACTGACTAATCATCATCAGTTCAGTGTGAATTGTATATTAAAAAAGTGGTGATGTCTAAAACAAGGCAACCACCCATTGCACAAAAAATTATGCTAGACTTTAATACAGATGTGACCCAACTGGTCAGCTGGGGAGGCCTTGTATGTGAGAAATAGGAAAATATGACTTTCAACACAACACTAGAGATTCCAGTTGTGTTGTAGCATAATATATTTATTTAACAGAAGAATTACTCAAGCTTCATACCAAGTGTGAATTTACAATATTGCCAGCTAGTCGATAATTAATACAGTAAAACCCTGCTTAACCAAAATAAAGGAGAGGCAGCCATTTAAGATGAGCAGTTTTGTTTATTAGCTCAATAAAAAAATACAAATACCTAATTAGAATGGGTGTGTAGAATAAATTATAAGTTTTCTATAAGTTACACTTTGTAAATGGTGGCAAGAGTGGGGAAATTACCAATAGCAATGGCATGAGTTGGTGAATCTCTCAAGGACACATTATTTGCCCAGTCAGTCGCTACACCAATGTCTCACACAGATATCCACTCCTGTGCTCAGAGGTGGAGGGTTGGCAAAGTGTTCTGCTATTGAATATAAACAATTTGCTCAGTTACTTATATAAATGTTACAATTTATGGAACCGTTATGGTTGACCCAGCTTTTGGTTGATTCGACTTTGGTTAACCAGGGTTTTATTGTATATATAACTAAGATATCAGCTAAATAGTTTTAAAATTAAGTACAATATATATTAATAGAAAATATTCATCTATTTTGTCTAACCTTTTGTAAAGTTGACTGCAAACCAGGAGCAAGGAAAATGCAAGCTGTTATAGTGCTCACTAGTAACATAATAGCATACATTATCCTGGTTGAAGTAGAGTTGCGACATGACGGGCAAGCAGAGCAACACAATCCACATGCTGCACTCCCACAGCAACACGCCAACTATAAAAACACAAAATCTTCATGAACATCAACTCTCTGTTATCACTTTTTATATTAAGAGAAAGTTATAGGCTTGTACTAAATGAAATACAATAGTACTGACGGCTGCAGTATAATAAGAGGCCAACACCACAATAGAATCATATTTATGATTATCTAAACAGATGGAAACAAAAATGTTTACACAAATTACATTATAAATATTTTAAATTATAATATAATTCAGCTGTTTTAAATCTAAAATATTAATAATTTATTGATAAACAAAAAACTATCTATATTATGTGTATCCATAACATGTAACAAACTAAACAGTTTAATATTTAGTTACATTTTACTGGTTTTAAAAATAATACAGATAAAAATGTGTTACAGCTAGTGACACAACACATATACTAGCGGCCATTAGTCAAATACCAGATAAGTGATTATACTTTGTTTGAATTAATTTGGAACGATATTGTTATTTAATGTTAAAAAGAGCTGATAAACATTAATTGTAAATAAATGTAATTAAAATGTTTTTGTATTTGATAGTTTAAGTATTTCTAATATATAATTTGGTACCCTGATAGGATTGCAGTATTAGCCTCTTACTATACTGCAGCTGTTCTAACTTCTATTTGTATATTTAAATGGTTGATTTAACGAATAATACATTAGTATTCAAATAAAAATGCGGTACTTTGGGATTATACCGACCACACCAGTATGAAGAACACAAAAATATAAATTTATAGAAACAAACATGATAGAACGAAAAAACAACTCTTTAATTACAAAATTACAAACTTAAAACGATTATCAATTGTTAATGGGGTCAGATCATATCTTCAGAACTAATTACTGTACAGATTTGTTTTTAGGCTTAAAATGTTTATAATTAAATTGTTCATTGTGAAAAAATAAATTTAAGTCATTATATAGCAAAAAACAATTTGATTTATCTGTTTATCAAATAAAAAAAAATAAAACAAATTTAAAAAATTGAGTTTGATCTTCAATAACTACCAAAAATAAGAATAAATTATCTGTGGGAAATGGTATTTATTAGTTCTACATATAATTCTCTATAACTGTACAAAATTTGAAAGCCCTGGAATAAAAAAACAAAGTTTGTAAATGAATTAAATTTTTCTGTAACACTGGTTAAAACACACTTTTCAGCATTAGCCTAACATACAAAACCTTACAGGCTACTAAGGATATTATTCGGTACTTTGAGATTATACCGACCACACCATTATGAAGAACACAAAAATATACATTTATAGAAACAAACATGATAGAACGAAAAAACAACTCTTTAATTACAAACTTACAACGATTTCAATGAACTTAGAACGTTATAAAACAATGTAGCTGAGTAACAGAACTAACATTCCATCAATCAACAAGCATTTCCAGGTATTTTGATCGGTATTGTTGTCGCTGTTATCTTATCTGTCTCGAGAATCACGATTAAGGCAGGCCGCGCGGCATCACATGATTATTTAAGTTTTTTGCACGGTACATAATTGCCTTTCCATTACAATTCAATTTATGTTTCTGATCAGCCCCTCTAGAATTATATTTACTGATAGATACTATCTCGAGGGATATTTTTCTTTCGTTGACATCAACGCGAGCTTCGGAAGCACCTTCGGCCGGAGGCACTCGCATTTTGGGTGGCGGAGTTTGATCAAGAATAAAAACAAGTTTTGTGTGTTTTTTTTCAATAAAGAGTTTAGTTTTTGTTTGGTAATGTTTGTTTTTGTTGAATTTTTGTGTTTGGAGAAATGTAGGGGTAAAACACGGAAGTACAACAAAGCAACGCACCAGCTGTACGGGCGGCGAGACTCTGCAATCACGTTATCCACTAGACCGCTCGACTTTGACCTCTGTCTGAGGATGGGGAGGGGTTTGCGATAAGACAATTCCTGTTTTATTGACGAAATATTGTTCTACGCTAATCTAGTAATCAGTAGAAGCAAAATGTCAAATTACGATTCATGTCTGGGTGTGGTTGGTATAATCCCAAAGTACCAAAAATGCAAATATAATTTATACTACGGATATTTATCGCTTCAATATATAATGATTAAACTCTAGAATTAGTACAACACTAGAAGAAAACAGTATTATTTGTATTGATATTTAACCCACTAGTATAGCAAATTATTTACTTTTTAACAAAATATCCAACTGCTCAACATCTGTACAAGCGGATTTCAGTACTGAAAGGGTTAATAGACATTTAAAACTAAAAAATTATTATTTTCTAATTACAACAAACCTTCATTACAACCAAATACAATATTTTTGTATTATTTTCATAAATATTACACTAGGACTAGGTTGATTTCCAGAAATTATTAATTACAGTTTCACATTATGTTCCAAAGTCTTGTTATTGTTATTGGGTAACAATCAAGACTCTAGAAATGTTTAAAACTAAATATGTATTGTACGTTTATTGCATTACATTTAGTTGGTATTTGTGGTGTTGTAAACTATTATTTTTAAAAGTTACACATTTCTGGAGACAGCAGCTTTTAAATTTCAGGTTGCTTTTTTACATAGTCATAGAACTAAAACACATTTTATTGTTGTTGTAGTGTAAAATCCTTTTCTCTCTTTTACATTTATTGTAATTCTCTCCCTATACGTTTAACTTCTATTTTAGGATGAAATTCTGACAGTGTGAAGTGGCAGGGTAGGGTACGATAAGCGGATCCGGTTTTTTATATCGAAGAATATAAACATCGATACCTAATATTCGCATCTCGAATCATAGACTATCAATTGATATAAAAGTATCTATAGCCCTAAATAACAATCATATGTTTTAAATTAAAATATAAGTATATAGGAAAACTCATAAATAAATAAGAAATGACATAGATAATAAACGAACCAGAACGAGATCGATCAAACAGGAAAACTCATAATTATAAGCCACAATTCATTTGGTTTAAGTCATAATTATTGAATTGTTTACAATTATACACACGTAATTATATATTATTATGTGTATTTATAATAATTATTATTATTGTTGGGTAGGGTACGATAAGCGGACTCGGTTTTTTTATATCGAAGAATGTAATCATCGATACCTAATATTCACATCTCAAATCCTAGACTATCAATCGATATAAAAGTATCTATAGTCCTCAATAACAATCATAAGTTTTAAATTTAAATATGAATTTAATATTTACAGTGATCAAACAAATTATTATAATCAAAATATTATGAAAACTGAACACGACCACATATGCTCCTCTCACAGTTACAGTTGTTTCTTTCCCACAAATTTCACATAATGGGTTATTTGGTACGAGTCCAACATGTTGAAGCCACTAAAAACATGTCTTATCATCTTTCAAAGCAATGTTGTGTGGTTTTCTAAAATTGACTGCCATTTTTAATAATAAATGTTACTTATGTAAAATTGAAATTACTGTACGTGTAGGCTATTATTTGAAAGTGTTTACAGCTGTTGATATAGATTTTTTAAGTTAATTGTTCAAAATAATTAATCAGTATCGATTGATTATATAGATGATTGTAATTAAGTAATATCGTTTGCCAATTTCGATATAAAACACCGGGTCCGCTTATCGTACCCTACCCTTATTGTTATATATACACGTAATCGTATACATAATAATAATACGATTACGTGTATTATATGTTTCCAGCTGTTGATATAAATTAATAGTTCAAAATAATTAATCAGTATTGATTGGTTGTATCGAAGGTTATGATTAAGTAGGCAAATATTGTTTGCCAATTTCGATATAAGTAGCACAGTTAGCACATACTCAGTACATCATTGTATGTGCTAAGGAGATTAAAACAAGTTGGTAGTCCAGAAATAATTAAATGTGCATACTACGCTCTCTTTGAAAGCCACCTGAGATATGGTATAGCCATCTGGGGCAGCTCCTCGAAAACTAACACTAACAGGATCATGGTGATGCAAAAGAAAGCAATCCGCATGATGTCAGGATTAGGACCAATAGATTCATGCAGGGAAGCTTTTAAAAACTTAAGGTATTTATTTACAATACCGTGACCATGAAAAATGGACTTTTTTCATGGGTTGGGCATTTATAGCCAAGTGTTATTATCACAGGTGCATATAAACTGGGGGGAAAGTATATCATTGTATTATATTGATGCCTTTCGGGCATTATTGCATTAAAGATGGAAAATAACCGACAAAATTTTGTCGAACAACACTTGGAGGGTTAAGGATCAGGGGCATCACGTGATCTGGGATTCGACTTTTGCAAGCTCGAGTTAATTTTTTTTCTAAAAGAGCAAGCAGTGCGCAGCACTGCGCAGCGGGCAGGCATCGTTGACAGGATTAACGTCATCATTTCAGTAAAATTGCCAGAGGTACTGTCAAAAACAGAGTTTTCAGAGGATTTCAAAAAATCGTAACTCCTTTGATTTTCGTTGCCGACGAATTTTTTCTTCACTATTGTTTTCAGGAAAAATTGTAGTTTTCAGGAAAAAAAAATGAACATACCTTTCCATGGTCACGATTTTGTAAATTGATACCAAACTTAAATATTCTAACAACAGTTGCCCTATTCATATTAGAAGTAACTGTCCATACCAGTCAACAAAACATACCAAGAAGAGGAGATGTACAATCACACAACACAAGAGCAGCAAACAATTACTCACTTCCCTCTCATAGATTGACTCTATTTGAGAAGCAACCGACTTATACGGGTGCCAAATTCCTGAACATACTACCGCCTGAAGTTAAAAATCATACCGCAGACAAACAGCAATTCAGAAGAGAACTAACCAGATGGCTCCAAGAACGTCCCTTCTACTCAATTGAAGAATTTCTTAACTGGAGAACTGATAACTTATTTACACTTACACAACCATCGTAAGCTTTATTACGTGTAAACTTTATGACACCATTCTAATCTTGAAGATTATGAATAAAGAATTTTGTCTATTGTCTATTGTCTATAAAAAAATCGGGTCCACTTTTCGAACCCTACGCAAGTGGCTGAACTAACAATTATCCAATATATATATATATATATATATATATATATATATATATATATATATATATATATATACTATAAAATGGCAGAACCTCTAAATAATTCTTATTTAATTGTAACTTATTGGAATTATTTGTTGCATAACAAACCATAAGATAGTTTCATAATTTGTGTATTTACAAACATTTAAATGAAATTAAACCTATAAAATGATAACTAATTGTGTTATATTTAAAGAACTTACTGTTCTAGGCTTAATAATTACTGAGGACAGATGCTACGACTTTAATATTGCAAAATCTTACCTGTGCACCAGTACAAAGAGCTAATACAGCCCCCATGTTATGTTATTCCAAGATACAGTTCAATAACGTAGTACTACTGCTTTTTAACAATAGAGTTAACAAAAGGTAAAGGACAAAGAATCAATTAATAAAATCCAAACGAACACCTAATTAGTAACCTGAGGTAACAATGATATTTGTTTTCAGTTTTCACCTATAACGAAAATATGACATTTCCAATCCAATAACTAACCACCAATCGGAATGTAAATAGAAAACCTTCACCCAGTCCACAGCCAGATCATGAGATGTACAGTCATACGGCCAATATTTCCTTAACCAAAGACTACGAAACTAGGTTTTTACTAAACACAGTTTGACACTTGTTTTATATTAGACTTTTTCTTTGTACTCTGTGTGTGTGTGTGTGTATATATATATACCTATTATCAAAGTAAGAAAAATCTAGCCAATAGCATGAAAACTGCAAAAATTTTGTAAAATATCTTAAGATATGGAAGGCGTCATTTTAAAAGCATGCAAAATTGATTATTAGGAACGATATATTGTATATCGTTCTCTAACACTCGAGGCGAAATTTTGTAGTTTTCAGTATAAACTTGAACATGGTGCAAAAGAACAAGCCACACATTAGACTGTTATGTAAAAAATCCCCAATTCTTTTTCAGCTAATAATATTATAATGGAGGAAAACTAAGACAATCATTCCGATTCATCCACAAAACAAAATACAGAAGTTGTGATGAAAGCTCTGAAAACAGCGAAGTAGAATTTGTAATTTTCACAAGGCAGAAAACAGAAGTAAGTGTAAATGAAAATACCAATAATGAAAAGAATCAAGCGAGGCAAAAAGGATTGGCTAAATTACGTTCAAAAGAAATTTCAAGACAACGTTCGCAAAGATATAGAGCAGATCGTTTGAACTATGTTAATGTTTCTGAAGGAAGGTAAAAAGAATTGGCTAAATTACGTAAAATGAGAAATTTAAAAATATACTTTTCAATATATATATAAAATCACAGCCCGTTATAACAAGTAGTCACTTCTGTCAATCAGTCCCATGACAGTCTTTTTTATTTTTAAATTTAATTACACCTTATTCAACTTCATGAAGACAACAGGATTGGGTTTTAAATATTACACTTTTAAATAGTTTTCATTTATTTATTGCAATGTTACAATAACTTCACATTCGAATTTATTAGTGATCGCCGTTCCCAAAAATTTATTTTAATTAATTTTTTAATAAATTACATATCTACACCACTTAAAAATGATTTAACTCTTACCATTACAATTTTAATACATATGCAGTATCTATAACATATTTGATCAATAGTTTAGTTCAATAATTTAATCATATACATCCTAATATTTATACTTTGATATTTCATATATTATGTCACGTCTCCTTTTATTTATTTATTTATTATTATTTCAACGGCATCCGCCAATATACAATAATTTCACAACATTTTCATGCAACTTAAATATAACATCAACAAAATAAATAACAACTAATTAAATTACAGAAAGTAGTGATTATGCAGTGGAATAATAAATAAGTATTAAGATTTGTGAAATAATGTTACAATAGTGAAAAATCACAAACATCATCTCCAACTGATATTAAGGGGAAAAAACTCTATCACTCATTACTGTTGCAGTCTCTTTTTAAGGCGTGCGATGCTGTCATAAAACATATCACCATCGGAAGGAATGCTGTTTCCACGCCTATGAAGTCGAGCAATAGGACCGTGATAGCTGTAATTGTTTGAGTGGTGGCAGGTTGAAAACATATTCCTGGATCTGGTTCCAGCAGGCACCAAGAGGGATATCCTACTCAGAAGCTCTGGTGAATCGATCGCCCCGTTGATAAGCTTGTGCAGGAAAATAATATCAAACATTCTCCTTCTGCACTCCAGCGTAGGCAGAAGAAATTCCTGCTCAAGTGCGGGGACAGAGACCTCCCGATAGGCTGCACCTCTCCGGACTCCTAGAAGTCTGCAAAATTTGTTTTGAATACTCTGTAGTTTGTGAATATGAGATGCGTAATGAGGGGACCAAACAAGAGTACAATATTCCAGATTAGGCCGAACTAAAGCCTTATACAAGAGCAGTAGTGTCTCGTCACCGAACGTCCCTCTAGACATTCGAAAAATGAATCCTAGCATTTTGTTTGCCTTCAAGGTGTTATATATGAATATTCTTTGTGTCTTTATCTAGTAAGTTTAAATATATTTGCAACAGGTGCACATCACCCCATATGACGTAATGTGTCGGATGTTTTAATCGTATGATTTTGAATAAACGGCATTGGCTACTCGAGATCACCTGATCCCCCTCTCCTTTGGTCACTGCCTTGTCCGAGCATTCCTTGAGCCGAGTAGGCAGTCAACTCCCGGTCTCGCTTGCCACACCACCCCTCGTGTGGCCGTGTCTTAAGAAATGTAAAAGTGTTCTTTATTTCGATTCACCCGCCCCCGGCATAAGTACTGTTATTTAGATACAAACATAACAAATGGCGACGAGGATGGGATAAATTTACATACCGGGCAATGCAACTGTTCGATTGTGCCGCGTAGTGTAAATTTGGGACAACACGTGTAAATGTCGGATGACGAAGTGGATTTAGTGCCGTTACTACACGATATCGAACTGCCGGGCAACACAAAAATGTCGGGAATAATCGGCGGAATCGGTGAATACGATCAAAATAGTGAGACGTGGTCGTCTTATATCGAGCGCTTCGAACTATTCATCGAGTGCAACAATATTAAGGAGGAGAAAAAGGTTAGCACGTTATTAACTGTTGCCGGTGTAAAAACTTACAGACTATTACGGGATTTATGCACGCCCAATAAGCCGTCTACAAAAAGTTTTGACGCATTAGTATCTTTGATTCAAGATCACTTGTATCCAAAACCATCGTTCATAGCCGAGAGGTACAAATTCAGCAAGAGGATTCAGCACGAAGGCGAATCAGCAGCAGACTACATCGCCCAGTTAAGGAAGATGTCCACCCATTGTGAATTTGGGGCAGTTTTAAACGATTACCTGCGAGATCGTTTAGTCTCCGGAATTAGAAATGAAGCAACAAAACAAAAACTGTTAGGAGAATCCAGCTTGACATTTGACCAAGCAGTTAAAATCATCACGTCAGCAGAAGCCGCTGAGAAGAATGCAGCAGCCTTGGCGATCAACGGAAGCCGCAACGCCGAGCGACTACAAAAGATGACAGCTCATCACCGCAGTGTAACAGCTGGGAGCAGAGCATCGGCGGGTGCCGGCGGCGCTACCACACCTGGAAGTCACCACCACAACCCCAAAAGCAGCGCTTCGCACGACTACAAAGTGCAGTGTTCGTGTTGTGGTAATGTGGGCCATTTGCGCCATCAGTGTCGATTATTTGGTGTTACGAGTAACGCGTGTGGAAAAAAGAATCACATTGCTAAGGTTTGTCGATCAAAGGGTAAGCCCCAAAACCAACAATCTAAGTTTAAACACTTTAAAAATAAAAATGATAGTAGACATAATTATGTAGAAGAAGTATGTAGTCAAAACACTGATAGTAATGTTGAACCTGAATGCTATGAGGAAGATATTTCAAATTTATTTAAAATGAATGAAAGGGAAGTTGAGCACATTAAAGTTAGTCCGGTTAAATTAGAATTAATAGTTAAGGGTAAGCCAATCTATTTTGAGGCTGATACAGGCGCGTCAGTAAGCGTGTGCAGCGAGAAATTTTACAAAGAAAACCTTAATAGTTGTAAATTATTGCCCACTGACTTATCTCTAAGTTCGTATACGAATGAACCTATAGTTCCGTTAGGGAAAATTGAAGTGGATGTTCAATATCAAGGAGTTAGCAAATTTCTTGAATTGTTTGTAATCAAGAAAGGAGCTCACCCTCTCATAGGACGAAATTGGCTTCAAAGTCTCGGTGTGGAAATATCTTTCAAAAATAAAATATTTGGCATAAGCAATAAAGACAGTAATCCGGATGTTACGAGTAAACATTGCATTGAACTAACTAAAGATTTGATCAAAGAATTTCCGGAAGTTTTCAGTGACAAATTAGGTCAATACAAAGGTGTACCAGTTAAATTAAAGTTAAAACCTGACGCCACACCAAGGTATTTTAAGCCACGGTCCATTCCCTTTTCACTTAAAACTAAAGTCGAAAAAGAACTAGAAAGGTTAACTGAGGAAAAAGTACTTGTTCCAGTAAAAAGTAGTGACTGGGGCACTCCCATTGTTCCAGTAATAAAACCAGACGGAGGAATACGCATTTGCGGAGATTTTAAAGTTACCTTAAATCCATGTTTAGAAGTTGAAAAGTACCCTATCCCCAGAATAGATGAATTGTTTACTTGTTTACAGAAAGGCGAGAAATTCAGTAAAATAGATTTATGCCAAGCTTATATGCAGCTAGAGTTAGATGAAGAATCAAAGAAATTATGCACTATAAGTACCCATAAAGGGTTATTCAGTTATCAAAGAATGCCGTTCGGAATTTCTTCCGCAACGAGTATATTTCAGTACAGAATCGAACAGTGTTTACAAGACTTGTCCAATGATGTTGTATTTTTAGACGATATATTGATTACAGATGTAAACGATGATCTACACTATCAAAAACTTAGGGAAGTTTGCAAACGCCTAAGCGAAAATGGTCTCACAGTAAAAAAGAATAAATGCACATTTTTTGCACCTAAAGTGGAGTATTTAGGTTTCTGTATTGACAAAGAAGGGTTGCACACTTCCGAATCTAAGGTAGAAGCAATTAGGAATGCTCCCATACCTAAAACAGTGACAGAGGTCAAAGCTTTAGTAGGTCTAATTAATTACTACTCAAAGTTCATACCACATTGTTCCACTATACTAAGTCCCATGTACAGTCTTCTTAAGAAGGACACACCTTTTAATTTTGATAAGAATTGTATCGCAGCTTTTGACAAAGTAAAAGAGTTACTTTCAAACGCACCAATTTTGGCGCATTATGACACTAATTTGCCTTTGAAGTTAGCCGTAGATGCTAGTTCAGTTGGCTTGGGAGCCGTCCTAAGTGTTATCTCACCAGGTGGTATAGAGAAACCAATAGCCTATCAGTCACGCACACTCTCACAAGCTGAGCGGAACTATTCACAGATAGAGAAAGAAGCTCTGGCTATCGTATTTGCAGTCAAAAAGTTTAATCAATACTTGTACGGTCGGAAATTTATTTTGTACACTGATCATAAACCTCTTTTAAGTATCTTTGGAAATAAAAAAGGGTTACCTATCTTTGCTGCCGGTCGCATGCAAAGATATGCTTTGTTCCTGTCCGGTTACGAATTTGACATTCAATACGTAAAGACGGAACTAAATAATGCAGATATGTTATCTAGATTGCCTTTAAGTGTCAATCACAACAATGCTACTGATGAGTTTGCGTGGCAAGGTACCTATTTACATTGTATTCAAGAAAGCTCATTACCTTTGACTTTTGAACATGTAAAATCAGATACACAGAAAGATCCAGTTTTAAGTAAAGTGTATGGCTACATTATGCACGGTTGGCCTAATGTCATTCCTGAGGGAAGCGAAGAGCTTACTCCGTATTTCCAGAGACAGAACGAACTGACAGTTGAATTTGGAGTAATTATGTGGGGTTATAAAGTAGTCGTACCAGTAACTTTAAGGGATTATGTACTTAAAGAGCTTCATTCTAGTCATTTAGGTATTGTGAAAATGAAATCGGTAGCACGCAGCTACGTCTGGTGGAACGGTATTGATGAACAGATCACAAATATGGCTAACAGTTGTTCTTCCTGTCTCCGGGAACGGAACAACCCGTCAAAGAGTCAATTACATATTTGGCACTATCCTTCCGCTCCCTGGGAACGTATTCATGTGGACTACCTAGGACCTTTTAAAAATAAAATGTATTTAATCGTCGTTGACGCTCACTCAAAATGGTTAGAAGTAGGCGAAGTTAGTTCAACTTCCGCTAAACTAGCTATAAGTTTTCTAAGAGAGCTATTTAGTCGCTTTGGTCTACCTGTTAATTTACATTCTGACAATGGACCACCCTTTACCTCATCGGAGTTTAAACAGTTCATGGAAATGAACGGTATAAAACATACTTTCAGTCCTGTGTATCATCCAAAAAGTAATGGCCAAGCAGAAAACAGCGTGAAATTTGCTAAAGACAAATTAAAGCGAGCATTTCATGACAATGCAGATGCTAGCGTAGCCTTGAGTAGGATATTGTTTGACTACCGTAACTCTGTACATAGTACTACCAATGAAACACCAAGCAAGTTAATGTTTGGCAGGAAACTGCGCACCCGGTTGGATCTATTGAGACCAAACATTACCCAGTTTGTAAATAAGAAACAAGAGGAGAGCAAAAATAGTTTTAATAAAAATATTACTAGGGTAGTTTATCCAGGTCAAACTGTATTAATGCGAGATTACAGGTCAAACAACAAATGGTTGCAAGGTATTGTAAATAAACAAATCAGTCCTGTTATGTATGAAATAGAGTTAAGTTCTGGCATTGTAACGAAACGTCACATAGATCAATTGATCGGTCTGAGTGACAGTTCGCTAGACAGAGACTCGAGTGCAGTAGCAGAAACTGTACCGAGAAACGTGGCAACCCCTACTTCCGCATACGCAGACGTAGACTTGGCAGCGCCGCAATACCAATCGCAATGTAACTCTCCCCCTGCACATGACGTAAATCGATCGCCAGTTGGCATGCAACCACTACGGCGAGTGGTGGAAGGTCACTCTCTTCTCCCTCTACCCCGCACCGTACTACACCCATATCAGAGCGCGTAAAATCAGCTGTTCTTGACAGTACCTGTCAAAGTCGAACGCGACGCTATCCTGAGCGCACTAGAAAACCTGTAAATAAACTTGACTTATAATAAAGATGTACTTATTCAGTAATGGTTGTGTATTATGTTATACTATGTGTTTTTCTTTTTATTATATTGTGGTTTTATCAAGCGTTTATTTTAATTTAAACTTGTTTAGTGTTTACTTTTTGTCAACTTGTTGTTAATTATAGAATCATGTCATATCAGTACTTTATCAATTATTACTTTAAGTATCAAGAGGAAGCATTCAAACTATTGAAGGACAATTAATTTTTAAATTTGATTTGTTTGTAATTTCTGAATTAAATAGGGAGGAAATTGTTATATATGAATATTCTTTGTGTCTTTATCTAGTAAGTTTAAATATATTTGCAACAGGTGCACATCACCCCATATGACGTAATGTGTCGGATGTTTTAATCGTATGATTTTGAATAAACGGCATTGGCTACTCGAGATCACCTGATCCCCCTCTCCTTTGGTCACTGCCTTGTCCGAGCATTCCTTGAGCCGAGTAGGCAGTCAACTCCCGGTCTCGCTTGCCACACCACCCCTCGTGTGGCCGTGTCTTAAGAAATGTAAAAGTGTTCTTTATTTCGATTCACCCGCCCCCGGCATAAGTACTGTTATTTAGATACAAACATAACACAAGGATACCGCATCAATGTGTGCATCGGGTGACAAATTTGTAGTCAAACTTACTCCAAGGTCGTTTATCGAGGTCACTCGCTTGATGTCGCCGGATACAGTGTAATTGAAAGCAACAAGATTCTTCAGACGACAGAAGGTGATTGTAAGACATTTGGTTGAGTTAATGACCATCTTATTATCATCGCACCACTCAGCAATTAGGTTCAGATCACGTTGAAGATTGAGACAGTCATCACGAGAGTAAATTTCTTTGAATATCTTGAGGTCATCTGCGAAGAGGAGATATTCCGATGATAGGTGGCTGATGATGTCGTTGACAAACAAGTTGAAAAGAATAGGGCCAAGCTTGGACCCCTGTGGGACACCTGAGGTGGGAGGAAATTCTTCAGACAAATGGTTTCCAAGTTTGACCCTCAGCGAGCGTCCACTTAAATAGCTCTTGAACCATTCTAGAGAGAGTCCGCAGAAACCATATCCTTCGAGCTTGGAAATCAGAAGTGAGTGACTAATCTTGTCAAATGCCTTGGAAAGGTCTAAATAAATGCTGTCCACTTGATGTCTTCGATTAAACGCAGAAAGAATATAGTCTGTGTAGATGACAAGGTTGGTCTGGGTGGAACGACCCTTGCAAAACCTATGTTGTTGGGGGACAATGATACTCTTTATGTCATTAGATATCAATTCCAGCACTAAACCTTCCACAACCTTAGCCAAAGCAGGCTGGATGACGACTGGCCTGAAGCTGGTGACATCAGTAGCATTTGGTGTTTTAGGAATCGGCACAACATAACTGGACTTGAGTGCTGTGGGAAAGATGCCGTCCATAAATAGTCTGTTAAGTAAATTGGTGAGAGGCTTTGAAAGCTGAACGCTACATTTCTTGAGAACTATAGGTGGGATGAGATCAGGACCATTACCTTTGTTGACATCAAGTGACTCCAGCTCCTTCCGTACTCTTTCCTCACTTACATGGAAGCGATTTACATTGAAGTTGCTAGCAAAATGAAAGTCTAAAGTTGTGTCATCCCTGGGATTGAAAGTTGAGGCGAAGAAGCCAGCAAAAAGATTGCACATGACATGAGGGTCATCAGTAACTGTGTGATTAAAAGTCAGACGAGTTGGGATACACTGCGATTTCTGCATTTCAAGAAGTTCCTTTCACATATTCAAGAAACTATGTAGGCACTATTACTAATTAAATCTCAATATAATTAATATTGCCGAATTCAAATGATTCCCTACTGCTGTCCACAATTATAGTGTTGTTCTAAATATCCAACAGTGACAAGTTATATAAAGCCAGCCACAACTCTTGGAACCTCCAGAAAGTTAATGTGGATCACAGGTTTCCAACCAGGCACGGCATTGATCTCCGTATATCTACACATCGTCTTACTTTCTTCGAGGGTCAGATGTCTCATGCGGGAATTTTGTTTTTTAATAGGTTATCCTTTGGTACTATAAGTAAAAACATAAATCGTTTGAAAACATAATAAAAAAATACCTGATAAACAGGAAATTTTACTCGTTGGAAGAATTCTTAAGGTCCACATAGATTTATTTTGTACTAAGCACTATCTGTTTGAATTCTATTAGGAAGGATAATTAGCTTCTATAATAGTTTTACTGTCGACGTCTGAGATAAACATGTAAGCAATGTATCTATTCGGAAATAAACAATTAGAATTTGAATTTGAATAATGTAAATGTTACACACACCCTTCATATACTTTTATACAGTGCATATATCGAACATATATTAATTTAATGAGTATTGATAAGGATATTTATCTGTCAGTAGTTGTTACAATCAGTTCTACATCTCAATTAAAATAATATTGATTCTTAAGTTAAATGGTTTATCATCATAGAATAAATAAATGGTAGAATTTTCCAAGTCAGTCCACTCCTCTCTATATCTCATTGCTCAAACTACGCCATTTCAAAAGTATTTGATATTGAAATGTAGTTATGTTTATTTTTTTACTCTATGTCGACAGAGTTCCTTTCTGTTCTGGCTGCATGCAACAAAACGTTAAATCAAGAAAGGACAGTAAACACTAAACATTACTCATAACCTACAAATCCTTTTGTTCAATTCAATTCACAGTTCACACTCAGTCAATCCTTATTTCCATCAAAATTAGATTGAATTTTGGAAATTCATTCGCAAATAAGGTTATAGTTGGACCAAATAGAGAAAACTATTGTAAGTTTTAGTTATACATATTTATTGTTTATTTTAAAGTAGCAAATAGTAAAGGATAGTTTTATTTGATGAAGACTAAAGTACTATTTAGAAAATTGTAAGTAGTTGTAGACAATCATGAATACAGACAGCTCTTATAAAGCGTATTGTAGGAACATATGTAAGAATTTTGTCACAATCTTCTAACATATACTTCTAAAATTTGTAGCCGTTGCTGTAATATACTATCAAAATCTAGCCTAATTGAAAAGCACTTAAAGTAAATTTAAAAGAAAACTTAGTGTAAAACCAGTATTTTATTATACACTATAATGGTCTGGTCAATACATATGCTAGGCCTATGATATATAATATATATATTATTTACTACTTTTTATTGAAAATAAAAACAATGACATATTTCTGAATTGAAAGAGTGATTTCTGTAATATAATAAGTGTTAATACAAGTTTTAATAAAATATACGCTATTAAACAAAAACTTAAAAAAAAAACAAAACTAACTTTTGCCTAGACCTAGGCTAATTTTACATATCAGAGAAATGTTACAATACTTGGTAAATCTTAAGATCAGTGACTACCGCTCCAATCGCCGTAATTTTTTGCATACTAACACAGGTTAACGTAATTTCACCGATAAAAATAGTCCCGATTATCGCTAACATATAAAAACCAGTTTTTCGGCAGTACACAATGTTGGCAATACAAAACACATAAATAACAAGATTTTCGACTATCAAACTAAAAACAATGGCCGCCCATGGTCGTTTTGATGAGTTGACAGTAGTCACGTGACCTATAGGACGGCTTCGATTGACCGCCAGACGTAAACAAACAAACCCACATGGACAAGGAATAATTAGTGAAGTTATTGACATGGCGTGCGATGGTTCTTGTCACACGCTAAAAAGACCCTAGCTTGCCTATTCAAAACTCAGATCACGCGATGCTTGCCCGCTGCGCAGCGCATTGCGCTGCTTGCTCTTTTAGAAAAAAAATTAACTCGAGCTTGCAAAGTCCAAGCTCAGATCACGCCATGACTGCTTACACACACAAAACTCAGAAAGAACTAATGCAGGTTTCATTACATGCAAAAGATAAGCGGCGCGCGTTTATCACTGATAAGAAAAGACGAGTTTATACTAGAAGTAGTACCTGGACTACTGCCCTACGAACTAATAACACCAAAAAAACGAATAAATGCACTGTCAGTCAGGTTTTTTAAAATTTTATTTTATTTTCAAATTTTGTTGGGGGGGAGTAAACGGCTACGGCGATAATCGGGACTATTTTTTTCAGTGAAATTACTTTAATCTGTGTTAGTATGCAAAAAATTACGGCGATTGGAGCGGTAGTCGCTGATCTTAAGATTTACCTACTTTTAGCTTACATAGACAGGTACATTTGCTTGCAGTACAAAAAATTCACAAAGATGGTCTGTCGTTATTCCTCTTCTCAAACTTCTCTTGATCGCTCGCCAAGTGTTTGCAGTTATTATCTCCTAAAATTTCCTTCAAATTTATCACCATTTACCAAATTGAAAAAAAATAGCTACTACTTGTTCTTTATAATAGCTCAAAACACTGCTATAATAAAGAAGTTGAAATCATATTTTAAGTTAATAATTTGTAAATATCCAATTCATTTCATAAAAAAAATCAAAATATTTGATAAAATGAACTAAATAACGAGTGTAGTGCACTCATTAAACTAATTACTTAACCTAATAATAATTTAATGATAAATAAAAACTATCTAGGCTATAAAGTTGCGTAACAAACAAGACAGAGTAACATTTAGTTAGTTAATTTGAACTATTTAAAAAAATAAATGTTTCTGACAGCTTGTGACACAATTAACACATGTGAATTGTAACTGTATATTTGCGACTAATACTCAAATACCATAGAAATGATTTTACTTTGTTTGAATTTATTAAAAAAAATATTCTTATCCTTACATTAACCCTAGAACTGTTAATCGACATAATTATGTCGGTTAATGCCGCTTTTGTGGTGTTAACCGTCAAAATTTTGTCGATCAAACATTCCTTCGTATAATTACTTTTTATAATATACTCCGGTAACGTATCGATATAATTCATGCACCATTGGATTCGGGAAGAAAAATGCTAAGGAACAGATGAGTTTTATTCCTCTTTGTATTGTGGTTATGACGTAGCAAGCTTGTTATTTTGAACGTAAAAGAAAACGCGACGCCGTTTGTTGTGACCGCCATATTGCCGCTGCCGTTCTTTATCACTTTCGTGCCGAGCTGTGGATATTTGTAAGTTTTAATAGTTTTACGCGTGTTTTAGTGTCGTATTTAATGTGTAGTATGTTGTTTGATGTCGTAGTAGTGTAAACATATATATTTTAGAATAAATCAATTTCTATTTACTGAAATATGTTTGAGAAATTACCGGCTTTGTGTAGGCTATGGCAAAATGACTTGGCTAAAATTCATTTCACATAGTTTGTTATTGTTTTCACTTACTAAACGTTATTTATAGCACTCTTTTAGCTCTGAAGTAAGTATTTATTTTTGGTAAATAGATAGTTTTCACAATAAAATATATATTTCCTGTAATTTCTTTGGTTATATATAATAACTGTTTGGGTTATTCTATATTTTTTCAATATCTTTAGTTATATTTATAGTTTTCTAACTTCATAATATTTCCTATTACTTATAAACCATAAATTTATAAATTTTGATATAGTACAAGCTTTAGAAACTATTTTATATTTTGCTGAATGAAAATTTTTCGCAAAATTTTTGAATAATGGCAAAATTTAACTTTTTTTACTTTTCAAAAAATAATTTATGGTAATTATTTCATTACTACTGTATATTCTATTTTATTCTAAGTAATAAAATATGCAAAATAACATGTATTCATAGATAAATGTATTAGCAAAACTTGTTTTACCAAAGTCTTACGTGTACACCCGATTTTCAGAATTTATACGCATTGCTGCTTTTTGTTCTATAGCTTTATGATGCTTTCATAAATGTGTATAATGTTTATGTTTTTCTGAAACTAGATAAAATTTGACACAGAATGGCTATCTCACTTATAAATATTTCTCACCATAACTTCATTTGCTAGGTATGGTCCCCCCCAAATTTAAGAAATATTTTTCGTAAATTTTATATTTGATTAAAAAAAGTGTTTATTAGAAAATTTTTTATGGTTAATTTTACAATATAGTGCAATTCTACGTTTAATTCTGAACACAAAAATAGGTACTTTGGGATTATACCGACCACACCCATACATGAATCGTTATTTGACATTTTGCTTCTACTGATTACTAGATTAGCGTAGAACAATATTTCGTCAATATAAAACAGGAATTGTCTTATCGCAAACCCCTCCCATCCTCAGACAGAGGTCAAAGTCGAGCGGTCTAGTAGATAACGTGATTGCAGAGTCTCGCCGCCCGTTCAGCTGGTGCGTCGCTTTGTTGTACTTCCGTGTTTTACCTCTACATTTCTCCAAACACAATAATTCAATAAAAACAAACATTACCAAACTAAAACTAAACTCTTTATTGAAAAAACACTAAAAACTTGTTTTTATTCTTGATCACACTCCGCCACCCAAAATGCGAGTGCCTCCGGCCATCAGCGCGGGCTTCGCCCCGCGCTGATGTCAACGAAAGAAAAACATCCCTCGAGATAGTACCTATCAGTAAAATATCAAATTCTAGAGGATCTGATCAAAAATATAAATTGAATTGTAATGGAAAGGCAATTAATTATGTACCGTGCAAATCATGTGATGTCACGCGGCCTGCCGTAATCGGGATTCTCGAGAAAGATAAGATAACAGCGACAACAATACCGATCACAATACCTGGAAATGCTTGTAATTTTGTAATCAAAGAGTTGTTTTTTCGTTCTATCATGTTTGTTTCTATAAATTTATATTTTGGTGTTCTTCATACTGGTGTGGTCGGTATAATCCCAAAGTACCCAAAAATATATACTCTTATTTATATTGCTTTTATTTTATATTTTTAATAATTTTTTTAAAAAAACCTTGCGCGAAGCTCCAAAACAGCCCGACACTACAGGATGAAATGACCGCCAGTTCTAGGGTTAAAGGAGCTGGCAATAATTAATTACAAATAGCTTTAATTACAATGGTTTTTATTCATTAGTTTAGGTAGCCTCTTTCTAATTGATAATTTGGTAACCGATTTGACTGTGGTGATTGCCGCTTACTATACTGCAGCCAGGGTGATTCATTAGTTTAGAACTGCAAAGTGTAGCCTATTATGGATCATACATATATACATATATATATATACACACACACACACATATATATATATATATATATATATATTTGTTTGTATATAAATGAATGAAAAACAGTACTTTGGTATTATCCGGAGGCCAATCTGTCCCTATCTACTGCTTGTTATTTCTTGAACCAGTTGCACTTTCATATTTCGTATCAGGTCAATTGAGTCTAGTAATGGTAGGTCAATTTCACAGTTAATGTGCTCAGCACAGGTTTGTGATGGGAGGACGACTCTTAAACGACTGACATTTTGCTACTGCCTTCTAAGATAGGCAGGCTGTATTTGGAGAGGCTGGAAGTGGCAGTACACTAAATGGCTGTTTTGAATCGGGGTGAATGCGCTCTACTATTTAGAGACCAGGTGATTACAAAATTTTAGATGAGGTTAAATTATGGCATTACATAGGCTAAATTTTTATATGTCCTGGTTTACTTCTTTCTAAAAAATCACTTGCCGTTAGGGTATCAGTTAAGTTAACTTCCGGATTTTATGTGTAAGATATTTATTATTACCAATTCTATTACATCTCTTGAAAAATACTAGCCTAATGGTTTCATAACATAAGGATATTCTCATTTAACTTTGGTAAACTACTAGTAACATACTTATGATAATCTAATCCAAACCTACTTATATTAAGAGGACATAATAACAAGAAGTAGATATAGGCAGAGTGCCCTACTTCTAACCGACAACGCTTCCTTTTAGGAGGTAAAAAACCAGAACCGATTCTTACAATGCCATGTAATTTTCATAGTAAGTCAAGTAAAATCTGTTATTTCTAATAATATTGTTATTTAAGGTCCTCTGTAGGAAAAACTCTTCGATAAATATTGGTCTCCAGATAATACCAAAGTATCGTTATGTTTAGCGTATAAGAATAGTAGACATTCATCAATGATTAAAAATAAATCTAAATTTTAGCTTTTTAACACAATAAATATTATTATTTGGATTTCAACTTTAAGTTAGCATGTACATACTAACATGTCCACCACTTGTTATTGGTGTTCTGTGTTTGATCTGTAAAGTAATTGGTAAGTAAATGAATAGCCAATAAATTATGTAGGAATAAAAACATATAGGTAGAGAAATAGTAGGTAGGCTGGTTAGGTTAGGTACAGTAAGTTTAGGATACTTTTACATGTCCATCACTTTGTGTTTGTCACTTGTGTGTTCACCGTCACAACAAACATTAAATTACATACATCACAACAACCTCTTTAAATTATATATTATTAAATGTTTTTTCAGTGGGTGATATATTTTTCAACAACAACATGTTTATTGTATACGGATCATTTTGTATTAACTCTTTATATTAAAGGCGATGATTGGAATAGTGTAATTAATTAAAATGTCCAAATAAATTATCACCTTCAACCAAGAGAAAACAGGTAGTGTGGATACTGTCATATGTATATGGTATCAATAGACGTCACGACAATGTACCTCAGTAACAACTACAGTCAATATGAGGGTGACTAAAATATAGATGAACAGTATACAAGTAGAACTAAAGAGTATTGCTCTGCGCAAGAATAGAAGTCACACTATGTATTTTTCATACCACTGTCTAGTAAATCAAACCACATACTTATTAAAAAATTTAGATTGTTCAAATGAGTACTTTTGAAATTACTTAATGCTAAATTATTATTGGAGAGTCTTTTGGATTACCTTTTGTTAAAAAAACTATTTCTATTTATATTTACTTGCTTTATTGTATAATTTATGTAGACCTTATCTTTTTGAATTTGTGGTAGTATTAACTTCTGATATAAAATAAGGTGGTTTTAAGTGTTAAAAATATTATTATTTGCAATCAGCACCTCAGAAAAATTTATAATATTGTTTAAGGGTTATTATCATTATATTATTCAAACTAACAGAAATAAGATTTTTTAATTTTTATAATTTTGAAATAAGATATCAGATAATCCGAGACACAGCTTGTACAGAGCAGAATACTCATTCTAAATTTCTTTTTAAAATCTTTTATTTAAGAGTTGACTTACTAATGTATTAGCAGAAAATATTATTATATTTTATGCTTCAAATGTTAATGATCTTTCAGGCAAACTGTTCAATCAAACAAGGGGGAATTACAGCTTAGCAGTTGCAAACATTAGCTGAAATTGTCCAACTGAAAAATGGATATAGGAGAACTTCTGTCTTATAAGGTCAGTAATTCCTTGCTTTGTAAAATTATTGAAGTGAACATGTTTAAAAAAATAAACATACAAAGTTTAACATAAATTCAATAATGTACATTATATCTTACATATATAATATACTGATGTTAGTTTAATATCATATGATCATTTTATAAATACAGGGTGCGGCAAAACAAACAGTGCAGTTGTGATGGACTTCTACATCCGCTGTGGTGGGGGTAGGAGCCGGGGAGGGGGCTCACTGCATTCGGTCACTCACCCCGTTTTCAGTCGTAGCAATGGTTTGGAGCGGAGAGCATCGCGGCATTGCCGTTCGCACGTGTTTTGAAAGTGGCGTTCTTACATCACGACTCAACGAGCGTTCCGAGTGCACTTTAACATTCCGCGTAATGATCCCGTTCCACATCGCAATGTTATTGCAAGTTGGGTTTGTGCGTTGGAAGAAACTGGTTCAACACAAAGGCCTAAAGCTATGGGAAGACCGAAAACAGCGAGAACTCCCGAAAACGTCGCAGTAGTGAGGGCAGCTGTTGAACAATCACCAACACGCTCTGCCCGGAAACACGCAACTGCTTTAAACATGTCTGATCGCTCTGTTAGGAGGATTTTACACAAAGATTTATTCTTCCACCCCTATAAAATTATGTTGGTTCAGAAGTTAATGCCTCCAGACTTTCAACACCGCGTGAATTGCGCTCAAGAAATTTTAGAACGTATCCCACCAAGGTCAACCTTCTTCAGCAGTGATGAAGCCCATTTCCACCTGTCAGGTTCAGTTAATAAACAGAATTTCCGTTATTGGTTGGACAGAAACCCACAACAAGTAAATGAGCGACCTCTCCATTCCCCGAAAGTGACTGTATGATGTGCGATTTCCAAATTTGGTGTTATTGGACCCTACTTCTTTGAGGAGGATGGGCTTACAACAACCGTGACCGCTCAGCGTTACGTTTCGATGCTGCAAGATTTTTTGAGCCAGAATTGAATCAGTTGGTTGAAGAACAACATCTTGAGGATATTTGGTTCCAACAAGATGGGGCCCCACACAGCACATGTTTCAAGGACGAAATTGCGGCAGATGTTTCCTGCGCGTCTCGTGTCTCTGAGGGGTGACCTGCGGTGGCCTGCAAGATCACCTGATTTGAGCATTTGCGATTTTTTCCTGTGGGGTTATCTCAAGGACAAGGTTTTTCGGCATCGTCCTCACAACTTGGAAGAACTCAAGATCCGTATTAGAGAGGAAATCACCGCCATTCCAATCAATATGTGCCAAAATGCAGTGGAAAACTTCAGAAATCGCCTACATCAGTGCATTGCTTCTGGAGGACGCCATCTTTTTGATGTGATCTTCAAATCTTAACAGAAAAAATGGGGTAATGTACTTATTCAAGCAAAATAAACCACATTTTCATAACTCGTACCGATTTTCTTTAATACCATTTCAAAACTGCACTGTTTGTTTTGCCGCACCCGGTATATTCAAATTATGTCGGATAAAGAATAATTAATATACTGACGATTAGTATTGATAATCGATAATTAAATTAATAATTAATATTGATTTTCATTTATCTATGAAACATAAAGTAATTCATTGATTTTTCTGCTATCCTGGTTCATTTGAATTCAAAACTCCATATCAGTTTAAATGATCAAATCCTGACATCCAAATAGGGTAGTAGTTAGTAGCATGAATTAAATATAGATGCATCTCAGAAACATACTTCAGTATTTTTGAAGGTTGTTAACAGTTTTAAATTTTACATGTACATTTATAATTTTTATTTCCCTTATATTTCTGATATAATTCCACTCAGTTTTCTGGCTTCAAAAAATAATACCTTTAAAAGATAATATTTTAGATTTCGGGAAAGAAGAATAGAGGACTTGTTTAATTTGCTCCAGGCTGCATGCATAACCCACAACGCTCAGCTATAACATATTTAGCATCAAAGTACCAAATGCTAATGCATTCTTTATAAATGTAATGCAGCCATAGCCTTTCCTTCTATAGCTGTTGGACTGTTTGTTGTTTCTCTGACTATTACTTTGGTGTTGGTTGAGTCGATAAGGTGACCGAATTCAAGAATAATTGGGATTTTAATTATGGTTACTGTAATGGTGGGGAGAAGAGGGATGGATGTTGCTTGTGTTTCATTCTTGGGCTGATATATTTGTGGATATAAATATACTCTGTCGATGATTGTATTCTGGCTGTCTGGAGGGGTGTTGTTGCTTGTACCTTAGGGATGGGTAAAATACTGTGTGACAGTTGTTTTGGAACAGTTGTGCTCAGACAACAGTTTCAATCCCAACCGTTGTCTGATATTTTAGTTGCAGATGCATGCTCAATGGTACTGACTGCCGCTGTTGCGTTGTTGCGCTGCACATTGCACAACTCTTGAAATTAAAACTAGACTAAAGACTGTCGTCAACGATCGTTACCTACAGTAAAAACAAATTGTTACTATTCAAGACTGATTCATTATGTTATCCAACCTGCCATAAGATTAGACCTGTAGTAACATTAGTTAGAATTATTAATTTGCGAGTGTGTTACCTAAAACATTCTAAATAAAACTCATTACTCAATACTCTCTGTAATAAATCAATTGAGTTCTTTTACATTAAGTAGCTTTATATATATATATGAATAGCTTTGTATAATATTATATGAAGTACAAAATAAATATGAACAGCAATGAGCTATTTATGATTTAAACCATCAAAGATATGTTTCAAACAAAATATATTTTATGATAACAGGTTAAAATATCAAATAAGCCTATCCACTATAACAAAGTATGCCTAAATAAACAAAGTACTAAAAAGGGTTCAGTTGTCCCCTATGCAGATTTGACATTATTCTAATTTAATGTTATTAAACAGGAGTGTTAAATTCAATGACTTTAGATACTAAAACACAAAAGATGTCTTTTAACATTAATTCTACACTATTAAACAATCAAATAAAAACTTTATTTAGATGGCTTTTTAAATGGCTAAACACTTTCTAAAAATATTTTATTTATAGTGAATGAAAAACAAAAAAGTATGTGCCAATCAGTATAATTTATTTTTTAAATATTTTTGTTATGGATTTCATCCAGAATAATTTAGATGACTGACTATACTAAACATTTGCGATGGAATACTTCACTGAAACTAGAGGTTTTTTGTTGGAAACAGCCTCCAAACACACCTAAGCGTCCTTTACCAGAAGAAGAAGTCGATGAGCCTGATGAAACTGAGTATGAAAGGCAGAGAAAACTTAGAAAGCTTCAGAAAGCACGAGCTGCAGAAATTGAACGCCTTGAGCTTGAACGCCAAATAAAACTGGAACGAGAAAGGGAAGAAATGGAAAGACAAGCACGAGAAGAACAACAAGATGCTATAATGAAACTTGTTGAAGAAAGTGTTGAGGTTAGTAAAAACCATTTGAATTTATTCATAGTGATATGTTTGAGAGCTTGTATAACAAATCTTGTTAAATGTGTGTTTAATGAAGATTTAGTTTTGTATATAGTCTTATAATTAACTGCAGATCTTAATTAAAATGTTTGTTGCATTCTTTTTATTATTTGTCTCATTTTATGGTAAACTCAAATTTCAAAACAAATTTATAAACAATAAAATTTTTTTGTAAGTTTAAAAAGGAACAAATAATTAATTATCTTTTTTTTATTAAATATCCTTTTAGATAATTTAATTTACTGCTAAAGAAAAACAAACTGAGTTAATCACTTCATTCACATTCACATTCAATAAACAAATGTTACGTGAGTTTTTTGAACCAAAACCTGCAAAACCGGCCAATTTCACCTTGGCGCTTCTCAGTAGGCGGCAGCATTAAGTGGCTGGTGTTAAAAGGGTTGTAATAACTTACCTAAATAATACAGAAACAGTAGAAACATATGTGTCCATGTGAAACTACTGGCATTTAAAGTTGGACATTTTTGCATTTTGGTCCAAATAAAAATGGCTGAAGAATAAAATGTACAATTTTTAAAGCATATACTTCTTATATAGCTTCAGGAAGTGACATATTTTCTACTTATACAAAAGTTAAGATTGTTAAAAAGTATTTAAAACATGCTATTTCCTTAAGTTATGTAAAAAATATTTAATTCCTTGTTATAAATTTCAAGTGGACAGCTGATGGCTGTATTTACCATATTGTAAATATGGGTTGGTTATATCAATTTATTTATAATACAATATTTAGTTTTTAGTTAGTTGATATAATACAGTATTATTGGTTATTGGGTGTCGTATTTCTATTTTTTATTATCTGTTCACTAAAAAAGGAAATAAGTGTGTGTATTTACATAAATGTATGTAAAAATATACTTTTTTTCTGAATAAAGAGGTAAAGACTACATATATTTATGAAATAAACATTATAGTTTGAGTAAAAGGTTAAGTTTTGAATGTTGCTGTACACACTTGAAGTTACTTATGGGGTGGAATTTAAACATAAGTATTTGTTTTGAATTAATTAAAATTTTGAAGAAAAAAATATCAACTTGATTTTGAAAAAAAAATTTGGAAATTCAATTTGAAAAATTCTTAAGAGCTCATCTTATACTAGCTCATTCTGATAAAAGGATGTTGAACATGTTACATTTAGGACATTGATTACTGTTTAAATAATTATCCAAAAATATACTATAGGTTTTTACCAGTAGGTCTATAATATTTTAAGGGTTTAGAAGAATTAACCACCATGTTGAGAGTTAATTTAATAAAATGTGTATTTGTTAGACTAATAAATTTGTAATTACTGCTACTGTGGATTAAGAGAATATGATTTTTATTTTTATTTTGTGAGTTGATTGCATTTTTCCTGTTGAATTTTGTTTGAAAGAATTTTAAACTAGTAAATATTTACAGGGGGAAGTGTTAGATGAGGCCACACTCAAAAGAATGGTGTTGCAGTTTGAAAAACGAGCTCTCAAAAATCAAGAAATGCGTATAAAGTTTCCAGATATGCCAGAAAAGTAAGTGTACAAGTTAAATAACATTATAGAATTAAAAATGTATTTCTACATCATTAGTGAAAATATATCTAAGAATGTGCATTGAGAAAATGTTGTTGTTTTATGATTATGGCTAAATTTTAAAATTAATGGTAGCAGTTTTGTCATCTATACAAAATGTTTACTGCTGTCGAATGGCAATTAGTTTAGCCCATTAGTGCCCATTGCTCACTTTTATGTGCACTGCATTTTAAAATACATCTCAATATACCCAAAACTAATTGAAGGAAACCTTATGTTTTCGAGTAAGTTTAATTGGCGGCCCAGCATTTATCAAAGCTCCTGGTGAGTTGTAGTTGCCAATTGTTTACACATGACAGAACTTTTTCATAATTCTGTCAACATATATTGGCACTGGGCATATATGGTGGTGGAGTGTTATTATTTGTTAAATGGTAGTATGGTTCACTGAGTAGTAAAAATGGAGGCTTATATATTATATGAGGAGGCACAAAAAAAATAGGATTTTCTGTATAATTTCTTTATTTTTCAATATTTTTACATAACATTATGATCAACTTCAAAGTATTCACCATTGACCATAATGCACTTCTCCAAACAATGCTTCCATTGTTCGAAACATTTTGTAATTTCCATTATCGGGATGTCTTTTATTCCTTCCAACAATTTTTGTTTTACCTCCTCCACAGTAGCAAAATGCTTTCCTTTCATGTCCCTTTTGAGTTTGAAAAACAAAAGAAGTCACACGGTGCTAGATCTGGTGAGTAGGGGGGATGGACAAAACATTTTTCAAAACATGCCTGAAGTGGACTGTGAGATGGCTAGGGATGAATTTGACTGCAACCCTTTTCATGTGCAAATCTTCAGATAAAATCCTTTGAATTGAACTCCATGACACTCCAGGCATCTCACAAAGTTGATCAATGGTTCTGTGACAGTCTTCATGAACAAGGGCATTGATTTTGTTGATGTTTTCGTCAGTTCTTGATGTTGAAGGCTATCCTGAACAGGGTTGGTTATATGAAAAATATAAAAATTTCAACAATTCAAGATAGAATTATATTATATGCGTGCACGCGCGCGTGTGCGTATACACACGCACACACACACACATACATATTATTATAATGATTATCTTTATAATTATTAATATACGAGGGCTGTTCGGAAAGTTGATTACGTTTTGCGCTGTGGCCGCCAGGGGCGGGACTAGTGCGGCCATCTTGGTGTCAGGACGTTCCACCGCTCAGTGGCTATCCAGCCGTGCTAGCGGGAAGTTCGTGTTGTAACACGTATAGTCACAGTGTCTGTTTGAAATGTCTGCCGCAATTGAAAATCCCACCAACTGTGAGGTGCGTGCAGTAATTAGGTTTTTGACTGCCAAAAACTGTAAGCCTATAGAAATCTATCGGCAGTTGTGTGAAGTTTATGGGACCAACATTATCACTGAATGTGGAGTGCGACAATGGGTCATTAAGTTTAAAAATGGCCGAACAAATGTTCATGACGAAGAGCAAAGTGGAAGACCCAGCATAGTGAATGACGAACTTGTTGAGAAAGTTGACGCAAAGGTCCGAGAAAATCGACGGTTAACCATAACGGAACTCTCGCTTAGTTTCCCTCAAATTTCACGAACTTTGTTATACGAAATCGTCACTGATAAGCTTGGTTTCCACAAGTTTTGTGCAAGATGGGTACCAAAAATCCTGACCGACGTCCACAAAAACCAGTGCATGGGGCTGCAGCGTTAACAATTTTGGATGCTTACGACAAAGAGGGTGAATCACTACTCGATCGCATCGTAACTGGCGATGAAACATGGGTGAAACATGTTAACTGCGTGATCAAATTGCAGTCAATGGAGTGGGGACACACAAGTTCACCTCACAAACCAAGAAAATGTTTGCAAACGATGTCGGCAAGAAAGGTTATGGCGACGGTTTTTTGGGACAAGAAAGGTGTAATTCTTGTTGATTTCCTGGAACGAGGCACTACAATCAACTCAGAAAGGTATTGCCAAACGTTAAACAACCTCAGAAGAGCGATCCAAAACAAGCGTAGGGGAAAGTTGAGCTCGAAAATTCTGTTGATTCACGATAACGCTCGACCTCACACAGCAAATCGCACACGTGAAGTTCTCGAATCATTCCAGTGGGAGTTGTTTCCTCAACCACCATACAGCCCGGATCTTGCGCCAAGTGACTACCACTTGTTCCCCACAATGAAGAAGTGGCTGGCAACGCAGCGCTTTGACGACGACGCAGAGCTGCAGCAAGAAGTGACAAATTGGTTGAAGACACAGGCGGCAGAATTTTATGAGGAAGGCATTGTCAAGCTCATCCATCAATATGATAAGTGACTAAATTTGAATGGCGACTATGTTGAAAAGTAGTATTTAAGTGTGGCTTTCATATGTATATACGAGGGGGTACCCAAAAAAAAAAACCGGAATTATTTAATAAAAATTATATATTATCAAATTTTTTACAATACGACCTTATCTCCTTCAAAATAATCTCCATTACAACTAATACACTTGTCCCAACGGTATTTCCATTGATCAAAACATTTTTTGTAGTCATTATAAATGGCTGCAAGCTCGAGCTTCGTTTTTTTCTTAACCTCTTCAATGCTGTCAAATCGTTGACCTTTCAAGCCTCTTTTCATGTGTGGAAATAAAAAAAAAGTCGCATGGAGCGAGGTCAGGCGAGTAAGGTGCGTGGGGCAGCGGAACCATGCCGTTTTTGGCTAAAAACTGCCTAACTGAGATGGCTGTGTGTGCCGGTGCGTTGTCGTGGTGGAAGAACCAGTCTCCAGTCTGCCACAAATCGGGTCTTTTCTGGCGAACATTCGCTGAACCGAGCTCCAAGTTAACCCACTACTCTCTGATAGTTCCTCAATTGTCTGTCGACGGTTGGTGAGCACAAGTTCACGAATTTTCTCAACATTTTCGTATGTTCGAGAGGTTGATGGACGTCCAGAACGAGGTTTGTCTTAATCGACATGTCGCCATTTTTAAATCGAGCGAACCACTCGTAGACCTGAGTTTTCCCAATAGCATCATCTTTGTAAGCTGTATTCAACATTAAAATAGTTTCTGCAGCATTTTTACCAAGTAAAAAACAAAATTTCCCAGCTGCACGTTGTTCACTTAAACTTGCCAAGACAAAAAAACGAAACAAGAACAAAACAGGGTTAGCGAAAACAGTCACTACGAACGAACAGAATGCACTAGGACAACGGAACTGGGGTCACTGAGCTCGCAATGGGTTGCGCAACACACGCCTAGCGGCAGGAATGTGTACTACACGCTGCCGGCTGCCAGCAATACAATTCCGGTTTTTTTTGGGTACCCCCTAGTAATAAAAATTGTTTCCTATTCTTTGTTAATGTTTAATTCCAAAACGTAATCTACTTTCCGAATAGCCCTTGTATTTAAGGATATATACATACACATAAAATGTATCACTAGATAGAAGATGTCATTTACGAGCCGTGTGGTATGAGCATTGGTTGGGTAGATTGAGAGAGATATGAAGCAGGTAGGTTTTAGCCATTTCCGAGTACTCAGTACTGAAGGGGGAGGCAGGCAGGCAGGCTATGTTATCGCAGCTCCACACAAAACAGGAAATGATCATGCCACTGCTACCTGGCGGTCAGAGTGTGCATAACTGCCACAAAGACAACCTTAAGAGGCTAACATTAAATTGGAGAGTGAGTCAGATTCTAACAGACATACATGTCCTAGGTTCATGGAGGCAGAGGTGGAGTTACATGAAGCACTACAGGAGATGCATGCTGTGGCTACTGTACCTGACTTATACCCTATAGTTGTACAGCTGAATGCTGTGCCTTCAATGCTAGAACTATTATCTCACGAGAATACAGATATCTCTGTTGGAGTTGTCTCTCTCTTACAGGTAATTTAATACATTTTTTCAACGTAACGATGTAACGATTGAAGTTACATACTTTGTGTATATAGTTATACAGTTCTGAACTTAGCATTGATATTTGTATTGTAAAATTAACTTATTTTTTAAGGTGTTTAATTTTTCCTTCAAGAAGTAAAATTATTCAACAAATAATCCGTAAATGTATTAACCTTAAATAACATGCTACACACAAAACCAACATTAAACGCCTCTCTCCGGGTGGATTTCTTAACATATATAAAAAAATTGCTTATATTCATTTTAAATTTATTCTGTCTGTCCTCATGGGCAACAAACCTGTACAAGAAGAGTAAGGTGGAGAATCGGTACAGTGTAAGATATAATATTATTGATAAAAAATGCTACAATAACAGACATTTTTTTTTCGCTGTGGCTATATGGCCGGCTACCGTCTGTAGATTAGACAGACGGGCGATGAGTGGTGACGTCAATCGTGACGTAACGAAAGGGCAGCCATAACTGTCACCTTTACACCACTGTCTTACAAATATAAAAAACACAATTTGTATACTATGTTATTAATTGCATATTATGCATTGGTAATGTATTGAACGGTAAAGTAATAAAAGTGTACACTTAAATAAATTAAAAAGAAGAAATATACAACTAAAAATTAACCATGTACCAGAATCTACACTTCGTAGTTTATTAAGATATAGTTTTGTTTCTCACAATTTTTTGGAATGTTTCAATTAATAGTCATTAAGAGAAATCATAATTAATTATAAATAATTTTTGTCATATTTTATATGTATGTCATTTAATAGCATAAAATAACTGGAACATTTGTTTTATTTACTAATAACACTCAAATGGTTATGATTTCATTGTATATTGTATGTAAGTGGTAAGAGGGAAATTAGTTTCTCGTCTTGGGATATTTGAAAATTAATTGTTCCATTTACCGATTAAAAATAGTTTTATTATTAATCATTTATGCATTATCGAACTAAGTTCTTATAGAAGGGATCTTGGTACAGTTTAAAGTACATAGCATACAGTCTACATCATTACCTAACTTTTCTATTGTATTCGGCAAAATACTGTCAGTTATACAAACGTCTGGATGAGTCAGACAGATGTAAAGTAACACTTAAACTGGAACTTGAAATGTTATACATCAATGTATAATTCTCATTCATTGTTATAAAACACAGGGATGTGTCATTACGATAACAGATAGGATTATTTAGAAACGTTGGCTTCTTACACGAAAGAATTTTGAGCTGTTAACTTACCATAAAAAGAAGCCTGAATATGTTCATTAAGATGTGACTGGCCAAAAACGGAAAATTGGGTTAAAGCAATAACAGTCTAGAGAAAGTTATAAGAGTTGTATACGACATCTCAACGAAACAACTGATGGCATCTCACACCCAGCACAACTGTCGTAGATTTAATGCATTTAACGTGGATGATACAGACAGTTCTTTTCATTACCACAATCCCTTCCGCTTTCCCATTACTGTACAATAAATCTCGGGAACTGATGTTTCCTCAAAATTCTTATTTAACAAAAATCAATCATGAAAATTCCTAAAATTGACTCTAAATATGAAACTTGAGTTATTAATTATAATTAGGAGAGGCAAACTAAAATAAAGCCGTAGAATGCATTATAAGACAATTATTAAAATGGAATTAACTGAGAACTTACAATATTTATTACTTTAAAAAATGAGTAAAAATAAGTAATTTACTTAATAGAGTTGTAAGAGGGATTGGACGTAAGTTACCAATGCGGTATAATGGTGTTACTAAAATGTGACAAATAGCTCTTTGTAAGCATCCAAATTAAAAAGTTAGTTATAAAGTTTGCATGAAAATGTTTACACGGATCAATACTGTGCACTTTATGATCAAAAGATAAGATCACTGTATATTTCTAAAGATAAATTTTATACGCACTTCTAATTTAATTTTTGTTTGTATTCACACTTATGGAGTTTAATCACAACTGCGAAGTTTGGTGCACAATATGATGTAATGAATAATTTACAATGTAAAATCTCATCATTAATTACCAAATGAATGATATTTATTATACACCACAAGTGCTAGAGCTACTTCAAAACCTTTGACGTCACAGTCTGTGATGTCATAGTCGTTCCCATTCTTTGAAACCAAGACCGGTGACCGGGCATATAGCCACTCCGTTTTTTTATACCCGTTCTATTAATGTTTAAAAGTCAGACACCTTAGTTTTTGGCATCTCATGCCTTCCCAAATCAAAGTTTTTTTATCAATGTACATGTTAACTAATAATGGTGTTGTCCAGGTTAGTAATAATCTATATAAAATAATTAATCAATGTACTTTATGTGGCATTTTATACATTGTTAAATAAGCGAGGAATTAATTTTTATAGCTAAATAAAGTATGTTTTCTACAGTGCAACCTCGTTAATTGGACCCCTTTATGTTGGATCTCCTGGTAATCTTGATCAGTTCAGGAAATTTTAAAATTAGCTTTTTGCCGTTCACTCAGACTGCTGAGCGTGGGACAGATTTTTATCAGTTAACTCAATAATTACATGTATTGCGACTTGTTGCGATAAAGATGTTAATAACAGGGAGGATACTATAACGACTTGGATTGTAGGTATTAATATTCCAGAATATTAAGATTTAAATTATCAATAAGACATCCAAGAAGATATAAAATATTTTTTGATTACTAAGCTCCGAGTGAATATTCAGTAAAATTTATTACTAGATTTTTAAACTATTAAATATTATCTGGTTTGTCTTAAATAAAAATCACAGTTCTAAATTAAAATAATGGATTTATTTTAAACTGGCAAATTAATAAGTTCAATGTTTCAGAATTTTCATCACTCTATTTTCCACAATGAATTTACAAACCGTTTAGTAATTTTAAAAGGTCCTTTGGCAAGAAATAAAAATATTAATCATATATATCAAACTAAAAATCAGAGCTCTCTTCTGAAATAAAATAATAAAATTTTCAAATAAAAATCAAATACCACTTGGAAATAACTAAAATAAAAATGTTCACTTCTAAGTTCATTCAAAATTCAAAATCAAAAATCAAACTTCTCTTTCCACTAGTTATACCTTAACTTTCAAGTCTATGCAATTCAGATACAACTCTCTCAAACAATAATTAATGTTCAATTAATTTCAAATTAATAATTCACAATAAAACAGTTCCAATTAAATATTAATAAATTACTAAATTTCCAAATTTCAATTAAAGTTACGAACAAAGTTCAATTTTAATTCACTTTTCTTGCAAGTTTGAACCAAATGTAACTTTTATGATTCTATTTGCTCTATTGTTCACTGAGAATCATTTATGCAGATTGCTCTGTAGTTTCTATGAATTTAATTTTTCCTATAAAATAGACAACAAAATTAATTTAATATCAGATCTGGAAGACTATTTCAATATAACGTTCAGTAAATTTGGTGCTTACCTCAAAATCCCTCACGAAAAAAAAATTAGAAACGGCACACTATAATCAACTTAATTCACGATAATATCCAAAAATTATGTGCTGGAGGTTTTATAGTTCCCCTTCCCCCCTTCTGATGGACATCCGCGGTGTTCTCTCATTGGCCCAGCCGTATCCAACTTAAGAACAATAGCCTTCTCAGATCTAACGTAACTGCAGTTCAACACAAGTTCTGATCAATTCAAGGCAGTGAACCACTTTCCTAATAATTTAAAATTACCAGCACTAACTTGCCAAAGGATTACATATTCGTTTTTATCCTAACTTCTCACAATCTATTAAAATTAAATCCCAATATTTCTTTCCCAAAATTTTCATTTAATTTAAGTTTTAATTTTTAAAAATCAACCAATGTAGCTTTAAAAACACTACAGATACTAACAAAGAAAACACAGAAAATATCTCAGTTATAAGCTATGCAGAAGCAGCATCTCATTTGGGCGAGTTAATGGTTTATTTGGAGCAACAAGGAGAGACATAACCGGCCAAGCTACTCATGTTGAAAAGAATGCGTGACCGCACGGCATGGAAACAGTATTCAAAGCTAACACAGCTTTGGATCTTTAAACGAAATTCTTTCAGAATAATTAAAACTGTATATACTGTATTATATTTTATCGTGACATGTATTTTAAGTTTTTTTCCAACAAATAGTGTATTGTTTGTAAATGTTGTTCTTTATTTTTCAACATTCTCCATTTAAATTGGATTTTCATTATGTCAGATCGGCCACGATCCCAGTGAGTCCAACTTAAAGGTTGTAATGTATTGGTAAATACGTGTCCTGAAATACTTGTTTGATAATTTATCTATTTTTTAAGTGACACATAGTAACCAACAGTTGGTTACTGTTTGTATTTTATGTCCTACAACTCATCTATATCTGTACTTTTATACATAAATCTAATGGTATCTCTCTGACTCTCTTTCTGTATGTGTATTTTACTCAATCACGTAAACAGTACTGTACTGATTGTTGGGAAAATTTACATGGGCATTCTTAGGATCTCTGGTTAAGATATATATTTTATATTTCGAAAATTAATTTTTGTTCCATGTTCATGTGCAGGAACTATCAGATGTAGATATCCTTCATGAAAGCCAAGATGGTGCGGACGCTCTAATAGATGCCCTGTTGGGACAACAAGTCTGTGCGTTACTCACACAGAACCTAGAGAGACTTGATGAGACTGTCAAGGAGGAGGCAGAAGGTGTACATAACACACTGGGTATGTTGTTTTGTTCTTTTTTTGTTCTCTTAGGACAAGAAGCTTATACATTGCACCTAGTCCTATAAGGACCTTTGTGCTGCTTTCGGAGTAACATTGTATTCTGGATGAGTAAGGTAGGGGATAGGGGCTGCCTCCTGTCGAGATTCATGAGGAAGAATTTAGGGCACTAATCTCAAGTCATGTCCCCTCGAAAGAAGAGGATGCCAGCTCTGAACCAGCCTCTCCAGTCAAAGCAGGCAGAGGGTGGCACACCTTTATGTTGAGGCTAGCAAGAACCTCTGAGGTTAGGGAACAACCACCACCAACTCCAACAGTCATCCCTCTCAGTAGATAGACCTATCAAATTACCCCTGCACCCCAGAATCTCGACATTTGCGGTTAGTGATGTGCCGCTCCTGGGCATCCTTAAGGTTGCCCAGATTGAAGTGACACATCAGTTTTTGCTGTGCTCAGTGGTAGGTTCAACTGGAAGGTATAAACCAGACAGAAGTGATCCCTGCTGGGTACATCAGGAGAAATAATTGCATTTCTCGTTTACAAATGTTTTTCAAAATAACTCTTGTCATAAATTACTATAGTTAAACCTTAATACAGTGTTTTGCAGCTTTTGAATCCTTCCAGTGTCCTCCCTTTAGAGGCTATTCCAATATGCTAGATAAAAGTAATAAAATACTGAAAAATTACTGATTGCATGAGCTGAACTTTGGCGGATTCCGGTAACAGGTTTCTAAACCTATTCAGTCCCCTCAGTCTTCCTAGGGCTTGCTGAATGGCATGGGTGAAAATGTGAGCTCTTTGTCAAGCACAATGCCCAGTATTTTGATCTTATCACAAACCACCAAGGCCTGGCCTTCAAGCATCACTTGCACCCACGCTGGCACTATCCCTCTGGAGCTTTATGCAGAACTAAAAACTTTGATCAGAAACCAGATCAGAATTGATATCAGCAACTGCAAGTTCCATATTTTCAATTTTATATTAAATGTAACTGACAATCATCTGCATATACATGAAGTGTACAATGTATTACACAACTGGATAGGTCAGATATGTACAGAATGAAGAGAATAGGCACACCTACCCTGAGGTACCCCACGCCGCTTAGGAAGGGGCAAAAAAGTCTCATCCCCTATCTTCGTGACCTGCTGCCGTTCATTCAGGTATGAATTAACCCACCTGACAATGTTCTCTCCAAATCCATAATAACTCATTTTAGCTATCAACAATTTGTGACTGTTCAAGTCAAACGTCTGGGAATAATCAAGCATGGTCAGTGAGCTATGTCTTCCCATGCCTCTTGCACCATACAGGTCAGCAAGTGCAGTGCATGTGCTGTAGTTACTTTGAAATCCAAATTGCAACTTCTGCATTATATCTTTGTAATTAACATAACTTACAATCATTTCTAGAATCTGACATGGCAAGTAATATGGAGATAGGTCTCAGCTGCTGAACTGTTCTTGGATTTGTTACTTTTGGTAGTGGTTTACTATTCTTGTTTTCAATTTCTTGGGAAACATGCCCTTTGTAAGTGATTGATTTATTATTAAATGAGTTATATCTCCTATGGCGTATGGGCTCATAGCTTTTATCATATCAATTGATATGTCGTCACTACCTATTGCCTTTGATTTTAATTCTTGTACTACTTTGTGTATATTGTCTTTAGTTACGCCAGCAACACAAAATTCTTCATTAACTCCATCTCTTTTGTAAGTCATAAAGAAATTTAATGTATTATCATCAACCTCACTACCATGTCGCATTTCAATAACAAAACTTGTTAATGTCATTAATTTTACGTCAGGTGGGATTCTAACATTAAATTGTCCTCCTATGAAATCACATAGCACAAAACTCTCTTGTCCTCCTTTAGACAAGCACAAAACTCTCTTGGATTATCACACTCAGATATATTGTCAGAGAAATATCCCTTCTTGCTCTCCAAATCAATCCCTCTTTGTGCTTATAATCATTCTAGTCATCATTCTTGCTAGACTTCCTTTTATTATTTCATTAATAATTTTGACCAAATACTCACCAAGTTTTAGATATAAAACCATGTTTATAATAGTTCCAAAACTAATATATATATTAGTGTGTGTGTGTGTTTATATGTATGTATGTGGTAACTTACCATGCCAACAATTCCAAAAATTTGGTTTTGTAAAATTTGTACTACATGTTTCGGGATCAAAGTCCCATTGTCAGGTGTATATGTTTTTGCATGTAATATTTTAGGGGCCTGACGATGGGATTTCGACACAGGTAGTAATGATTCTACAAAAACAAATTGTAAAACCGCCAAATTAAGGTTCTATACATTCTGGAAGAAGATTTACTTCTGGCTGGTTTATATCTTTTAGTAGTAACCACTGGATGTATAGCAAAACCCAATTTTGTCACTTACATCAGGGCAACCTTTTTGATTTCTAAAAGTGGCATATTTACTAACTACAAATTTCAAAATATTGGATCATTTGAATGATACGTCTGGTTGTTGTGGAGGATGATGTTTTGGCAGTGAAGCTTTAGCAAGCCTAAGCATGAGGGATACATCTCCCTAGCTTGATTTGACCAGTAGAGGCTGGAACATACCTGTCTCCCCTTCTTCAATGGTCGAGATAGGACTGATGCAATTGATTGATACTCAAAACAATGTTGTGTAAGTGCCCCATATGATGTCAACAAGTTGTGTGTCAGTGAAATACTCAATATTTTTTCCAGCAATATTTGAGAATATAATGGAATTCAGGCCAGAGGTGGTAGTGGATGTGGCTAAACAAGGGCTGATGCAGTGGCTACTCAAACGACTTCGTGTAAAGGCCCCATTTGATGCCAACAAGTTGTACGTCAGCGAAATTCTGTCCATCCTGCTTCAGAATTCAATGGAAAACAAAACACTTCTTGGAAGTATGGATGGTATTGATGTGTTGCTGCAACAACTTGCTGTGAGTACATGCAATCTTGAAATGTAAATGTATTTTGTTTTCTTGAATTTGTTTTTAGCATATTATTTACATGTGTTCAAATTATAATATTGTAGGGTTAGTAGCCTATCTATAACTCATATAAATAAATCAGTTGTTTCTTTTACAACCAGGGTGTGATTGTACATTTTAGAATTACAATTATATTAGGATAATAATTTTTGAGATAATATAAAATATTTAACTGAATGTGTTTTTAATCCTAGTATTAGGAATTACTTTTGTGAATGTTTAGAGTATTTATCTAGATATTAGAGCTCAAATAGAGTTGCATATATGACTTACTTAAAATTATCAAAAAGCAGATATCTTTAATACAATATGTATTTGAGCATTCTGGCATAAACCTCTATTTCATATGAGACATTTATTCATTTAAGCTAATTCCATTAACCCATTGCGGATCGTATTGTTTTGGCGCGCGGGCACCAGCGGGCGCGAATTAATTCACAGTCAGCGGCCACACGAACAGCAATGGTGCGCCACATCATATCTCTCGCTATTGCATACTAGAAAATTCAGCTGCAAAGGTATTCGTTCAGATGGAACATGGGCATGCTGGGTTATCCGTGATGTAGGAACGATAACACGCGGGCAAGATTACGGCGTGGCAGGGATGATGTCTGAATCATAGTCTAAATAAAGCGGCTCGGGCGAATCGATTGCAACATCCGGGTCATTGTCTAGACTAAACCCACCAACATGTACGTCTGCGTCGTTTAGTTGTGTCATTAACCTCAAAAGTATTATAATATCAACTGAGGAAAACACCCAATCAGAAGCGCTAAAAAGCAGAGAGTAAACTCATATGAATGATTTTTCAACTTCGACATACAACTGCGATCTGTAGGATATTTATAAAACTTTTGAAAATTCTAAATGTAGACCGTTGTTAAACCCTCCTAGTAGACAAGTGAAGACGATCGCCCGATCTATCAGACATTAACAGAACTATTTGGAGGGAAATTTAAAAGCAGACCGCTTATGCGACCTGAGCTCGTTACCGTGCCGTTAGGCCCGGCCGCTGCGTGACGAGCCCAGCTCGTCAGTGATCCGTAATGGGTTAAGATCTAGGAAAGGGATTTTCAACTGTTTTCCTTACAGTTAATTCTTAGAGGAGTAATAGAATATTTTAAGGCAGGTGTTATTTATTTCACATCTTTTATTACAATATGTTTAATTTCCAGTAGTTTTATCATAATGTTTGAGGCTGTAAAATATTTTAGACTGTTTCAGGACAAGAATTTACATTTTAGGAAAATAAAGTACTTTGAAAAAAGGTTTAAATTTGATGTGATTTCAACTGAATTTATGATAACAATTCTCTAATTTAATCATGTTTAATTTGTTAATTGTTATCTATTCATTCTAGAACTGTCAATTAAACAGTTTTTGATGCATTTAAATGAACATATAACTTTTTTTATTTGTATTATATTTAATGAAATGGAGTTATCTGCGTTTTTACAATTAAATATAAAATGCACCCAGACTCTGAACGTCAGGCCCGATGAGAGGAGGTAAAATCCCCAGGGCACATGCTCTAGGGGGCCCAGCAGCTTTAGAGTACTCACCGCTAGTATAGAACAAATATATTATTATATATTATAATGAAGAATTAGTATTTCTTTGGTTTTATAGAGGACTAGATAAGTTTTTATTGTTCATTTAAAGTCCTTGGTGAAATAGAAAAATATTGTGAAACAGAGGAAGTTATTCTGATCAGCAGGAGTCAAATTTAAAAGCTTAGCTATGTGGAGTTAGACCTAGAGACAGCTCACAGCACAGCATGTCGGCCGGTCCCTACGCTTGCTAAGGTTTATCAATCTTGGACTTTTATTAATTGAATCCAAACTGGCTAAAAGCATTAGTTATGAATCTATAATTCAAACATTTGCCAAAAAAGCCCAGAAAAGCGTTGATTTAACTGATTTGAAAGTGTTTTTATGACTTTGTCTTTAGTTAATGTAGTGGCTACAAAATAAATTTTGAATTTATTCACTCAATGTATTACTGCTAACCGTCATAAATTTAATAAAAAATTACTAATAAATTAAACGTGTTTACATCCAAAAAATTATAGTTTACAAGAAAATTCTCAGTGCTTAGTCCTAGTTTTTATTTAATAGTTTTAATCAAATAAAATTATGACAGTGCAAAATTAAGAATTTAGTAAACAAAATAATTAATTAGATTGTAAATAACTAAGTACCAATGTACTTTAGACTTTTTAATTTTGTTCTCATTATTTTATGCCTATGTGCTGTTTTTCACATAATAATGGTAAAATTAGTTACACTTTATATACTATATACACTGTATATACTGTACTTTAAGGCAGGTTTTTTGTAAAGTACTTTTCTCACAGTTTTGTAATGTAAATCTGTTTGTGTTTCACGCTTTAACAAACATTATTACGAAGTTTGAGCATTAACCACAAACTAACTAGTAGTGCTGAAACTACAGAGTTGCATTCAATTTGATATTGTTTATTTCTGCATTTAGACCTACAAAGCAAATTATTACTTCAAGTTTTTATTTTGCTAAAAACGAAAAAAGGTAAAATGTTGTGTTGTTTTTCAACCAGCAGCAAGCTTGAAAATTCATAACTTGGAAACTTGTGATCTCATTAACATCAAATTTGTATATAGGTATGTACAAGTGCACTGTTTTTGAATGTATATATGAAAAAAGTTGCTATGAAATTATCATTTTAACTTTTATTCTTGACAGGAAAAGTTCAAAATTGCTTTGGTCACGTTATGGAGCTCTTAACATTATTATGTTGAACATATAATTTTGTAAACTAAAACTTAAAACTTTATTTTTAACACTTCCTTAATCGAACAAATGTTGTTAATATACTGCAGCCGGTTCCTGTTAATGGAACAAGCAAACCACCAGACTGTCGAGGGCGATGTTGCCACGATCATGTGCGACTCACTAATTCCCTTGACTGCAAAAGAAAGCCATACTAAGAATGTAGTGATATTACAAATTTTCTGTGCTGCAACACCAATAAATTGGTCATGAACAAAACTGTAGTCACAAAAAATTATGGTTTTTTAAAAACACTTTTAGTACCTAATTAATAAATTCACTCATTTTAGTAGCACACAAGGAGTTGGTAAGTAAAAAATTAGATTACAATAGGTGGGGGGGAGAGGTACTTGCCAGTGTTTTGCCCTGGGGTCTACCCAAAAAAAAAAAAAAAAATATTTGTGGATAAATAAGCTAATAACTGTCACAATAAACTTCTTTCACAGATTAAACCTTTGTGATGATTGATTATATGAGGTGTGGCTAGAAAATAACTGGATTAGTATTGATGGAGCCACAGAACAAATGCAACAAAACTGAATATCCTACGGCTGGTCACATAGTGATTCCTCCTCACACCTCTCCTTGAGTTTCATATGGCTCCCATACTTAGTCCGCCCGTAGCGCCAGTTATAATTGATGGAGCCACAGAACAAATGCAATAAAACTGAATATCCTACGGCTAGTCACATAGTGATTCCTCCTCACACCTCTCCTTGAGTTTCATATGGCTCCCATACTTAGTCCGCCCGTAGCGCCAGTTATAATTGATGGAGCCACAGAACAAATGCAATAAAACTGAATATCCTACGGCTAGTCACATAGTGATTCCTCCTCACACCTCTCCTTGAGTTTCATATGGCTCCCATACTTAGTCCGCCCGTAGCGCCAGTTATAATTGATGGAGCCACAGAACAAATGCAATAAAACTGAATATCCTACGGCTAGTCACATAGTGATTCCTCCTCACACCTCTCCTTGAGTTTCATGTGGCTCCCGTACTTAGTCCGCCCGTAGCACCACTTTGAGTATCCAGGAAGAACAGCATGTGAACATCAAATTTTTTAATCTTGGAAAATCTGCAAGTAAAATATGTGTAATGTTACAACAAGAGTACAGTGACGTCTGTTTATCATGAACACGTGTTGTGGTTTAAACAATTTAAAAAGTTCCATTACTAGTGACGATAAACATATTAGCAGATCATTGTCATCAAAAACTGATTCTAACATTGAAAAGATCTGTAACCTTGTTTGACAATGAATCAGGATTATTACATTAACATCCTGATCCTCGTACTACCCTCCATGAGAACGTATGAAGAATACGGACAGTTTGTAGAAAAGCAAGTCATGAATCCTCCACAAGAACAATGCTCCAGCTCTCACTAAGCTTTGTCAGTGAAGATGTTTTTCGCCAAACACAATATACACGTCATAGATAATCCACTCCACTCAGCCCCCTGTGTCTTATGTTTTATTCCCTAAAGTTAAGTCAGCTTTTGAAAGGAACAAAATTTGAGACTTTTGAAGTAGTAAAAGAAAAAGCAACGGAAATCATGAACAGTGTGTTATGGAAAATGATCTGCATCATTGTTACGCATAGCAGAAAATTCACATGGAACGATGTAAAGATCAAGGAGAGGAGTTTATTATAAAGATAACATCAAATTGTAAATATCTGTAAGTCAAATTTGTTTTCAGTCTCAGTCCAGTTATTTTCTAGCCACACCTCGTATGTCCAGTCAGATCTTGTAGTTTTTATAGAAGTGCTGATCCAACACTTGTATTACATAATGCAGAAAAATTATTACCAATTGCAAGATTAATCAGCTATGTAACTAAATGAAATGTTCTATGATGTACAGTTTTACAAACGTCATGACCCTCAAACTACAGAGGAAGCAGAGATGATGGAGAACCTTTTCGACTGCCTGTGTTCCAGCTTAATGGTGACTGCTAACAAGGACAAATTCCTGCGAGGGGAAGGTCTTCAGCTTATGAACCTCATGTTAAGGTACTGCTTGTCTAAGCTTAATAGTAACAACATTACTTTTAATTACATTTTGTGAAATACCACAAATCTTTATAAAGTAGTTTTTAGTCATTTTCTCACAAATTTAAATCTATACTGTATTTTATTATTTTTACTATGAGTGTATTTTTTTCAATCAAACTATTGTTACATCCAATAACTCTCAAAAGGTAAATGTTCAACAGAATCAAGAAAAATTTGGATTAATCTGATTTATCAATTGTTTGTCAGTAAAATCCTGCCTTTTTTTTTTTAACTTACTCTAATTTAGAGAAATCTTTCTGTAACATATCATTACTTATCTTCTGTGTTTATTCATTTTCACATTGAAAATTTTCAACATTTTTCAAATTTAGTGATTTAGTACAATTAGCATATTTTTATTAAATTGTGATAAAGCAACAGACATTTTGGTCTATTTTGGCAATTATAGGGCTAGAGCCACCTTCTTGTGTCAAAACGTTCCTACACACACTTAAACAACTACCACAGTATTCAACTTGGATAACGGGTGGACAGTGCCTCCCCTACTTTGCTCTCTGTGACGTTTTAAAATGTGCATATCATTATAAAATTCTGCCACTTGTGAGGCCCATTCTGTGAATAGGTTTTAGTGGGCCTAAAAGTTGGAATATGCAAATCAGCAACGTGACGTGTACGGAATAGGAATAATATGTGAAAGTCTGGTAAAGGAATGGCTTTCTTTGATTACTGTACTAATGTTTACAATGAAGACTGCACTGTTATGACTAGCCTGCTAACTGGTAATAAAAATTAAAAACTAAATTTAAAAAAATTTAGTGTAAATTATTGAATTTTAAAACGTTTTCTCAGAATTTCACAAAGTTATTGCATACATTTTTGGTAGAAAAGTTTGGTTGATATATGATGTGACAGACTTTTACAAAGAGTATTGGAAACTCGTAGCTCTCAATTCTCAATTGTACCTTCCAAATGTATAATTGGTTTTTTCATCTTGTTCATTCTGTATTATAAAAGGTTAAATTTTTGGAAAGCTCTAGTATCCTGTCTTGGTATTGAGATTATAATGGATAACTTATTAAGTTGTGATTAGTTAGATTACATAGCCTACCTTATACTATGTGATGATTAGGAAATGTATGTTTATATTATGTCTTAGAAAGTTTCCTGAAACTCTCTCTAAACGTCCTGAACATCAGCAGCGTTCAGTATTTAAAAAAAATTAAATAATGTAAAACAGTATTTTAAGTAACCATTTAAAAAGGTAAAATAAAGGGGTTAAGTATCAATAGTACTAATTTATCAGTAACTATTCATTCTAGGGAGAAGAAACTGAGTCGCAATGGATCATTAAAGGTTCTAAACCATGCCATGTCAGGTCCTGACGGCAGAGACAATTGTAACAAATTTGTTGATATTCTTGGTTTGCGTACTATTTTTCCTCTGTTTATGAAAACGCCCAGGAAGAACAGAAAACGTGTTTTAACAACTGAGGAGCATGAAGGTAAGTGTAAAATTCGTTGTGTTTCTTAGATTGCCAAATAAATTCTTTACTATGATTTCTCTGAATAAAAAAATTATTTTAATGGATTTGACCTCCATCTTTTGGATATTTTATATGTTCAATTGATATTGAGAGAAATATACAGAGAATAGGATGTATGAAGATTCTTGAACCATTGGAAATATATTAATTTATTATCACTAATAAATTATTACACATTTTCCCATCTAAATTTTATTCATTTGTGAAGTTGCCTGATGATGGAATCCTCGATTCTGAAAAGCCTTGCATAATTAATTGTATTGTAAAATGTTTAATAATTTACTAGTGATAATAGGATATATATTTGTTTTTATAAAATAATGATCTTGTAGTACAATATAAGTCACTCAGGTTATCTATCAAACTTAAATACATAAAAATATAGGTAAATTGAAAAATGTCATTAATAATTTAAAGAATTTTAGTCTTATTACACAAATGTAAATCCTTTTCACACCAAAGTATAATAATTATTGTAATTTATTTTTACCTACAAAATGTAATACAATAGTTCTTGTAAAACTCATTCTATGTTCTACAACGTGTTAAGTATAGAACAAGTTGTATGTCCCTATATCAAGTATTTTAAATTAATTAGTCCATGGATTAAAAATGTATTTGAGTAAACCTACTAAATTTGTATAATTCTAATTATTAGGGATAAGAAATTTCACAAGTGATAGGTAGTTACATGAAAGATACAACTAAAATATTGATGAAAAAGTCAAATTCAACTTTAGCCTATTTATAAAAAAACATTTATTTTAACCATTTATGTGTCAACTGGTCATAATTGTATTTATTTCTCAAATCTCTCAGTTGATAGATGTTGCATCATGTCAAATACACCAGAATTAAAAAGCACAACAAAATGTAGACATGTTTTATATTTAGGAAGTATTTGATTTGTCCCCTTTCTTCATATTGTACATTTTTAAACTCTTATTTGTTTAAGAAAATAAAATTATTGTATAGCAATAATAATAATAATAATAATTGAACCTACACTTAAGTTTTTAAATGACAAGTAAACTATCTGTAATGATTTATTGATCTTATATAATATTAGTTTTATTGACGTTCTCTATTACAATGTTTATATGAAATATGAGAATAAAGAGATTCTATTCTATTCTATTTTCAAATAATATTTTGTCCTACAGAATAATGCTTAGAGATAGATAATAATGCTAAGAAAGAAAATAAATAAATAAACCCAAATTAGACTCTATTAAAAAAAGTAACAATTTAAAATTATCACTTGAATCGTTAGTCTATTAATTAATGATTTATTTATTGAAATTTGAAACATGTTATAGAAACCAATGAGGATTTACAAATTAAGGGATTAAAAGGATTATGAATGTTTGATATATAGGCTTAATTCATAAGTTAGTCTAGATTTCCAGAATGGTATCTTTTTAGTCAATTGACAAATATTCAAAGAGGAAATATTACTAATGGCATGCACATAAAAATCAAAGTCCAGTGATAAAAAGTTTGTGCAAACAATTAATAAAAAATTCGAATAAAAATATTTTCAAAAATTAGCTTGCATGTTTAGATTTAAAATAATAAACTGAAGACATATATTTCCCAGATGACTACTATTTTAAACATAAAATATTGTAGAAATGTTGCCAGTATCCTTTGAAAAATGGAAGAACTTTATTAGCAAATACAAATCATGCTATTCTATGATGATAATAGCAAAGCACTACATATTACTTCCACTTCAGCATTCCTAGTAGTTCTGTTCAAAAATACAATACTGAATCTGTGTACTAAATAGACAGTACTTATTTCTACAAACTTGGACAGGGTTAACAAATTTAAATGAATGAACATTTTTCAATACAGATTAGTTTATTTTAAATGGTAACACTATTATAATCATGCATTAAATGAAGCCCTTAGAGTTCGAGAATATTTTAGTGATTAAAATATCAAGTGCAAATCTTTGTTCATGCTATTGAAATTTAGATTGTACGAGGTAATGTTGAATTAGTCATTAACCTTGAATTATGCATAGCTTAACTTTATGCTATTGAAATTTAGATTGTACTAGGTAATGTTGAATTAGTCATTAACCTTGAATTATTGCTTAATTTTTAGATTTCTTAGACACTTAAAATATCTTTGGCAAATCTGTGTTCATGCTATTGAAATTTAGATTGTACTAGGTAATGTTGAATTAGTCATTAACCTTGAATTATTGCTTAACTTTTAGATTTCTTAGACACTTAAAATTTCTTTGGCAAATCTTTGTTCATGCTATTGAAATTTAGATTGTACGAGGTAATGTTGAATTAGTCATTAACCTTGAATTATTGCTTAACTTTTAGATTTCTTAGACACTTAAAATATATTTGGCAAATCGTATGAGTTTTAAAAAACCTAGAAGGTAGAGTAAAACCCCTATCTGATGTTACTTTTAGCAAAATAGATTAGAAATTAAGCAAATCACAATTTATTATGCTAATAATAATATACTAGAGATAATGGAATATTTAAATGTTACTTGATTTGATACTGGTACAATACTCTTCAGTTGTACATGTCACTTTTTTTTCTCATAGAAGTAAATAATTTGACTATATTGTTTTGTTGACAGAGCATGTAGTCTCTATCATCGCAAGTATGTTGCACAACTGTAGGGGGCAACAGCGACAACGACTGCTCAGCAAGTTTACAGAAAATGACCATGAAAAAGTAGATCGATTGTTGGAACTACATTTCAAATACCTTGACAAAGTTGAAGAAGTAGATTCCATGATTGATAACCAAAGGAGGGTAAGAACACCATAATTTGTCTTTTTATTATATTTATTAGTGCACTTTTGTAAAACTCGTTACAAAGAGACCTAAGTCACTACCTTTGTTTTAATGAGTATTTTGAAGTTGAAAAAGGAAAAAAATTGTTATACCCACAATTCAGTGAATACAAGCACACTGTTTATCATTTTTATGAGGCGAAAATTGCAAGTGTGTAAGACTCACATTTTATGCCCTTACCGGGGTGTGAACACCCCCAGGTGCAAGGAGGGAGGTCCAGGGAAAATTTTTGAAATTAAGGTCTAAAAACAGATTTTGTGCACTTTTGCACCTTTTAGAACATTAAGTTTGTCTCTCAATTTGATTTATTATTGATTGAATTGATAGGTTCAATACTCTTTCTTGTATCTTATTCCTTAAACCACTGTTATGTTAAATAAACTAATGAAAGTTTCTGGCTCAAGAAAATATAACAACAGAAACTAGTGAACCAATAATATTACAGAGTTTAATAATGGTTGCACACACAACAAAAGTTTATTAACAATTAAAATAAGAACATGATCTCTTTTGTAATTAATTTCTTGCTTTCATTTTGGAGAATGAATCAATTTGTCCAAATAATCAATTGACTGAGATAGTTCATTTCAATTGATAACTTAAGTGTTGACCTGAGGTAAGTTTTGATTAACTTCAGCTTGAAAAGCTTCGTACAGTGGATACGATTCGTAACGCTATCTACAGCATCCATGCTTTCGGTTAATGACAAAAAGTTTAGGTCATCCATTGAAGGCTTTTGACCTAAAAAGAATAAAATGATGTCATGAAACTCTTCAAGTGTAAATTTTAGAGAAGATATAATAAAAAATAGAATTGATTTTTATGATTGTTTCTTTTTACGTTATTTACATATGTACTGAAAGTGAAGTGTCTGAATAAAAAAAAAAAAAATAAGGAACAATAAGTAAAAATTGGGAAAAAGCTAACATCAATCTAGTAGGAGTAACATTTTACAGTGAACGACAATGACTTTATTATACAAAATAAACAATTAAATTATCTCTGATATATATATGATCTATATATATAAAAATGAAACTGTTCGTGTGTAACAGCATCACTCACAAACGGCTGGACGGATTCGCCTAATTTTTTTTTTAATTTGTTCGTCTTGATCTGTAGAAGGTTATAGGATACTTTTTATCCCTTTCCCGATTCAGGATTCCGCCCCACTGGTTACAGAAATACCCTTAAGAAATGCATTGCAGCAAACATATGTTATTAAGTGAAAGAGTCTTTTCAAATTTTTAATCAGCTGTTCTTTGTAAACATATATAATGCGACAAAAAATATATTTATATATAAATTTCTTTACACTTATAGTTTTAAAGCATAGAGTAAGCTTAAGAGAAACGACAAATTTTGTTTAAACTGTTTCTGCAATCATAATATATAAAAATGAATGTTTGTGTGTTTGTCCTTTATAGACTCAGAAACTATTGGACCGATCACTATGAAAATTTGTATTTTTCTATGTAGAAGGTTTATACGCAATGCCCATTGATGTAACTAACCACCAGGCTGTACTGCAAGATATAAAAGTTATCAAAGCGCCTGCACATTATAAACTGCAATTACAACACAGTAGTTACGTATATTAAAATATCCAAACACTATTTGAAGGCAAAGAAATATACGGGCAAAGCTTAAGAGACGCGTGCGAAGGCGCGGGAAACAGCTAGTATATTATACTTGGAGGCTCAAATAAACAAATAAAACAAAATAATACCAAAATATAGTAAATGTTATTAAGTTGTATTTGATGAAATAAAAGGTCATGCTTTAACCTTGATCGAGAGACTTTGGCATAAAATTGATGGATTTATTCAACTAATTTTTATTATCTAAGTGGCTTATAATATATATATAAATGACTTATGTAATGAAATTCCAAGTTTAATGAATTTATCTTTGTAAAAAAATATATAATTATTAATGTATTAGAATGGTGAAATATTAATGTTAGTTTCAATGATTAAGTAATTAACACTACCTGTTAACTTCAATTACATTATTATATTACTAAAAGAATAGTAACCTTTCTTGGGTAAAAGTTTCTGTATAGAAACCAGCTCCTCGCACAATTCAGCCCCTCTAATGTCACTTTGTTCAGTCCCATCCAACACTGAGCTCTTCGAGTTGTTCGCATTTGATCAAAAGTGTTTGTTTATCGGGCAGTTTGTCTAGCTTGAAGAGAAATTCAAATTTTGAAGCCTTGGCCTTCAACTGCTCAAACCTTTCTTCCACAGCTGAGTAAGCTGTATTGACTAATGATAAGAAAAATTCAACTTTAAATTTTTCCTGTGGGTCAGTAAGAGTTTCATCTCTATCCTCAAAGTCAGTGTTTCTTCTTCTTCCTGAAAGGACCATAAAGAACCGACTTTTTCTGATTCCGTCAGCATCAAGTCGGAATCAGAAACGGAAACAGTGATTGGAAAAACATAGGCAAAACATGAAACTGCTCCAAATCTCAAGAAGGGTTATGAGAAATGGGTTGAAGCAGAAATAAGACTTGACTGAAGGAACGAAAATTGACGATTCACAACAAAGGATTGTTGCACAAGAAAAGAAAAGGTGGAAAAATGTTCTCATCTGACTCCTTGCTATTACGCAATTTTTAGCGCAGCAGCAACTTGCCTTTGAGGTACCCATGAAACGCTATATAAACTAGACAATGGAAACTACTTAGGTCTTGTTGAACTCATAGCCAAGTTCGATCCTGTGATGAAAGAACACGTTTCAAGAGCTTTAATGAATGAAAAACGAAGATGTGGCTTGTATCTTGGGAAAACCATCCAAAACGAGCTTCAAGTAAAGTACAAGAGTCTATTTTAAACAGAGTCAAAGAAGCGAAGTACTTTGCATTAATTCTAGACTGCACTCCTGATTTGAGTAGAAAACATTCTATAATTTGCGATGTGTCCATGAAAAAAGTGACAAAACAGTATAAGTATGTGAAAGTTTCATTGACTTTGTTGAGATCATAGACATCACTGGCAAAGGCATGACAAACCGTTTTTAAGGCCTGAGAAAACTATGGCCTTAACATTCAAAATTGTAGAGGTTACAACAATGGGGCGAACATGAAGGGCAAACATTATCAAACAAAATAATAGAGCTTTTTTATCCTTTGTGGCTGCCACAGCTTAAACTTGGTGGTTAGTGACGCAGCCAAGTCTTCGGTCCCAACAGTGATCTTTATAGAACAATCCAGTGTCTGTATACTCTATTCAGCTCTTTAACCAAACTCTGGAGCTTGCTCCTAGAGAGTCTTTTGAGATCTGAAGAATCTTACACTGGGTCCCCTTTGACCTTGGATCCTTATGATGATCCCTTGTTTGAATATGATGTTAGGAGCGAAGCAAACTCTTTGGCCACAACACTTGAAGATTACGGTTTTTTAGTTTCTCTTATATCCTGTATGACGGCCTCTTTCAAAATAACTTGGTAAGTAAGATGTTACAAAGGTGATCAACTTTCCTCAAGCTGTAGATGCGTTGAAATCCATTTCAGAGTTTTTAGTTGACTTTCATGAGAATGGATTTGTATCTAGTTTGATGAAAGCAAAAGAGTTGTCTGATTAGCAGAAAGTTTAAGTGAAATTAAAAACCCCAAGATTGCAAGATTAGGAACATGGAAATGTCTTTGAAATAAAATATGTTTACATAGTATTTAGTTTCCCAGATGACATTACTTTTATTAACCCATTGCAGATTGTGTTGTTTTGGTGCGCAGGCACGAATTAATTTACGGTCAGCGGCCGCACGAACAGCAATGGTGCGCCACATCGTACTGCTCGCTATTGTATACTAGAAAATTAAGCTGTGAAGGTATTTGTTCAGATGGAACATGGGTCTGCTGGGGTATCCGTGATGTAGGAACGATAACACAGGTGGCAGGGATGATGTCTGAATCATAGTCTAAATAAAGCGGCTCGGGCGAAGCGATTACAACATCCGGGCCATTGTCTAGACTAAACCCGCCAAAATGTACGTCTGCGTCTTTTCGTTGTGTCACTAACCTCAAAGTATTATAATAACAACTGAGGAAAACACTCAATCAGAAGCGCTAAAAAGCAGAGAGTAAACTCATATGAATGATTTTTCAACTTCGACATACAACTGCGATCTGTAGGATATTTATAAAACTTTTAAAACTCTAAACGTAGACCGTTGTTAAATTCTTAGTCGACAAGCGAAGACGATCGCCCGATCTATCAGACATTAAAAGAAATATTTGGAGGGAAACTTAAAAGCAGACCGCTTTTGTGACCTGAGCTCGTCAGGCCCGGCCGCTGCGTGATGAGCCCAGCTCGTCAGTGATCCACAATGGGTTAATTGCTTAGTTTATAAATATATAGAAGTATGTGTGTGGAGTCAGAACTAGATGGTAATACATAAATTATTAGCACCTAAAGAAAATTTCAAGACAACCGTTTTTAACCAAATGAATAACATACAAAACTTGAACATAGTATAAACAATATTTTCATAAACATAAACTAATTTACAAAACTTTTGATTACTAGAAATGTGTATATGTAAAAATACAAAGATCTTTTTTATTGTTTTAAAATGTTTAGAAAAAATCATAATAACATAAATATGGTGTATTTATTATCAAATTAAAAATATAAAACTGTATCAATAGACAAAAGCATACAAATTACACCAAGAACAATACAAAAAAATAGCAAAGTGGCAAAAATCCATTATGCATTTCTGCTAAGGCAGTATAAAATACAGCATTACGCATAAACTGAACATTGTTATGTAACATTTAATTCTTAAATTGCATTCACCTAAATAATTATAAATTTATAAGCCTAAGTAAAAAAAAAGTAAATACTGTTATTCTTGCGACAAAAATTTTAAAATGTGTTGTAAATATTTTGTATTTTTTAGCCATTTTTTTGGTTAAAAGCCATTGCCTAAAAGTAAAATACTCCTTTCAATTCTTATAATGTTCTGTAGAGTGATTAAAATGTCTGTTATTTTTCCTACCTCAGAGAGTGACTAAAATATACCGTATAAAACCAGTTTGCACCACCTTAATACAGTTTATAAAAGTATAATATATTCACTTGTAATGTGGAAGTCTCAGAAATAATTATGGATTATTAAAGGGAACAGATGATGACAATGAAGATGAGAACTACCTACGGCGACTGGAGGGGGGTCTGTTCACACTACAGCTGATTGACTACATCATCTTAGAGGTGTGCACAGCAGGATTGAGCTCTGTAAAACAACGAGTTGTACAAATAATCAACCTGCGAGGTGGCTCTCTCAAGACTATCCGGCATGTTATGAGAGGTAGGTTAATCTTCTAGTTCTCTACTATTGATGTTATAGATTAATATAAATTAATTGTAACAATTCAGCATTGTAGCTGAGTTAGTTTTATAACTGTCTTAATTTTCCTAGATCTCATAATTACAAACTATTCAGTTTCACTAGTCTTGACATTTGTTGTCACTGGTCTTGTCACTTTGGTTATGTTTACTTACCATCCTGAATGATGTGGTATATTGCCTTCTTTCCACTTGTGCTGAAATGCTTCACAGTAAATATTAATATTGCTGCTGAGGTTCATAACTCATTATTATTTTTCTAAAGGATGATTAAATATCCGTGAAAATTAAGTAAGCCTAATAAATTGTTTTCAGCCAAATTTATCATTTTATTGAAGTGAAAATATTCCACTAATAGTTCTATCAGTTGGAACTGAAGATGATGATGAGATGTATTCTGGGCATAAGAAGAAAGTTAAAAGTGAAACCAGGTTTCTGTAGAAAGTAGCATTTAAACAATTTTAAAAGAAACTTATGTGTAAACCAAACAGATTCTGAAAATATTTTAACTAGGAAAAGTGTACAACAAAAGAATAAGAGGTGTTTTAAGGTAGTAAATTTAATAGTTTAAAAAGAAAAAATATGTTTCGTGTTAACATTTAAAAGTTATAATTCTAATTAATGGTTTTGTACTTTTTCAACTGAATTTAAATTTTTGCTACTCTCACTATCCCAAAACTCAATTCCGTCACTTAATAAAAGATTAATATCAAATTAAAAGCTAATAAGTGCTGAGCAAATTCAAGGCAATAAAGGCCCTTCTTCCTTTGTCAGATTTCCAAGTAGGAAACATGCAATCCTTTGCATTATTTACTTTTTTTTTTTTTTTTTTTTTTTTTTTTTTTTTTTTTCTGCTTTAGGGTATTGGGGTGGATTCACAGATCCTCACACGTCAACCTGAGCTTATTGTGTGCCCCTTTGATGTTAGAGGGGTAAGCCTATCTTTGTGCCCTTAATTAGGCTAAGAAGCTTTTCCCCGATACTAGCATCTGGTTCGTCGCCTGGTTGTTTATCACCGAAAAGAGCCCTTCTCCTTGCTCCCAGTCTCTCACAGTCCAGTATTATGTGTTTTGCAGTCTCTTCAGACTTATTGCAGAGTCTACACTCCGAGTCCTCATTTCGTAAACCTAGAGTGTTTAGGTGTTTCCTGAAGTGGCCGTGTCCAGTGATCAAGGCAATCACTTGCTTAATCCGACCCCTGCCCAGCCCCATCAGCCATCTGGTGAAGCCGGAGCTAGAATCAGTGAGCAGTCTTTTGCCGAGTGCTTGTCCTTGGTGACTCTGCCACCGCAAGCGGTGTGTCTTCCTGGACCATTTGTTTATGCTTTGGTAAGCGGCTGACTTGCTTATACCACAACTCGGTTCTGGACCGGTGTATGGCATGCTTGCTCCGCTTTTGGCAAGCCTGTCGGCGTATTCGTTGCCACCTATGCCTGTGTGGCCCGGTACCCAACCAAGACGCACAAAGTTGCGTGATCCAAGCTTGCAGAGAGTGTTAAAGCACTCCCACACAAGCCTGGATGAAATGCTGTTGGAGTCAAGAGCTTTAAGAGCTGCCTGACTGTCTGACATTATACAGATGTTCATTCCCTGGTACCCTCTGGTGAGGCCTAGGTATGCACAGGCTAGGATACCATAGATTTCGGCTTGAAATATGGAGCAGTTCCGACTCAAACTGCCGCAAAGGGCAGTTCTAGGGGATTGACTAAACACTCCATATCCAGTTCTTCCCTTAATAAGCGAGCCATCCGTGTACCAGACAAAGCTCTTTCTTATTGTTGGGATGTTATCTTGCGATTTCCACTCATCTCTGGAGTAGAAGTCAACAGAGAATGGCTTAGTGTGAAATGTAAATATGATTCAAGAGGTATTATTGAAGATTTTAAATAATAAGTTAAAGGTTTGATTGTATTAGTTACACAAAGGATTAATTGTTCAATGATATAAATTGAGGCACGGAAAAGTGAGCATTCTAACTGCTATCGGTGGCATGAGGGGCTCTAGTAGCTGAGGTAGTCAATATTTGAATGCTAACTATCAAAGTTACGTGATACAGCCCTAGTAGCTTCGGGCCTTAGAACTAACTAAATAATCCCCCAGACCTCAACCCAACTCATCCGTATGAATGATTTATCTCCTTTGTAACTAATATAACTAAAAGTTAATATTATCTTTAGTTTTCTTTTTCCTTGTGAAATAATGCCATAAAGTTAGCAGACATTCAAAATTGGCTTTTCAGACTATTATTGTGAATCATATATTTGTTTAAACTTGTACTTTGGTAACTGTAATATTTCATAATTATGCTTCATTGAAATTTCTAATTCGATTGTATACAATTTCTGATTGAATGTTAGATTTTTGCTTTTTTGTTTAGATTTGTGTGTGTGTGTGTGTGTGTGTGTGTGTTTTATATTTGTTTTATTTTATTTTTATGACAAATTACACATTTATTTTTCTATAAACGAAACATTATATTTTGAAAATATCCCCAGCACAAAAAAGGACCAAAAACTGACCCAAAAAACTATAGACCCATTTCCTTAATATCAACGTTTTCAAAAATTATTGAAAAAATAGTATTGAAGAGACTAATGACACATCTTACACAACAGGACTTAATTACTGACTGCCAGCATGGCTTCCAGAAGGGAAAATCTACTTTATCTGCCATCATAAGTCTGGTCGAATCTATAATTGACAGCATAGAGGAGGGACAATTTGTCACTGCCTTATTCCTAGACTACAGTAAGGCCTTTGATAGCTTAGGACATAGCCTCATCTCTAAAAAACTTGCAGCTTTGGGAGTAACAGGTCTGGAAAACAAGTGGTTTGATAGTTATCTCAAAGGGAGATCCCAAATTGTGGAGATTCAGCATACTACATCTGGCGTCACTAGCATGTTCAGATCTTGTCCTCAACCAATTACTAGAGGAGTCCCACAGGGATCTGTGTTGGGACCCATTTTGTTTATTTTGCTGACTAACGACTTCCCAGCTCTAATTCAAAATGAAAGTACGAGCTGCATAATGTACGCAGATGATACCACTCTTCTTCTAAGAAATGACACAGCTGAACAATTGTACAGTAACTCTATCACATCATTAGAAAGCGCCATAATCTACAGTAAATTGAATGACTTAGCAATAAACCCTGACAAAACTACACAGGTACACTTTAGCAGGAAGAAAGAGGTACCAGCAAGCATTCCCAATATATCAGTGGCTAACCAGATCAAGTTTTTGGGAGTAACTCTCGATAGCAGACTCACATGGGCAGATCATGTAAACAACATATGCAATAAAATTAGTACAGGCATCTACGTTGTTAAACGTATTAAATGGGTAGGCTCTCTGGAAGCGGCAAAAATAGCCTACTATGCGCTAATAGAGTCTCACATTAGGTATGGCCTTATAGTCTGGGGAACCTCCCAAGGAAACCTCAAGAGAGTTCTGGTACTCCAAAAGAAGGCAGTCAGGACCCTTGCAAACCTTGAGCCACTACAAACTTGCCGACAGGCCTACCAGATCCTAGGCATACTTACAGTACCTGCACTTTACATTTATGAAGCCATCTTGCACGTAGATAAACTACATCTGCAGACTCACATGGACCTCCATAATTACCCCACACGCCATGCCTCAAGGCTCACCCTACCTCAACACAGAACAGCTTTATACGAGAAGAAACCTTCATACATTGGCCGGAAATTTAAAAACCTTCTACCAGACTACCTCCGCAGCCTGACAGGAAACAGACTAAAGAACCTACTTCGAGAGTTTTTGCTGAAGAGACCTGTATACACCATTGAAGAGTTCCTGGAATCTGCTAACACTGGAACCACGTGATTTTAAAAATTGAAGCATAAACCTCCTAAACTCACAATGATGACACTATTAAACTGTAATTATCTAACTTTGCATTATGTATTATATTTTGACAAATTACTGTACTTAATGTTCACGTAATAAAGACATTTTGATTTGATTTGATTTGAAAAAAAAAAAAGTTTTTTTTTATTACAATACAAATAAAAAAATATTTTTCTTTTATGTTTCTACATAATATACATAGATGATTGTATTAAATTTACCAACCATCCTTTTTTAGTTTATTGACATTTTTTATTTGTAAGATTGATATAATTTTACATAGTACATAGTACATAAGTTTATATGTATTTGAAATTTCTTAACATTTGGTAGTTGATAGTTTTCAGATATTTATGTATTTTAAAACAATCAACTGTCGAGGCACATTCCTCTTACATAATACTCAGAAATTGCCTGTCACCAAGAAGTACAGTGAACACTAGAAAAAGGATTGGCAAAATATATGTTGTTCAACAATTAATGATTTTACTTTTTTATAAACATAAAATAACTGATTATTGATTATTAATTAATGACTTGTTTTAACTGTTAGAAACCAATTTTTCTCCTGGTATGAAAATGATCTGCAGCAAGTCATAAGATTTTTCCTACTTTACAACTTTAATACATTAAACTATTGGTGTACTAATGGGTTTGAAAATTGTCACTGACTCGTTTATATTATATTCAAAATCAAGACTCAATGTAAAGTCAATATAAGATAAAAGTCAAATTATGATTTTAGAGCCAAATGATCAACAAAACCTATTAACTGCTTAAATGATAATGTAATGGTCACAAAATTTGTCAATGATAATATTGCTTGTGTAGAGTATGCTGGAAACCTGGGAGATGCTGGTGACACAGAATGGAAGGATCTAGAACAACAACACATCTTGCAGCTGGTGGACAAATTTTAAAATACATTATTTAATGAAAGTTATATTTATATTTAAATAGGTTATGCAAAAGTATACATTGAATTTAAAAATTCTAGGAATTATACTCATTTTAAATTTTACCCAAATAGAAGACTAAGTTTATCTTAAAAATGTAAAAGCCTTTGCTATTGGAATTAATACCCAATAGCTTTGTGGTTTTATGTTTTTTCTGCCTCAATTGGTAATTACTTCTTAATCAAAGTAGAAATTTAAATAAAACTTTGTTTTGTATATTTATTTTGTACAGTGAAATTGAAGTAAAAGATTATTAAAATATAGATTTTTGCAGTAATTACAATTTACTGTCTTCCAATACATAACTCAGTCATTCATGCTCTCATACTACCTGCCAACACTTGAACTAAAGATTTTCGTTTGGGCTAAATACTGTTTGTTACATTTAAATGTTGTAAGCTGCCCATTATGTGTGATATTGGGTGGTCTCATAATAATTATATTATGAAATTGCTAGGAACAATTTTTTATGCAATATAAATTGATGAGTGTTGATTATTTTTTAATAACCTCGTTTTCAGGCCATGACACATTTCTAAATTTCTTTATTACAAATGAATACACAGAAAAATATGAGATCAACACAGGTTTAAGGAACATTGAACCGTTTTACTTTGTTTTATCTCAGCTTGACATGAGTCCCATGAATTGCCCTGCAGAAGTCCAAGTGAAACCTGATCATACTTCTGGGACAAGTAACTGAATTGCCTCTCAAATCAATTTCTTTAATATTTGATATATTAAATCTATTCAGTTCAAACATTCTTCATTTTTATTTCATAAAAGGGAATGAGTTCTAACATGTCAGGGGTGGATGAAATGTCAGCATGACAAAAGTTTACTTTTGGACAGTCATGCTGATGTTCTACAAAGGTATGATGATAAAAGAATTTTCGTGTTCTCAAATACAAACGCTAATGAAGTACATGTAGCCTCATTTACTTGTGTGGTTTATGAAATTTTGATCAAGAAGTATCTTAAATTGGTAACAGGTGTTTTAATCCTGGATTATCTGTAGTTCTGATTGATTTCTTTTCAAACGTGGTGAACTGTAGATTAGTTAATATTTAACCCATGACCAAAATTTGTTCTGTATGGACTTTTTTAGACTTCTTGAAAGCTGAATGTTTCACGACTTTTCTAGGCCTACTTGACTAATTATTATTCTAATACTTTACCAGTGTCAAACTTTTTATCCAATTCATAAATGTTACATGTGTAACAGGGATCTACATTCGGTAATACATTGCACTTAAATCAAATAATTAAAGTTTTGCAAGTCACAAAACACCATGAACTTACTTTTGCTTTGTAAATTCATGGTTACTGTTTCAACATTATTTTGTAGATGCTTACAAAAAGTAAGAAAATAAATTGAAACAATGCCTTATAAAAATCTCTGTCATTTGATGGTTACATATAGGCTTATGATTATTAATTCACATTAAATGTATGTCATGGCTTTGTTCACAAAGAATATTTATTCATTATTTTTGTAATATATTTGTTATTTAAAATAAAATAATTTGTAATATGAAGTAAACTTTATTTCCGATTCCCTTAACTGTGGGACTCAGTGTCTCAAACTGTTTATAGCAAAAGAGAGATTGTAAACCAAGTGCAAGCTTATATTTTCGCTCTTGGAATATGAATGCTCTGAATATAAACATTTATGTAGACACCTATATTTCATTTCATTTCATATAGAATAGAATATTTTGTTGCTTACTGAATTTTTACCAATTCAATAACTTAAGAGATTATCCCTTTGGTTTTCTTTAATTCCAGTTTAAGACGATCAACATTTCTACAGAAACAAATGCTAACTGTAAATATGGCACCACAGTGAACATTCAAAATAGCTAAAAGCAGTGACCCAATTTGCATTATATGACGGCTATCCAGAAAATAGATTACATTTTGATATAAACATAAAACAAAATACAAATAAATAACTGTATTATATAAATTTGAAAATGACACTAAAATACTATTTTTCAACATTTTTTTGTCTTAAGAAAGAAGCTTATTAATTGCACCTAGTCCTATAAGGACCTTGGTGCTGCTTCCAGAGTGACAGGATATTCAGGATGCGTAAGGTTGGGGGTAGGGGCCACCTCCAATTGAGATCCATGAGGAAGAATTTTAGAGCATTAATCTCAAAGTCATGTCCCCTTGAAAGAAAGGTAGGCCAGCTCTGAACCAGCCTCTCCAGTCAAAGGACGCAGGGGGTGGCACACACTTGAGACTAGCAAGAACCTTTGACACTTAGGGAACGAACCCCAGAAATGGGAACGAACCACATTTGCTGTTAGTGGTGTGCCACTCCTGGGCATCCATAAGTTTGCCCAGATTTAGGTGACACATCGGTTTTTGCTGTGCCCAGTGGTAGTTTCAACTGGAAGGTAATAAACCAGCCTGAAGTGATCCCTGCTGGGTACACTGGGTATGTTACTTCAACATTGTTTAGCTTGCTTGCAGTACATATAATGTTTTTCAACATAGTTACCATACAAATTAGGCACTAGACTTATTATAGTGGTGAACTAGTTTTTAAATTCCAGTTTTATAAAATTCTGCCATCTGAGGTTCTACCAGGTAGTCACACCATCCCACAGTTCCTCTATGTCATCAAAGTGGTGCGTCACACAGCTTCATTGCTGGAAACAGCTGGGTGCAAGGTCCAGAATGTAAGGCAAAGGTGGAATCACCTCAGGTTCATTACATAACCTGATGTCCTCCAGCTTAATAGCCTTCACCACTCCTGAAGAAAACTGCATACATTACTTTCTCCACCGATTATTGTTCCTTAACAATTGGGAGAGACATGGTTCATATTCAAACACCCATACACGACTCTCTCCTCAAGTTGGAAATCATAAAATGGTATGTGCGACTCGTCACCATTGACAATTTTGGACATAATCCAATGACCACCATTATTAAGCAGTTGGAGGGTCTGCTGGTTGATTCTTACGTGCTCAGCTCTTTTTTCATCTGTCAAATCGTGCGGTACTCATAAAGAAAGTTTGTTTCTGACTTAAAAAAATCATGCAATCAGATCATGCAATGATCTGCACTGTTGTAGATCTAATCTGTAGGGGAGCTTCAATCATTAGATAAAAGTAGTGTCTGTCCTCTTGAATCATAGCGTGCACCTGATCAACATTTTTTTAGTGGACAGTGGAATGCAGCCTTCTTGAATGTTTGTTGCCCTAAACTAAATTGCACCTCTTCAAAATTCCAAAAACCACCTCTCACAACAGTAGCACAGGATGGTATTTCAGAACTAAAGCCAATTTTGAGACTTTCAGTGCACCTCTCTTGAGACAAACCAATCATAGCCCGAAAAAGGTTTTTGGATAGCTCCATGACTTTACGAAATTTATCTTTCCAAATAGAGGACACAAGTTCACTGATTAACCAAAGTTGCTGTCAGGTACAGATAAGAATGATAAGATTATTTGCAGTAAGCACTGCTGATGTCTCAAAACTTTTATACAATGACCCTTGAATACCACTTTATCAGAATATCAGCATCTCATGTGTGCCAAAGCCATATAGAATTTTTTTCTAATTCCACTTCACCTATGGACATTTAATGTACTGTAAGAGATTGAAGTTAAAGATGACTAAATCAATACTAATACAAATTGTTTGGTTTAGATCATTTTGGAATTTCTTTCCAATTGTATTGTTCAAGATGTGTTGTTCCAATAATGTGTTACGTACATGATGACAACTCGATACTGTTTTTATTTTCATGAACTGTTAAAGAAAAAGCATTGTGGCCAAGAACAGAGAATGTTGCATTTTAAAATTTTGTTACACGTTAAGAGGCTGGAAAATGAAAATAATAACATCAAACAGGTTAAATATTAGAAATAAGCAAAAAAGAAATAACAAAACTCAATTTTTCTTACAAATTTTTATTAATTACATATCTTGTAGAGACCAAATTTGTAACATTTGTTAAAAGTGACTCATATATTTTAATCAAAATATTTATAGGATACTTTATCAATAAATATTGAAGGAACTGGAATTCTCAGTAGATACTGCAAAAAGAATTCTGAGATTGAAAGCATAATCTTACTTTATATAAGCTACTTATACAATATAATTTCTGAGCAATAGATAAATAATTTTGTATCCAAAGTACAGAAAAGGGGTCTGTAACAGAAATATGTAGTTACCGCCCCCCTTTTATACCAATCTTTTCAAATGTGATTTAAAAGATTATCTTGGAACAGCTATTACACTATCTTCAGCAAAATAACATGCTAACCAATAAAAAAACATGGTTTCTTGAAAGACATCAACTGCTTTATACAACTTGTAGTGCATATAATAAATCAACTAGGAGAGAGCATTGTTATCAGTCTATTTTTAGATTTCAGCAGAGCTTTTGACTGCATCAATCACAGTTTCCTAATTGAAAAACTAAAAGCATTAGATACAGGAGAGAAATCAGCAGACTGGTTCCACAGCTACTATACTGATAGGAAATAGCTCTTTGAAGTATACTATCAACAATCTAACAGGGTAACCACAGCACTACTACATATATGATGAGTACCTCAAGGATCAGTCTTGGGACAAGTAATATTCCTTGTACCCACTCATATGTTAGGAATCTTTGAATCAGTAATGTATGCATATTATACAATTACATTTACAGGAAAAAATAAAGAGCAATTATTAATTAAAATTGAGAGAGCTTTCGCTATGACTAAAGAGTACAGTGTTCCTAACCACTTAGTCATACACAAATGACAGTTGGCAGTTGGCAGAGGTGGTGATTTGACCTGTCTATTTTTGCTCCTGACTTAACCTCAAACTTTAATTAATTATGATTTGTTCAATTTTTGAGGATCCAATTCCAGAAGATAATGATTTTGCTTTGTGTTCTATTAATAAGTGCAAGTTGCATTTCGAGTGTGCTAATATTGCTGAAACCACTTGGAATCGAATGGGTGAAAAGAGAAGAAATGCTTGGAAGTGTAAAACCTGCACATCTAGCACAGGTAACACTAAGGACGTTTCTGAGTTAATATCCCAAATGCAGTCCGAGTTTTTGATTAAAATGGAAGAAACTATTATTAAACAACTAGCTTTACATACCAAGGAGTTAAAAAAAGATATTGATGAATTTAAAACTTCCCTTCAATTTTTTTCTACTAAGATCGATACTAATGAGATTCAGGTATCTGATTATTTGAGTAGAGTTTCTCAGGTTGAGCAGCATCATGAAAATATCATGCTCGAAAATAAACACCTTACTGAAGAAATAAACTCCCTGAAGGTAAAAGTAGAAACCATGGAACAATATAGTCGTAACAAAAACATTGAAGTTATAGGCATACCAGAACTGGAGGGAGAAAATATACCTGAAGTTGTGAATAAGTTATCAGGGTTACTAAATGAGACTATTAACTATGCAACTGACATTCAGGCGGCGCATAGGGTACCTACAAAACGTAAGTCGGGTGTAAGGCCCATAGTGATACAATTTGCGAATAGGCAAAAACGAAAGTCAGTGCTTGCGAAAGCAAAAAGCAAGGACAATATGGCTTTTCTCAAGTCTACAAACTTTGTACCTAATGCCCCTGAAATTTATGTAAATGAACACCTAACTGGATTCTACAAAGAACTTCTATTCGAGGCAAAAAAGTTACGGGACGTGGGCTATAAGTATGTGTGGATAAAGGATGGTAAAATCTTTACTAGGAAGACAGATACAACTAGAATCATCCAGATATTCTCTCAAACTGACATAAAAAAACTACTGAACTCTAGTTGAATAGCTTCTATCAGTAGTTTGTTAATGTATTATACATTTAAATGTGTGTTATGGTGGTAAATAACCTAGAGGACTTACATATTTTTCACATAAACATTCAAAGCATACGTAAACACTTTGATGAACTTTTAATATATTTAAAATCACAAAATATAAACTATCACATTATAATCCTTAGTGAAGTCTGGTGTAAGGGTGATGAAGAGACTAAATTCAATATTCCTGGCTACAACATGCATCTACAACCTAGACAACATAACCAAGCTGGTGGGGTAATAATCTATATGGACTCTGACCTATATTATCAATATCAGCTTATTTGCTTTCCTACAGCTGAAATAATAAATGTTATTCTACCTGTCTCCATTAACAACCATCACTTTAAATTTTCACTCTATGGCATTTACCGTTCTTGTAGACATACTTATGCAGCTTTTGAAACAGATTTTCACAGTATATTAAATAACAAAATTGACCCAACTGTTATAATAGGTGACATAAATATATGTACATTAAGAAATTCAGGCTCTGGCAAAAAATACATTGATATGTATTCTTCTTATGGATTTAAAAACTATGTCAAGTCACCTACTAGGGTTTGTAATGGTGTTTCTTCTTCTTTGGATCATGTCTTAGTTAGAAACACAAAAAATATAAAATTTAGCTGTGATGTTATTCCTGCAAGTATAACTGACCATTGGGTATTGGATGTTAAAGTGTCAATTAATGTAAACATTACTCAAAAATCATCCTTATACAAATGTTTAGATTATAAAAACACTATTGATACGTACTGATTGGACGCCTGTTTTTGTCAATGATGATGTCAATGTAAGTTTACAGCATTTCTATGATTTGTACAATATATGTTATGATGCTTCTTTCAGTTTAAAAAAATTAACTAGTAAAAACAGAAAACGTAACCCATGGATAACTGAGGAAATGGTTAACTTAGTGAATAGGAAGAACTACTTGTATAAATTGTATATTACTAACAAAATGAATATAAATTTAAAATCCCAGTATCATGAGATGTCCAAACTAGTAAACAGTAGAATAAAAAAATGTAAGCTAAACTATTACTCATCGCTAATAGAAAATAATTATGGAAACACTAGATATTACTGGAAAATTGTGAAAAATATAATGAAAAAAGATACAATAAAATTTACTAATATAAAGTGTAATGGTAAAGATGTAGAGGTGGCAGGCAATGAGGTTTTTGTTGCTAATTGTTTTAATGATTATTTTGTTAATGTAACATCAAAGCTAAAACAAGATGCATTTGGCTATGATTTATTTGAAAACAACTTTCACAATAGTTCGGCTGTATTTGAAAATTCTTTTGTTACACAAAACTTAGTTCTTGAGGTTGTGAATAAAATGAAAAATAAAAGAAGCTGTGGTATTGATGGCATTGATATTGTAACAGTAAAGAACAATATTGATATTTTTTTACCAATTCTGCATCACATTTTTTCTAAGTCGCTCGCTCAAAATGTTTTTCCTGATATATTTAAGATAGCTTGTGTTATACCAATCTTCAAACATGGAAGCAAAACCGAATTTTCATCGTATCGCCCTATATCCCTCATTAATACTCTAGCTAAAATATTTGAAACCTTAATTAAGAATCAGCTTTTGGATTACTTGGTGTCTAGGTCTATATTTTCCCCATATCAGTTTGGATTTCTTCCAAATAAGGGGACTGACTTGGCCATACAAAACCACATTCAGTGCATAGCAGAATCTGTTGACAGGAATAAATTCACTGCAGCTGTCTACCTTGATTTTCAGAAGGCTTTTGACCTGGTCGAGATAGACATACTCATGAAAAGATTTGAAACCTATGGTATAGCTGGAAATGCATTGGCTTGGTTAAATTCTTTTTGCAGGAAAAGAAAGCAACCTGTAAAAGTGAACAAATATGTTAGCAATACATTAGAGTTGAGGCACGGAGTAGCTCAGGGCGGTGTTCTAGGACCAATAATGTTTAATTTATTCATAAATGAGCTGCTGAAAATTAAATTAAACTCAAAGATTTTTGCTTATGCAGATGACACTGCAGTGGTATGCTCTGCATACAATAAAAGTAGGTTAATTCATCTAATTTCCAGTGATCTTGAAAAGCTTTCGCAATGGTTGTCAAACAATAAACTCCTAATAAATGTTAGTAAATCAAAATGTATACTCTTTTTTGATAGAAATATATCTTGTGAATCTCTGCAAAAAGAAAATAAGTTTTATTGTCATAAACACCAATGTATCTATGGTTGCAACTGTGATGTAATAGAAATAGTGGATAATGTAAAATACTTAGGTCTAACTATTGATAGAGATCTAAAATGGAATGTCTTTATACACACATTAAGCACTAAACTAAGAAAAATTAATTATGCTATATATCATATGAGAGGTTTTTTGAAACCCAATCTGCTAAGACAACTATATACCTCTTGGTTTGAAGGCACTTTGCAGTATGGAATAATCCACTATGGAGGTACCTACGAGTCTATTTTAATACCAATAAAAAATTCACAAAGATTTGCTGTGAGAAATACTGGGTGCGGCAGTCAATCCCGCATTTATAAATAGCGCGCAGGAGCGTAGGAGTGGTGGGGGCCGAGCAGCCAAGGTCACCATTGTGTTCTCCTATTCATAGCATTTCAGTAGACATGGAGCCGTGGACTAAGCAACAACGTTCGTTTGCCGTGAAAGCTTTTTATCAAAGTGGTAGCTATGTAGCCGCTATGCGTCGTTTCCGAGCGCATTTTCAAATTAATCGCAATAGACCAGTGCCTTCGGTAAACGCAATTAAGTTGTGGGTCGAAAACTTTGAAAATATTGGTGAAACGACAAGGAAAAGAGGTGGCAGTGCGAACTCCAGAGAATATTGAACGCGTTCGAATTGCTGTGGGAAGAAGCCCTCGGAGATCAGCACGTCGACAGAGTACGGCACTTGGAATTTCTGACAGAACCGTCAGAAGAATTTTGAGGTTAGATTTACATCACCATCCTTACACAATTCAAGTGGTTAACGCTTTGAATGAGAATGACTTTGATGCTCGACTTCGTTTCTGTAACCATTTTTTGGAAATGATTGAAGAAAATGGTGAGCTTGTTCACAACCTCTGGATGAGTGACGAGGCGCATTTTCATTTATCGGAATATGTGAACAAACAGAACTTTAGGTATTGGAGTGACCAGAACCCGCAACAATTACATCAAAAACCTCTCCATTCATCTAAGGTAACAGTTTGGTGCGCAATGTCCTCGTCGGGTATCATAGGCCCTAATTTTTTTGAAAACGAAAGAGAGCAATCTGTTACCGTGAATGCTGAGCGCTATTCGACAATGTTAAGGACATTCTTCATTCCTCAGCTTCGGCAACATGAAGTGAATGAAGAAACATTGTTTCAACAAGATGGAGCAACAAGTCACACAGCCCGCGTGAGCATGAATGTTCTTAACGGAGTTTTCCCAAACCGAGTGATTTCCCGCAATGGCCCGATTCCGTGGCCCCGTTCACCAGACCTCACTGCGTGTGATTTTTTCTTGTGGGGTTACCTAAAAAGTAAAGTATACGAAGAAAGACCTCATACTGTTGGTGAACTGAAGGCAAGAATCCGGCTAGAAATTGAGAGAATTCCTCAGCCTATGCTTCGTGATGTTATGAACAGCTTCGCAAATCGCCTGCGCGAATGCCGTACTCGGGAAGGCCGCCATCTTGCTGATGTTATTTTCAAACAGTGATTATTTTCAATGTTTCTTAAATGCTTTTTAATGTAGAAAACTATTTTATGAATATAATTTTGATATCTACGTCCGTTTATTTTTTACACCTATTTCAAAAATGCGGGATTGACTGCCGCACCCTGTATTTATAATTTAAAGAAATATGATAGAATTTCACATTTATTTAAGGAAGACAACATTTTAACTTTTAATCAACTTTATGTTTATCATTGTTTAAATTATATCTATAAATTCTTAGACAGTTTCGACATTAAAAAAAATGTAGTTAATCATCGCATCGTAAAGCAAATTTCAATGCCAAACTACACCAAGGAGTTGGCAAGAAAGCAATTCACTTATACAGCCATTAAACATTTCAATGCATTCATAATGAACTATGGTGACAGTCTATTGTATGAATCCAAACCAAAATTTAAGATGAAAAGTAGAGAATGTCAAAAACCTAAATTCTTAATAATTTTATTTTTATTGTTGTGTCACATTAAATATAGTTTATCTCATAGTTTAAAAATTGTTATGTTTTAAGTTTGTTATCAATGTCTGTTGTTAAGCTGTTATTGTTGAAATTGTTTGTTAGATCTATATTGCTGCATTTGTTATTGTTATGTATACATATATTTTATATTAAATCCTGTTATTGTTGGAATTATTGTTAAATAACTTAATATATTTGTAACAGTTGATTAATTTTTGTGTTTAATCATGTACTACTGATATGTGTGTATATGTATATAATATTTATAGGTATGTATAAATATATATATATATATATATATATATATATATATATATATGAATATAATCTGCCTAATTAGTCCTTATGTTTGTTAAGCTTTTACTATTATTTGGTTTTGTTTGATTTGTGTAATAGTTTATATACTTATAATATCTAAAAATGTTGAAACATGCAAATTATTTAAATTTAAGTTCACCTTCTGCCAAAAGAGACTGAATAGGCTTTAAATGTACTTTGCCAACTGTATGTAAAATGTATATATAATGCCAATATATTAAAAAAGAACTTGTTTTCCTTTTCCACACGTGCTTTGTGTAGCACATGGAATTGTATTTTTTTGTAAACTTTCTGGTAAATAAAGATTTTTGTGAACTGTGAACAAAGAAAAACAGTCCAGGTAGTATTAAAAAAAACAAGAATATAGATATGAGAATGATTGGCATTAACTGTAAAATTAACATAAAGCACCTTGGCATAGCAATTGACTCCAATCTATTTTGGAAGCCATATGTGGACCAGTTATGCAAAAAACTGTTCAGGAACCTTTCTTGTACATATACTGAAGCAGGTATGTACTCCAGAGGCAACAAGAACTGCCTATTTCACATTTATTGAGTCTCACGTAAGATATGGTACAGCTTCTTGGGGAGCAACAACTTCCACAAATTTAGAAAGAGCTCTCAATCAACATAAAAGGGCTGTTAGATGACTAGAGAGCATGTATTGGTTACCAAGAGAGCTGTGGCGCAGCATTTATTGAACTTAACAATTTAACTGTTATCCTTCACACAGTCTCTACTTTACATCCAAGACATTCCTCAAACTTTGTCCAGCATAAACCCAACATATATGTTGGAACAAAGCTGTTCAACCTACTGTGAGAAGAATTAGAAAAACACGGCAGCCAACAGTTGAAAAAGCGAATGACTGATTGGCTGATGAAGAGACCCTAGTAATGGATGTATTTTTGTGGAAGAAGTTACACTAAAAGAAGATACTATTCTAATAATATAACCCAAACCCATTACTAATCTTCAAGATTATGTAAATAAACGTATAAATTGTCTATTTTTAAAATACTGGTGGTAACATGAGTACCTCAAGGATCAGTCTTGGGACAAGTAATATTCCTTGTACCCACTCATATGTTGAAACGTAATATTGGTGGTCAAAGAATTAAAAAACAAAATATTAGCTCACTGACATTTTTATTTTAATTACACACACTTTCGTACAGCAATAATTACCTGCATCAGAAATCACATTAATTTAAATTTCTATGTTCTTATGTTATTTCACAACTTTTCCAAAAGTTGTTATAATGACTATTATTTAACTTCATATAATAATGACTTTAATCATTAAACATTGCAGATTTATTTCATGTTTACAACCAAATAAAAATCCCTTTGTATCTACAATTACATACATCATAAAATTATAACGTTTCAATTTCAGAAGTATATTTACAAAATAATAATTTCATTAAATTTATTATTATTATCATCACAAATAGTTTGTATTAATAAAAAAACTATGCTATGCAATATAATACAAGGTGTAGAGTATAAAATTGTTCTAAAACTAAAACATAAAGAAAGTATAAAAATAGCATTATTAACAGCTTGGTAATATGACAGTGTTAACTAAAAACATTGCAGTTATAAAATTAATCAAGAGTTTTACAAGAAGGGTGGTCATGAGACATGGACATCGAGAATCTGTTGTTCATCTGTTTCCATCTTGATTGGCTGACCTTGGGATGTGACAAACAGCTTGTTTTGTTGTCCAGCCTTGAACAAAAATTATAAATATAAAATTTAGTCCAAAGCACAAGCTTAAACATTTTAGCATATAAATCATTGTTAAATATACAAACAAATTGTTGGCATTGTAATATAACCATAGTTAGAAAACAAGTACCATCAACCTCAACAAGTTAAATTGTGTTACACTTCAATTTAAATAATATGAGACAATTTTAAAACAAGTATACCTTACAAATAAAACCACTGAATAAATTTTCAATTTGTAAGTTCAAAACCAATCTCATACATCGTATATTACTAGAAAAGTTTGTAAAACAAGCACTGTTTTAATTTTAATCTCAAGAATGGCTAGACCGATTCATCAGCTAATTCTTTTTGTGAAATATTCATAGAAATCCAAGAAAAGTGTTTATACGAAGAAAAATATCTCAAACGTTACCTGGAATATTTTTTAATTTTGAAAAATGGTAATATTTACACTTACAATTTAAATTTTAGAACAATGCTTAATCAGTAGTGATGCAGATAGCAAAGACAAAAACGAATTGAAACATCTAATGCATTGCAAATACTATTTAACTCTCTTAAGGCCGGGACACACATACCCGCACCACGCCCGACACGTGAGTCGGCCGTGTGATTGGCCGTCATACGGTGAAAGAATTGCAGCGCAGTTCTTGGCCGCACCATCACCGATAGTTGAAGTTTGAATTTTGACGGGCACGGTGCGGTCTACGAGCGGCATCAGTCATGGATTTAACACTTATACATATATAGAACACTTATCGAAGAAGTAAGGAAGTTTCCTGTGTTTTATGATCAATCAAGTGAAAAGTATCGGAATGCAGAGTATAATGAGAATGTGTGGGAGAAGATTTTGGAAAATTAGGAGTTGAAAAAGTATAAATTTGAATAGTTTAGAAATATAATTCTATGTTGGTTACTGTTGCATTCTTCTTTTTAAAACTATTTAAAAGTAGTTTAAACGTTCCATTTTATTGAATTATTTAGTATAGCCTACTAACTTTACATTTTGTGTCTGCGTATAAAATCATATTTATTGATAAAAGTATTTCATTCTTTTACATTTAGAGTAAACTTGTCATATTTTCTTATTGTGCTAAAATTGAAAACATCAAATTTGAAAACTAACCTATGTTGTACAGTGATTTAATCAACTAAATTCGAAGTATTTAAAATCTATAAAAAGTTTTCATTAATTAAGAAATAACAAGCAAGTACTTATTTGCGCAAAATTCTATTTATCTTGGATGTATTGAAGTTACTTTTGAAGATGTATTGAAGATACATTTATTTCAGTATTTTGTATGGGTCATATTTAGAATGATCTATAACATTTTTATTTTTTATTCTTTTCACTACAAAAAAGTAAAAATAAAAATATTTTCTTTACAACAAGATTTTGAAGCAAGAAAAAAACCATGTTCTCCAGTATTTATTTTAAAATATTTACTATGTTTTGAAAATTATTATAAAAAGGCTTGCAAACACAGCAAACTCTGGCCTCACATTATAAGCTCTTGGGTGTAATACAAAAAATACCAAATATACTGTTTATATTGTATTTGACCGAAATTCACTGCAATGAAAACAATGAACAAGAATAATAGGGATGAAAAATATAACCAAGATAATGTTATTTACAAATTTTACATAATAGCTGATTGTACCAAGCTTTACTGCAGCATTACAATGTTTCATTCACCACAGCGATTAATAAAAATAACAACAATAAAATGAAAATTCTTCATCTCAAGCAATACTTAATCTTCTTAATATTTTATAAGTATCTGTCACTTTGAAATCCAAAAGAAATTAATATGCTCTTGTCTAAACAGTGAGATTGTTGTGCTCAGACTGCATACGGACATGTGAGGCTTCACGGTAACCGAGCTGAGCCCGCACCGACACTCAGCCGACTCACGTGTCAGGCACGGTGTGGTTATGTGTGCCCCGACTTTTATAAAACCAACCAGCTGGGCATTTTTTTTACTTCAGGTACTCAAAACTGGTGGGCATTGTGATATAGCATTTAACAGTGACTTAAGGAAAAACAGAGAAATCAACATTAACATACTTTCTTACTGATACATTCTTTCCCAGACTACAGTCTAAAAACAACAAGACTTGTATGATGCAAAACTGTATAAATGATTATTTTGAAATGTGTCTTGAGATTGATAAGGATTTCCCCTTACAAGTAGATAGAGTTTTTCCTTAGACAGTGATAGGCTTCTCAGTCCTCTGTATGTATATGTATGTATGTATATTCTCTTCATCGGGACAAGGCAAACTCAACTATAAGACTAGAAATATCAACGTTTTTTGACTGAACTAGATTTAAGACAGCTAGATACATATATATATATATATATATTTTGATCGGGGCAATAAAGCAATAAAGGCCGGAAGTAGACACCTTTTGACAGAGTTAAACTCCTCAGTCCTACGAATGTATACAATATTTTTTTCATCAGGACTACAAGACTAACTTAACTATGACAATCAAAATTTCTTGGACCAAAAGAACAGTATATAAAAAGGGCTATAAGTAAACCAAAGTATATTTCCAAGATCTATGTATTTGTATTTTCGTGATCGGGGCAATAAGAGAATCTCGGCTATGACGTTGGAAATAGTTCATAATTAATTCGAACCAGAAATGCTTCTACATGCCGCCCGCGATAATCCCGATAGCCGTGCGTGAAATACTAAGGTGTTAAACAGTTTTCACAATAATGTTTCATGATGAATAATCTCTCGTCTCAATATGAATGCATTCTAACGGAATAAAGAAGAAACACTTACAAGTACTTACTGTATATTTAGCATAATATGTTGTATATACTACATATCCTTGTTCTTTTACAATATGAAACTTAGCTAGAGTGAGAGACAGACCTGTGCAGAGATAGGGGAGGATGGAGAGACGACTACTAGCTTGTTGGCTCCCAGTTTGACCAGAGCACCGCCAGACCCAGACTGCGACACCTGTTAGTCAAGCCATGCCAACTGTGCAAGCAATGTTAGTGTGCAACGCTCTAGTGTTACTGTGTTAATACAGGCTGCTTCCACCATACAACTGCATCATTTTGTACACAGATTTCACATATTGATAAATTAATTATTTACAGTAAAAATTTGTCTATAAGTAATTTGAGTGTAAACAAATATAACTCATTCATTTTGTAAGAACAACAGACTACAGTATTAGAATGACAAGGACCTTTTGATCCCTATTTTATTGTAACAAATACTACCAGATAATATAATGTAGGTAATATTTAACTATTTTTGCATTTATATATAAATGGTTATCTATAATATTATATAATATATTAGCAGATGTGTACTTTTCTGCCCTAAAGGTTAACAGTAAGTCAAAACAATTAAATTTTTTTTATTTTGGTGTAGTCTCCAACTGATTGTCACATGTGTGGGTCATTCAGATGAATAGTTATTCGGAAAACTGATGGGATTTCTACCAGCCAATGCTGCTGTGACAACGAAAACTGACTTGTGTGGTACATTCGGCATGCAGACTGGTGACAGTATTAAACTGCATTTAGACTGGCAAGTAAAGTTGCGATATAATTTGTGCAACTACTATGCAAAACAACTTTTTTATAAATAGTAGGTCCTTGATTTTGTCAATAAACATTTATTGTTATTTTTCTTCAGATTTTTTATTTCATTATTGAAATGGTTATGTCATCCATATTTTGTTCAATATTGTTGACAGTTTGATTAAATTTAGTGCTTAATGAGACTCCCACCCGGACAGAGCTTTTAAGCTCTCTTGGGAGAATACTCTATTTCTTTCTGTTAATTCTATTGATTCTTTCCAATTTATACTATGTTGTATTATGATGTTCCTGATATATATTTTTGGTTTGTTTGTGTATGTATATATGCATAAATGTATGTGTGCATATGTATATATTTACTGTTCAAGTATGAAATATATAGTTTGTATGCAATTGAAATTGTAAGCTTGAAATGTAAATGAAATAATTCATTTTGGGCAGAAGAAATTGTATTTGTGTTTTTGAAAGAAATAAAGTATATTATTATTATTGTAATTTGAACAAGATGAGCAAATTTTACTGGTGAGAACTGACATAAGTACTTGCTGCAGGAATATCACTATATACTGCGGAAATCAATACAAAGTCTGTTCAAACACAGCATTGATGTCTAGGCAATGTTAATATTGAAATTTTAATAGCCGACACTGCTCTCCAGTTCATGCAAACAACTCTCCAACACTAGTTGCGCCAGCGGTTACAAGAGATTTTGCACCCTTTTAGACAAGCCATTATTACTGATGGACACAAAACTTGTACAACTTCGTGCCAGTGTAAACGCAGCTAGTTCAGTCGATGTTTGGCTGAAATCACAATATCAAAACATAACCTTCTTTGTTTTTATATGTAATCTGACGTCCAATCAGAACGTTTGTGTATAAGGAGCAATCGTTCATAGACCTGATGAAGCCTCGGCCTCAATACGAGAGGTAAGCGCTAGAGCGGCGACTTAAAAGTATGTTTCTATTGCACATACGGAGAACGCTTGACACTGGCCACGATGCTCTGATCTGCCACCTATTCCAAACATAAAATTTTTCTCTTGCTGCTCAGCCCTTAGCTCATACTGTCATTACTGCGCAGCATGTCGATGCAAACACCCCCTTCTCAGAGTTACATTTTGTCGCAAACACACAATTTTCATCTCCATAAGGTGTCTTATCAGGTATGGTCAAATTCAACTGACATTCTGGTGAACTCAAAAAACCGGGTTGCATCTCTCATCAAACAGATGATAATATACAAAAAATCAAACTCTAAGCCTGTTTTTAGAGTGAACTCTGTACATGTTAGCTCTGTGCCATCTAACAAAAGTTTTCAAAATGCTATTTTCACTCAAGAATAAGAGTTGGACAACTTCGTTCTGAGACCCATTTCAGTGACTAAATAAAACTTAAACACAAAAACACCAATTGTATCATGGCCACTAACGCTTTGCCGTTTACAGCTACCTCTCGTATAGTGGTTGAGGCCCGAGACGATCTGTTGGCTGACTTTAATTGTCCAATGGATAGTTATGTCTTTGAGGGCTTGTCACGACATAGGGGTAGATCTAACCACAATAAACTCTACTACATTAGTGAAGTTAACTGGCATCACATAATGCTTGCGAACATATGTCGATCTTCATTCACAGTTTTATGAACCAGGTAGCGTAAAATACAATCTTTTGAGAAAATTAGGTAGTAATTCAAGGACTCAAATTATTCTTGATTTCATTAGTTCTTGGAAACAGAAAAATTGTTTTGGATATTTTCCCGGTTCTAAATGAGATTTCCGGCTTATTCCTGGTCTTTTACTTTCCAGACTTATTCCCGGTCAGGTAGCCACTCTGTTTTAGAAATCTTTGGGCATCTGATATTATTAAAGAGAAACTGGAGTATTTACTCATGTTACCTAGATGAAATCCTGAATCACAATAATTGTTACGTCATAAACAGATGTGAACAATCTTATTTCACAATCCTCTTAATTTGTACTCTTGACTTTTTCAATACCTGAATTATCATCCAATTTCACTATAAATTGAATCAGCCTTTGATCACCCATAGGATTAACAATGATATTTTTATACCAAAGCTAGAATTGCAGGGACATGAAAATAATGATTACTTTCTAATTACTAACTTTAATTTAGGGTAAAAGGATATGGAAATTAACAAAAGAAATGCTACTATCAATCTTCATATTAAAATATGATAACCATAACTTTATAACACTATTTTATATTTTAACTAATAATGCTGGTGTAACAACTATAATAGGAATAAAATCTAACTTGGGATTTCAGTAAGTTAATAAGTGGCAAGTACGTCTTGGATACCATGTGATATAGTAGTTAATACTAGGAGTGCTTTGGGAGTCTTCTATGTAAGTTGTATTAATTAATGGGCTGGTTTTCAAGAAAATAATTTTCAATTTTGCCAAAATTATAAGCTTGTCTTGAAATAATTTAACACTCTCCCTCCCTTCTCTTGCCATGTATTTTTTATAATAGTTAACATTTATAGTTTAAATTTACTCATAACATAATGAAACAGTTAAATTATCATGATCAAGTAAGAATGATAAATTAATTTTAATAATCAAATTTATTTTATTTGATAAACTTTTCTAAAAATTACAGAATATCAGTTTGGGATTATAATTAAGAACTTCTTGCTACTAAATCAGATTTTAAAAATTCTCACCTTCATGAAGAAACTAAATAAGAAATGAATATGGACTAACTGATTGATGATTTGGATTACAGCAATATCTATATATTACAATTTTCTAGAAAGATGATAATTAGTCAATACATGAACAAATACTCTAAGACAAAAATAAAAACTGACTTGACATTTTTAGGATAGAGGTTGAGTAAATTTATGTATCCTGTTCATAACACAGGTAGAAATGAAAACATGAGCTAAAGAAGAAAATAATCTACATTGAAAATAAAAGATAAGCTTCAGAAGAAATCTGTTGATACGCAGACTTGGGAACCAATGCATGAACAGAATGAGTGATGTGTGTGAAAAGAAACTAGCTAATGTTAAGGGACAGAAGGATGTATAGGAGAGGATGGTACATGACTTCGTAGGACAGAGAGGTGAACAGTGGATCCTTCTTGGTTACTGAGTACTTGGTTACTGAATTGAGAGGGGAACATTTGTGACATAACATTGGGATATGCAGGACGAGAGATTACTGGTGGAGCCATCAAGTCGGAGTAAGGAACGTTTGGTCCAGGATGAAATAAATTTTGTGGTAATGTGGGAGCCCCAGGACGCCAGCCTGGGAAGGGAAGAACCTGCAAGAGTTAAGAATGTGAAAGGTCAAACATGCATTTACAATATAAGCAGCAGTTACTAGAGACCAAGAATTATACTTACTGGTGAAGGTGAAGCAGGTGGTCTTGATGTCACTATCACATACTTCTGCTGAGGGTTCGTCAGTGCACCGGAGTGGCTAGGGCGTGGAGTTCCTGGCATTGTTATTGTGCGAGGTTGACTCATAGCTGAAATGTTCCAAGTATTAACTTTAATTGATTTTAAAAAACAATAAATTGAAAACTTGTTGCAATAGGTTATTTTAATCTGCATTTTATTAAATACGAGATGTTAGAAATTTCACAAATAAAACCACTGATTATATCATAGAGAATTACTTGTAGATAACTCATCCATAAAGGTTGTTGTGGTAATTCTAAATTGAGACTTTACTAGTTCGGAAAAACTGTCAGTGATATCACTGCAGTCTTTTTCCACTTCATAGCACAAACAATGTTACTATGTTACTAAATTAGCTGGTGAAATGTCTTTTAATTATTTCCATCAGTTTATTTGCTTGGGTAGCACAGTTATCCAATGTAAACACTAAATGCTATGTTAGAAAGGTATATCCGAGTAAATAAGCAGTTTTAGTATATCAAAATCTATCTATCTATATATATATATATATATATATATATATATATATATATATATATATATATATGTATGTATGTATCTAAAAGTGGCACAGACACTTTTTCTCTGGCATTATTATATTACACTGACAAACTGGAAAGCAGCATGTTTTATTACTCCACACACCACTTTATAACTCAACAAATATGTAGAGATAGGTTTTGATTTGATTGAGCACAATTACAGACAACATACACACGAAAGGTTATGTTTACAAGTTATGAGAGTGGTTGTCAGATAGTGTAACTAATGCTCATAAATACAATGATACACTTGTGTGGCGTAGTGTCGCAGAGTGGGCGCTGCAACATGCCATTCAAACATTTATGGATCACGTTCTTACTTTCTAGTAGTGAGGATTTAGTTGGTTTATTTTCATGTATGGACTTCTGGGAATTAATTGCATGATTTAATCTTACTAATATAAAAAATATTAACATCATGAGGTTACAAGTTTTGTATATAATAACAGATAACAATTTAATAAATTGTACAGCATTTGCTAAGCTAAATGGAGGAACACTGATGTCAAGTTTTGCAAACGTGTATGACGCCAAAGGCAAAAAGTGTTTCTTGTTTTCGATTCTGTACATTTATTTAAATCTGTTAGAAACGATCGGTTAAATCAAACAGATCGTAAAACACACCTTTGTGTTTCCTAAATTTGAAAACTGATGAAAGTACTGCAAGTGTATCTGATCTAAAATTAATCCATAAAGATGAAGAAAATAATGATGTTTAGTAACCCTTTCCTTTAAATAGAACCGTACTCTAACCTACATCTCTGGACCATCAAAAAGTAGACGTGTGTTAAGCTGTTTGACCAAAAAACTATTGGAGCTTTGAAATATGTTGTCTCAACACAATGTAAATAATGAGGGCTATTTTTAGAAATAATTATTAAATGGTGCAAAATTGTGAATGTCTCTCACGCATTTAAGGATGCACGTTTTAATGATATATTTTGTCAGCTAATAAGGTCCCTAAATGATGAAAACTATTTGTCTTTAATGAAGTTTGGATTGTGGCTTAAAGAGTCAATTGTAACAAAAATAAAGGGTGAAAACACAGGGAACAAACAGAAAAGAAATGGGAAGCTCACTTTGGACACACAACTAGACCTAGAACAAACAACTTTTACTATATTAGAGATTATTCAATATTTAAAGACCGTCTGGAATTTCGATTATATACTTTTGTCTAAATTTGATACTGATGCTTTAGAAAAAAGATTCAGCCAATACAAAGAGATGGGCGGAGGATGTTATAACGTTTCCATTATGCAAATTCTTGAATCAGAAAAAAAACCGTTAGTGTTATTAAGTTGTTTTCAGCTCCCTAAAGGAAATCAAAATTCAATACCAGAGATGATGATTTAAATTCAAATGTTGATCATGAAGCATACTTCTTTAATGAATCTCAACGATTTTGAGAATATTTTTGAAGTTGTAAGTTCTATGGAAGTAGGTAAGGAGCTAAATAGGCTCAAAAAAGGGGGGAAGCAGAGAGATATTAAGCCAGTCTTAAAAAGTAGTGAGGTCACTACTACCTGGTTTAGTGACACCTGTGGTGCCAGATCCTCCTAAAAGGAAGTGAAAAAACCTGCAGAGGTGCTAAAGACAGCTGAAAGCCTGGGAACGACTGCACACACAATGCCCATGAAGCAGAGTGGGTCAGCACTGATCTAGGATATACGTGGCGTTATTGCCAGGATATCTAAAGCAGATGTGCCAGGTCACCACAAAAAAAAAATATGTCTTCTGAAGTGAAGAACAGTGTTCGTGCACTCAGATACCTGTGCAAATGGCCTCGATGGTGGGAACACCCACACCTGCTGCGAAACGAGGAGCAACTAGCCCAGTTAAGAACAAATGAGGCAAAGTGGAGGATGGAGGCGATAGTGTTTCCTCAGAAATTCCCAGCAACCTCCCTTTGACACTCAGATGCAATCAACAAATGTCTGGGCGGATCAACAAAGGAAAAGGAGACGGCAGAAGACCAAAAACTCTTGGGGGCTGATGGAGCAGCAGTAGGAATGGCATCAATAAGAAACAAAGAAGGGTGACTTAGGTGTGTCTGGAGGCGCTTCTGATCAAGTCTCTAGCAGGGAAAACCTTCGCTTGGAGAGATCCAAGGAACAACTAAACCTGAGAATATTGAAACTGAAATCCAATCCGTAAGAAAAACACGGTCAGGAGATGTCCTTTTGGAGCAAGGCACAAATTCAAAAAGGAAAGCACAATTTTGTAATCCACTGAGAGGCGTGCTCGGTTCTACTGTAGTTGTCCGTAGCCTTTAAATAAATAAAAACACCTTTTATTTAGAGCGTCTCTCAGTACAAACTGCTTTACAGAGCAACTCAAGTCAAACTTAACCCTTCCCACGCGGAATTTATCTTTCAATTTTGACTCATAACGCGTAATTAACTTTAAATTTTTTTACATTTTACCAACTCTAATTTTTTTTTAGTTAGTGGTGGCTATTAGGAATAAAAAATAATACAGTATCACAAAATAATCAGACCCCTATATTTTTTAACAAATTTTTAAATTTTACAAAAAATCGTCAGGATTCGCCATTGCATGGAACAATATAGGCCTAAACGACAGAACGAATAAAGTAACAGCAAAATAAAAAGATAATATAATGCTAAATACAACAGAAACACGAACAGTAAATAAGGAAATATGGCAAAACAGCGTTAAACACTAAAATATGCCGTGCCGGGATATATCCGTTTACCGCATAATGGTTCGCTGCAGACTGAGGCTAAATCACGCCACGAGGGACAAAGCCACGCTCTCCCACCACTGTGACGCGCCAATGAGGTTCAAACTGTAACATCTGCTTTTCGGAACAAGTATTTAACACTCCCTTGAACTCTAGCGGATTCCACGGCAACTACAATTTATTAAATAACACGAAATAGACTTTGAAGGATATATCCGTTTACCGCGTTTCGGTTAAAATTATGCCTAACGGATATATCCGTTTGCTGCGTGGGAAGGGTTAACACTAAGAACTTATACTAAGGTTGGCTATTGTAATTCAATCTATAAATTAATAATCTAAAGTTAAATTGGTGAGGTTAAAATATGCAACAGTCACTTACAACTAGTTAAAATAAAATCCTTTAATTTAGATCTAAAACTAGACAGTGACTGTGTGCTCTTCAAGCTACCGGGTAGGTCATTGTACAATTTGGGCCCAAAGTAGGAAAAGCTCCTCCTACCGACTTCCAGCCACACTCTGGGGAAGTGAAGCTGGTTGTCCTGGTGACTGCTACGTTGCGAGACCTCCTGTCTTTGCACAAGTTTTTCACAGTGATAAAGAGGTTCCCCGAATGTTAGGGCCTTGTGGATCATGCAGACTGTAATTATTCTGCATGCTTGTTCCATACACAAAATATTGGCTGCATCTCGATGAGAGGACACATGGTCAAACCTTTTTAGACAGAATACAAAACAGACGGCTGAGTTTTGCAATCTTTGAATCCTTCCAATGTCCTCCCTCGAGATACTGTTTCCATAGGCAGGATAGCAGTAGTAAAAAACAGAGAAAATCACAAACCGCATGAGCTGTAGCTTCGCAGACTCCGGCAGTAAATTCCTAAATCTATACAGGCCCCTCAACCTGCCCAAAGCACGTTGGATAGTGTAAGTGACATGATCAGAGAATGTGAGGACGCTATCAAGAATGATGCCGATGGCCTTCACCTTGTTGCTCACAGCCAAGCCCTCACCACCGATTCTGACCACCACATCTCTGTCACTGAGGGCCTGCACTATGTTGTGTGGGGCTACATGAATGACAAAGCACTTGCCTATGTTCAACTGCAGACCATTGTTTACTGACCATATACAGATGTTTGAAAGACCAGAATTGATGTTTGCTATGGACTCTTCAGCAGAGCCAGGTTCATACGACAAATGCAACTGACAATCATCAGCGTATAAATGAGCTGTGCAGCTTTGCACACAACTGGGGAAGTCAGATGTGTACAGGTTGAACAGTAGAGGTCCAAGACAACTACCCTGAGGTACACCCCCACGTTTTGATCAGAGGGGTAGATGTCTCACTCGCTAGCCTTGTGATAATCAATGGAGGCAAATGCTTGGGAGAAGTCTATCATTACCAGTGTGCTGAAGTTCCCTGTATCTTTTGCGTCTAATAGATCACTGATTTACCAGGGCAGTACAAGTGCTGTGGCCTTTTCGGAAACCAGATCGCATTTTTGCCAAGATAATCTCTTCCTTCGGAAAATGTTCTATTTGGCGTGTGACGATTTTTTCTAAAATTTTTGAAGCTGCTGGCAATATCGAGATGGGCCTTAATTGATGGACACTTTTCGGGGCAGCAACCTTTGGGATAGGGCGAACTATACTTGTTTTCCAGCCCTGGGGAAATACTCCGCTGGCAAGAGATTCATTAATGAGATGTGTAATAGCTCCCAGAGCGTACAGACTCATGGCTTTTATCATTTGAATTGATGTTTGATCACTGCTTACTGCTCTAGACTTGATGTCATTCATTGCTGATTTTACATCTTCTGTTGTTACAGCTGAGAAACAGAACTTACGTATTGAATGGTATCTTTCCATCTTTTTGAAAGAATGTATAGCGGGTTGACTAGCTTTGTTATGACTACCCATTTCAACAAAGTATTTATTGATCTCATTTACATTTAAATGGCTTGGTAAGAAGTCATTAGCTTTGTTCTTAACCATATCATACTGCTTCAAACAGTTCCAGAAATCTTTAGGGTCTTTACTAGAAGTCAGTTTATGATTCAAAAAAAATCTTTCTTTGCCATCCACACCATACAGTTCAGCTCATTTCGTATTCTTTTGTACTTCTCCCAATCGGTACTAGCCCTGGTTTTCCAGTATTGTCTTCGCAATTTATTTTTTGTCTTTGTCAATCTATCTATACTTCCATTTCTCCAAGGGGCTTTCTTCTTTGTGATTCGTTTGCAAACAACTGGGGCTTGCTCATCAAAGACTTCTCTAATATGAGTCGCAATGAAATTCTCAATGTTATCAACCCCTTGGACTTGCATTGCTACTCGCCAATCAATATCAGAAATGTGTTTAACAGCTCTATCAGCATCAAACTTTGAGTAATATCTGTAAGTAACAAACTTTGGCCTTTTTTCTCCTTCTTACATATTATAATACAATAAATAAACCTGTGGTTCGTTATCTTCACCCCTCTGTGGTCCTTGACACTAGTTGCATCAATAACGCCGGTCCTCTCGACCTCCACAGACCTGTCCACTATGATGTGGTCTAACAAAGTAGTAGAGGTATATGTGACTCTGTAGGCTCTGTTATCAGCTGTATTGCGTTTTATTCTTTCAAGAGTTGGCGTAAGTAGATCGCATCAATAGACGATTTTGAGAGTAAGTTGACATTTGTATCTCCCAACACTACAACTGAGTCCACTTCAATCGCAATGCCAAAAAAAATAGAGTGAAGCAAAGCTGAAAGTGAGGTGTACCTTCAGCCTTGAGCCTCGAGTTGCGATTTAAGTGTTTGACATTGATTGTTGTACTGAAACCGAGGATGTTAAGTCAGCCATTGAGAAGGCGCAAACACGGGAGAAGTCAGGGTAAGCTTATCTAGACTGAACTCGTAGGAGCAACGGGTGCTAGAACGGGGGCTTGCAATAGTTGAGCTTGTGTGAGAATGCTACCACCCGTCTTGTGGACACCAGTTGTATCAGGATTGGTTAGGTGTACTGTAGAGTTCAATCCCGTATGACAGTTGTTCAAAAAAGTAGATGCCATGAGGGAGAAAAGCCGCATACTGGTAGATAAATGGGTTCGCTGGTCTAAGGAGATGATGTCCAGGGCAAGAAGGAGGGAAGGTGATGCAGATGAAGCTCACTTGGAGTACAGACGTGCATGAAGATAACTTTACTTTGCAAGACATTAACGCAGATCCCTGGGATCTGTGATACAGGATCGTAATGTGAAAGCTCGGATCTCTGTCCCCCAGCCCATGATGGATACTGAAAATACTGAAAGGATGGAGCACGTCGTCGAGACTCTCTTTCCAACTAATCCTATGAGAGATCTAGAGTTGCATGCATACGATTCAGGGTGTGCCACTATTTACTCTTTACAGAAGAAGAATTAAAGCAAGCTGCAAGAACACTTCAAAACAAGAAGACTCCAGGGCTAGAGGGCATACCGGGTGAGTGATGGAGGTGGCTGTGGAGGAGTGCCCAAAAGTGCTCTTGAAGATGTACTGCCACTGCTTGGAGGGTGTTCCTAAAAATCTGGAAAAGACAGCATCTAGTCTTGGTCAGCAAAGGTAAGGGGGAACCAAGCTTCCCATCAGCATACAGGCCTCTCTGTATGCTTGGCGTTGCAGGGAAGCCATTGGACAAACTCCTCCGGCCACAAGGGCAAGGAAGCTGGTGACCTCTCCGCATGGCAGTATGGCTTCGGGAGGGGGAAGACAACCATTGGTGCCATCAAAGGAGTGGTAAGTGCATTTCAGGTGGCACAGCAGAGGATCCACTACTCCAGGGAAATAGCACTGTTGGCCACTCTAGATATTAAGAATGCTTTTAATTTGGCAAGACGGATTGACATGCAGGAGGCCTTGGATTTAGCGTAAAGGACAACTTCTGTATGAAATAATAAGTTAACTACTACGTTTTTTGCTTGACAGCCACTCATAAATAAAATAAATAGGTCTCGCTACAGGCATATCGCCACTACTTAATGCGTACAGGAAAGGGTTAACTCTGTTTTTTATTCTTCCCACATTTAGCTTATGTTAACTGTACTATAAATTAGGTTATTTATCTCAAATAAATAGACACCTATTATAGCGGTTATATTTCAGTAGAAATCACTCAAGAACATCCAGTGCCACAGGCGGCGCGGCGGTGGGACCATCCAACATAGTGTGACATCACAGATCCTGCAACACGATCTGTATATCTAGTGCGGCCCCGGAACAGCTCACCAAAACATAATTGATGTGATTACCAACCTGAATGAATGATGGTAGGTTGACTGAGAGCTATGCTGGGAGTAGTGGCAGCAGTCCGAGCTTTCACCACGGCTCCGTGCAACATTTGTCCCAGGGACCCAAACTCAGACTTGTACTCCTCCAGGTTGTCAGGAGGCTGTTTACTTGATTTCAATAAAGGAGTAAGGACTTTCTGTTGGGAAACATAAAACTATGATTTTAGGTACAAAAAAACAATGAAATGAAACAACTACAAAAATTAATTTGAATCCACAAGTAAGAAAGAAATGCACCTCATGGTACAGTTATAAATTAGGACAACCAGTTTAGTGCTAATATATGGTTGTTTAGTAATAAATGTTATGCTCTTATTTCATTCTTTAACTGTCGGATTGATTATATTACATTTTGCAACAGTCTTTACGTTGTGTTTTCTTAGTTGAGATTATTTTATGAAAGTGTGGTAGCCATAGTCTTTTAATTATTCTGAACATCAATTTTCATTCTAAATAGATTTTTATTGTAATACATATTTTCAATATTCCTATACCCTTTCTGACTAGAGACATTATTATATTCACAACAGTAAATAGTTCAGATGAAATATTGTTTGTATATAAGATCAAAAATTAGGATCATTTTATAAGGATTTATGTTAAGAGCAAAAAATACAAATCATGTCTTGAGTTCTAAACTATAAGTATACTTTGGCTAAAAGTCTGTTGTACTTACCACAAGTAAGTGTTTGATGTGTCCAGAGGCAATTTTATCTGTAATGGAAACGGTACCTCCCTCACTTGCCAAATCTAGCCGTTCAGCTATGTTTTTTACTTTGGGCAGGATGAACACTTTCACCACCTCAGTTCCCAACTCAGACAATCCTGCATAGACCGAAATGGAAACACTTAAGACAAATTAAAGGTCAAGATACCATATGATTATTTTTAATAAAACGGATTTATTTTACCTAAATAAAGACAGAACCAAATTATTTAATTGTTTCTCAGATGTTCTTTATAGACAACTCATATTCTGAAATCATTTTAAAATAGTGAACTATTAACCAAAAGCTCTTACCCTCAATACTGCCATATAGAGAAGACAGTGGAGACTTGTCACTGTTAAGAGCACTAGAAAATATCCTTGTAATCCTTGTCTGGATGTTGTTTGTGGATGTGTTGAAGTTTTTACAGATCTGAGACATGAGTCGTGAGGCGAAGTCTCGCAGAGCCCAGTGGTTGTCCAGTTCTGGCCTCATGCACAGCTGTTTAGAGACTATGCATGTAGTCACAGACGGAATCAGCTCATGAAGCTAGGGACAACACAATATCCTTGATGAACAGACCTGTTTTGAATGCACCATACTTTGTGTTGAAGTACGTGTTTTTAATTTATATTTGAATAACTGCTAGAAACTGTATATTTTGAAGGAAAACAACAAAGTTGTCAGTTTTTACCTCTTTTCTAATACAAAACTACGCTAAATGCATCGTCAGCACACACCTTCAAATATTAAGACACTTAATACTCTAAGATGAAGACGCACTAACACGTAATGGCTATTTCAATGTTACATCTGTTACTGTTCTTGTTGTTGTTATGTACAGTATAAAAATCATTCAGTATACCCATTTGCAAAATATTAGGAGCTTCTTATACCAACAAATTGTTTTCCGTTCACAGAGATAGTAGCTCATAAGTTGGTCTTTCCTATCAATACCACTCATACTACAGTTGTATTTATTTGAAGGCCACTAAGGCCAAGTAAGTCATTGTCACTAGAAAAATTAGATGATATACTTCTTACTGAGTTTTTAAGACTATCATCAAGCTCATCACTGATATCACTGTCACTAGATTCACTACCACTTTGTTAATAACTATTACCACTACTGTACTCGTAGTGTAATCAAATTCATAATTTGCATACCTATCTATTTAACTGAGAGTTAAGCAATTGGGATTAAGAATATCTAATGAATTCTTATTACTCATCTTTAAAACTTTGAAACAATCAAAATAAAAACCTTTATGATCTTATAATTTCTATACATCACTGATATTAGTCATTTACATCAACAAACTAAAAGTAAAAACTGAGAATTTTACCAGAAATGGGTGTGTGCGCAATAGCGCACTTATGCGTCATCAGTACATGGCGAGGCAACTAGATAGCACACTTACGCATCATTCGTATTAGTAGTGATTTTCTGTCAGGTGTTTGGGTTTCTAGATAATTGAGTTTTAGTGGGGCCATACTGCATTCTAGAGTGGTATTTTGTGTCTTGCTTTGGATTGGGGTTGCTGGTCTAAAAGATTATGTTGTGGGATTTGGGTTGGGTGTGCACTGTTTTGATTTTCTTTTTGTTTGTAGCCATAGTGTTTTATCATGGTATTAAACAAGTTGAACTCCCGAAATCATATTTTGGAATCACTTTCACAAATGTAAAAACTTTTGTATGGACAAATTTTCAATATTCCAAAATTTAATATCTTAAGTTTAATGCATGCAATAAAAAGTAATTATACAAGAATTCTTACATATTTTTCCAAGTAAAGACTCTGGTTTTCAAGAAGTGCTTTGACCATTCGCATGAGATAAATAAGTAGCGCTAGGTTGTTCTGGACCACATTGACTTTTACTCCTTCTGCAATGAATGTGCACATGCGAGGCAGCATCTCATGCAGCCCAGGGTCAGATGATAGACTCTGCAATGCTTCCTGCCACGTACATCCAAATATACAATGTAATCTTATTAGATAATATTTATATTGGTTAGTATTACACTTGAAAGTAAATATCACCCTAACACTACAGTACATTATATATTACATTTTTAGATTTTATCCAAACCAGTTTTCTTTTTTAAAATTTAACAAATTATTCAGAATGTGAAGATTAATATGACTGTCCGGTATAAAACTTGTTTAAACTTTGCACAAAGAACATAAAACCAATTTAACCCATTGGTCTACTTGGATGAGGCCACTTCGCTGCTAGCGCTATGTAACATGAAGTATTTTGACTAGATCATTTTGCCACTAAATATCTCACTGTATTCTAACAAAATATCAGCACTATTACCTTTTTGTCTGTGTTTTATGAAATATGGGAATGGAATAATTTTAATTCACAACTGGTAACACTGCATTTGACTAGAGAAAGAAAATAAAGAAATGATCGCCTCAGTGACAACTGACTTAAGTAAATCAAACAGTGGGTGTGTAAAATGGTAATAATATTGTGTTAAGCTAATTAACTATACATCATTAGAGCTGAAAATATTTAGGATATACTTTTGACAGTAAAAGGTTTATTTCCTTGTATTTTTAGTATGGGTAGTGATAAAAATTTAACAATAAAGATTTTTTAACAGACAATATCCACTTTGATTAGAAATTAACCCAAAAAATAAAAAACATTAACATAACCATATGATATTTTTCTACTAAATTTACAAAAATATTATTTTTTTAAATTTTCAATTAATAAAATCAACATTATTTTAAGTGTTTAAGCTATTACTATTTATAAACTCAAATAATAAAACATTTTAAATAAAAAAATTGTTATTTTGTAGTTAGAATAAAATTAACACTAAAGCTAAGTTGTATGTATTTAATCCTTGGCATACCACTAATGAATTCCATAATTTTTCTAACAGCAAGATAACTATAAAATGTATTTTTCTTTAAGTTCAGAGATAGTTTTCAAATAATCAAATTAACTAAAAATAACTATTAACTATAATGTTAATTTGATGTCAATTCAAATTCATGGTACAATCTAATAAAACTGAAAAATTATATAAACTACTAATTATTAGAGCATTTGCGTATCTAATGTTTTGTAGGCAAGGTCAATAATCCTATCTTATCAGACTTTCCATTTCATCACAAAACCAAACTCTATTCATAAAATAAAGCTACCACCACTATAAAACAAGATAAAAAATGCAACCTAATCACAAGATGAAAAAAATAACAAGATAAGTAAAAGACACACTTGTGACAATCAACGAAGCAATAATACACGCAATGGATATATATAGTTATGGCTCTGTAGAATGCACAAAGCAGACGAGCAGGTGGACGGAGATAGACAAAGAGCGCCTCACTCTTCCTGCCGCGTAATGTAGGTTTTCTAATAATACTTCCTAGTCAACAGCGATAAGCAAGGAGCGCGCACCTGCCATTTTGAAGGCTTTTTGTAAACTAAAAATCTCTCCAAGAGACACAATTTATAATTTAGATATAATCGTGTTTGGTGTTTAAGTAAAAGTCTATCATTCAAATATATCCGTCTACAGCGTGGGAAGAGTTAAAAGTTGTAGCTTAGGATACCAATATTAAATCTTCAACTGGCAAAAACCCAATATCAGGTATTTTAATTGTATTCTAGATGGGTGGCACTCAATATATGAGTCACAAATAGGTCTACAAAGCACTGAACTTTTCAGTGATGTAAGTTTCTTTTTTGTAAAACAAAAATTCCTTTCGGTATGATACTTGAAAATACAGATAGTTTTTACCCATCTCACAAATTTGCGGCTAATGTTAACTATGCGACTACTTTATAAGTTGCTAAATCAAGTGATGTATCAAGTGAATCATATTAGAAATTTCATAACCTTTTTGGGGATAGTTTAGTTCATTGGGAGAAAACGTAGATATCATTTATGTCTGGGTTAAAGCCTTGTATGATGATTAAATACATTATAAAAGTGGAGATGGCACAAATGAGTTGCTGGCCAGTAGGACGGTTTAATGGGAGATAGTTTACAAAATATTACTCACTAATCATATAACGCCAAAGTCCAAAATGTATTAAAACTAATGAGGTATGATAAAAATTTAAACTTACAGCTCTACGAGCTTCATCCGAACCAACACAAGCCTCAGTGATCTCCTTGTAGTATAATTGTTGCTCAACGGATAACTCGTGTGTGGCCAATTGTTTCACATGAACTGTCTCCACATTGCGCAGCTTGTGCACTTTTCTAAACAATCACTTATTTAATTAATAAAACTTATACAATTCAGACTACATAAACATTTTTAGAGAAATCACTGACTTTTTATTTTTTGAAATCAAAGTAATAAACAGAGTTGTATTCTATAATGTTATTTAGGAAAAATATATGAGAAGATATTAAAAGAAATCGGGTAATTAAAAAAAAAAAAAAACATGTATCATTGTTTCCTTTTTCACGGTCTTCGATAATCAATATCATAATGAAAAGTTTTCTTAAAAACACAGCAAGTTTAACAGATTACTTTAACATATTTATAAATATAACTAATTTATTTTTGGCAAAAATTATCTCAAGAGGAATTAGTTTGAAAATCTCCAAATTAATTATTTAAATTGGGCTCATTCTAACCACATGTACTAACCCCACTGTAGGTTTTCCAGGTCCATCTCCCTTGGCTACCTTGGAAAGTTTGGTGACAGGATCGATTGCTTCTAATTTCTGCAGGTCTTTGGATACTGGTGGAGGGTTCTCTGGGATTGTTGGTTGCACTCCATCAATACACAACCAATGAGCTGTGAATCATATACAAAATGGAATCTTTTACAAAATTCATTTTTTACTATAAGCATACGCCTAAATTCATAAAAAATTATGTAGGAATTTATTTCCCTATGGCCGAGCAAGTGGACTGCTTGCAAAGACAAGATCACTTAGCAGTTACCCATCCAAGCAGCAGTGTGACATTGCTTGACTCAGTTATCTTGGGATAACCGTCAGATCCACTACATTACGCCATTGGTGCAATTATCATGGGCATTGCCAAAAGTTATAAATGGCAAAACTTTCAATACAATAAGTATTATTATGGTTTTATTAAAAAAAAAAAATTAAAATAATAATATTAATAAAAATGAAGTATGCTTACAACACTCTTCTTTCATATTTGCAAAAATAATAACTATACACACAATAATACATAAAATTATACATATCTACTCTGTATATGACTGTAGAAACAAATTATATATAAATGGATAGTTAAAAGTTTTATAATGTAAAAAACAAACCTCTTAAAGTAACTTCGAGAGGAAGCTTTGCCACTGGGCCATTTATAATTTCACTTAAATCAAGTTCTTTCTCTTCATTAAAATGGAGTTCTCGTCCTCCTCCAGAAGCGAAACGGAATGGAATAAAATCAGGTGCATGGAATCCATAAAGTGGCTGGAACATTAATGATAAGTTTTATGACTGTATAAACAAATTAAATACAAATCAAAATAAAAATTAAAAAAAGTTTCATAATTATGGTCAAATCTATTTGATTTACCTGACTGTGAAACTTTTATATGTGAAATCAATAAAACGTGAACAAAGTTACATAAAAATAAACCTATGTGATACACATTATTTATTTAAACATAATTTTATTTCAACTATCGACTTAAAATAGCCAAGTAAAAACAAAGTTCACTTTTACCATTTTTTCAAAAGAATTTTTATTATTTAAAGAAAACATTTAAATTAAATAAGTTTTTAAGATAATGGGTTACTTCAACAGTGGACATTAATTTATATTATTATATTAATGCTGTGTAAATTACTATGTAGTAGTCTTATATATATATACGAGGGGTATCCAAAAAGTAAGTTTCCATTAATTATGAAAAAGTTAAAAAGACTCAAAAAATAACTGAAACACATTTATTCAACTTTTTACATGATACCTTATTTTTCTACATAGTTACCATCCCTTTCTAAGCACTCTTGGTATCTAGGAAGTAGTTTTTTTATTCCAGCATCACAAAATTCACCCGCCAAATTTTTAAGCCAAGTATCCACCTCATTTTGAAGGTCATCGCTGTTGGCAAATCGCCGACCGCCAAGGTGTCTTTTCAGCTCCGGAAACAGATGAAAATCGCTAGGCGCAAGATCTGGTGAGTATGGAGGATGACCAAAAACATCCCACTTAAATTTCCTCAAAAGTTCCATTGTTGCACGAGCAGCGTGTGGTCGGGCGTTATCTTGAATAAGCAGAACCGTGCGCGACAAAAGTCCGCGCCGTTTATTCTGTATTGCCCGCCGAAGTCTGGTGAGAACTTCACAATACCTTTCTGCATTTATGGTTTCGCCACGAGGAAGATAGTCAATCAATAACACTCCACGGCAGTCCCAAAAAACTGTAGCCATTACCTTTCCTGCCGACTCAAAAACTTTGGCTTTTTGAGGAGCTGCCTCTCCTTTTTTTTGCCACACCATACTCTGGCGTTTGGTCTCTGGAGTTGAGTGGTGAATCCATGTTTCATCACCAGTGACTATTCTACTGAAAAGGTTTTCATCTTCATCGTCAAACAATCGCAAGAAAGACTGGGCAGCAGCCATTCGTTGTTGTTTATGGGCATTGCTCAATAAGCGAGGCACCCATCTTGCACACACTTTTGCAAGCTGAAGATCTTCTGTCATGATATTGTGCACAGATGACCGGCTAACTTCAACACTTGACGGCAGTTTATCCATAATTTCATCGAGAGTCACTCGCTTATCATTGTCAATAACTGCTCGTACAGCATTAATGACGTCAGGTTGCCGAGAATTGGCCGGTCGGCCACTACGCTCATCGTCATGAACATTTTCTCTTCCTTCCAAAAACATTGCACGCCAACGACGGACCATCTGAACGGACATAACATGTTCACCATACACTTGACACAACTGACAATGAATTTCAACGGCAGTTTCGTTTTTGGCGGTCAAGAAACTAATAACACTACGGACTTCGCAACTGGTGGCAGAACGCAGTGGAGTCTCCATGATTTTTGGGCAGCAACTGACTGAGAAGCGTGGCAATGGGCCAGTGACCGGCGCACCTGTTGCCAACCGAACTGCGATACATATCCCCGCCCACAGCTGCACGCTGTGTTACGTACGCGTCTTTTTACAGAACAGGGAAACTTACTTTTTGGATACCCCTCGTATATATTTAATGTTATAATTAAAAATAGTTCGATACCTCAATATTTTTAGCTTTCAATGCATTATCTACATCAGCAGTAGATAGTTTTTGTCGTTTGCCGTGATGCATAAACTTGGCTGCATCCTGTAACATGAACCAAAAATTATAATACGACAAAAAAATATATTTTTGTCATACAGCATATTCGACTTATCCATTTTGTACCTACGAGTGTAGAGTACCAAATATACATAGGCTAATTATTAAGTTGATTAGTAAATGTTACAACCCCATCAACTGATATCAGTTTTTCTCACAAAATTTGGACGCTCTGGGACATGATCTGAAGTTGGGAAATGCCCTGGCTGTCAATGTTCCCACCTTTCTGGTGGACAAAGAACAACAGCCCTTGAGATACTATCTTAATTCAAGCTCAGATCACGTGATCCCTCATAAAGATTATTTTTAACTTTGGTATTACTAGTAACAAATTTATGATAACCTAATCTAAACCTGCTTATTTCATTCTCGCCGGCACTGCTGTTTTTTAATAATTGAAACGTAGATGTCAAATTGTGGTTATATTTGTGTACTGAGCTTCTTCTAAATCTATGAATTTTCAGGGTTATCTTCCCGATAGCTTATCTGAGTCTTCAGTGGTCAGATCAGCTTAGTAGAGAATCAACAAGCGTCCCATGCCGTGGCTGTCACTGCCTCTTAGATAACAATGGCGTCCATTACTTGCGTTACTTTAATGCAATCAATTAGTTTTGAAAGTTGTTTACTTATTTCAATGTGGATTACGAGAGTAGTTAAAATATAGGGAAAATAATTTATTCCTTTTTAATTGCTAACGTGTTTTTTCAGGGTGAGTATGAGTTTGTTGTCTAATAATGTTATTTTTAAATCGAGAAAAGCTATTTTTACGTGACCAGAAGCTACTACGTGATATGTAAGTAGATATTATGTACATACGAAGTTATGGAGCATTAGTTTTACTTTTGTGAAGAAAACAGATTTTTCCGGGCATTTGCCATCATTATGTGCAACAAAAAATCAGTAACACTACGTTTCGAGATCTGCAATCTGATCTCTTCTTCAGGTAAATAACTAACCTAAAACATAATTACAAACTAGGTTAAAATAAACAAATCGTACCAGAGCGTTGTGACACGCCCAAGTCCTGACATTTTTTATTTTGTTTGATTTTGATCCTGATTTTTGTTTCAATTAACAATGGCAAATGTATGGAAAAATCCTGTTTCCTTCACAATCCTTCCGTCGTCAAAAATAAACTTCAAACAAAGAGTTTAATTATTTATTAAACTTTACACTTATATTTGATTTGTACACAATTTATTCATTTGTTGTTGAAGGTTTGGTTCAATTTCTATGCATTATTTTAATATTTATTTTTTTCCACAGTGAAAACGAAATTCGCATTAACCTATTGCTATGGTCCTTCTGAATAAAACATTATAAAGGTCTTAGGGTATGAAAATGACAAATAATGAATTTTAGAAAATTAAAAGTGAAACTACTTTTCTTGCAGATTAGTAGGAAGTTATGGTTAGGTAAATTTACAATATTGTTTGTTTTTTCAAATTGTGTTGCCTACAAAGCAGTAATGGACGGAAGGCATTCATTATAAGACAATTTAAAATTTGATTCAATTCAATTCAATTCAAATTAACTTTATTCAAGACTCATACAATGTACACATATAGTATAAATACAGAATTGTGTCAACCATTACATTACAATATCCATTTAGTGACTACATAAATCATTAAATAAAGAAGTTTGCCTCAAAATGTTATGTAAATGACAACACTGATTTTACAATTGTGCTACTATTTATAATATGTCATATTAACTACTAAATTGTTGGATGAACTAAGTTACCTCAAAATATTCTTTAAATGAGTATACTAATTTTTCAATTAAGGCGAGTGTTATAAGCATGATTTGCTCCTAATTTAGGTATACTATCTTCATTTGATTTCACAAGGATGATAGTTTGAAAAATATATACACCATATACGGTAAGGATTCTTAATTTGAAAAATGCTGTTTGACATATTCATTGTGTTCCAAATTTAACATTATTCTAATAGCTTTTTTTTTGTTGGTGAAGAATTCGGTCTAGTTTTGTTGTTGTTGTAGCTCCATACATGCTTATACCATAATACATGTGTGAATTGATTAGTGCAAAATAAATAGTTTTCAAGGTTTTAATATTACATACCCTCGACATTTGTCGTAGAGCGTAAAGACCAGAGGACATTTTATTTACTACATGGTCAACATGTTTATCCCAACTTAAGTGTTGGTCCAATATTAGCCTAGTCCAAGAAATTTTGAGTTTTCTACTTGATTCAGTTTTGAATTTTCTAGATAAATATTTGGCTTTAATTTTGATCTAGTTTGTTTTGTACAGAATGAAATAAAATTTGATTTATTTATATTTATTAGGAGATTTTTAGTGTCTGAAAATTCTTTTACAGTTGTAAGACTTAGAGATGATTTAAGCTCAATTTCTTCTTGACTTTTACCTGAAATTGTGATGTTGGTATCATCAGCGTAGAGGCACACTGACCCATCCACCTGTATCCCACCCGGCAACCCCTTTAAATAGCAAAGAAATAGAAGAGGGCCAAGTATAGATCCCTATGGGACACCATGTTTTATAGTTTGAAGGTTTGAATAAAAATGTTGTGTACATTTATATGCTGTTTAAATAACTAAAACTATTTTGAATTTGAATACATTGTTGTCGGCTTTATGATTTGAACCATTCATGTTCCTTACTCTTAATATTTAAATTGTAAAGTACCGTAATTCATCGAGGGACACACTGTCAAATGCTTTAGAATAGTCAAGGAAGATTCCAATGACTTTTTCATTCCTGTCAACCAAATCTATTATTAATTCAATGAAATTAACACCTGCAGTTATCGTAGATTTTTGTGGTCGGAAACCATGTTGCTGATCATCCAATATGTGACTACTTTCCAGGTAATCCAAAAGTTGATTATATACTACTTTTTCAAAAATTTTAGAAAACACAGGTAATAAAGATATAGGTCTGTAACTTGTTGGACAATTTAAATCCCCCTTTTTATAGAGTGGAACAACTTTACCAATTTTTAATTTGGATGGGAAAAGGCCAGATATTAATGATGAATTGTTAAAGATAATAATGATATTGTTGATAAGTACTACCTTAAAGGATGGTTATCGTATGCCGCCATCAGTGCGGGCTACCATAACCCGTGCTGATGATCAGAGGCACTTGTGTCAGGCTGATACAAACTCTTATTCTTAGAAGATCTAAACTAACAAAAACATCTTTTATTTGGGTCAAATTCAGGGAGACTTTAATAAGTGGCCTACACTCGTTATTCGATTGCTATTATCAAACAATTCGATTATCCAACTTTGATTTATATAAAAATCATACACAATAAGTGATAATAAATTATTTTAAATGTTGTAATTTTTTTAAATCAGACCGGGCAGGTTAGTTTTTTGACAGATTGCGCTTAGACATAGAGACATATTTTGGTTGGTGACCATATTGTGGCATTTGAAGCCACAGAGACAACGCAATATTTCATTGGAATTTGGCGTTTCTGCACATTCTGTGGTGGACTGGTATTCTTTCTGCCGCAAAGTGTATTTCCAACACATTTTAACGACGTCGAAGAAAATTAGCGGTCCTCTGACAGTTTTTGAAATTGATGAGGCCAAATTTGGAAGGAGAAAATACAATCGTAGCAGAAGAATTCAGGGACAGTGGGTTTTTAGGGGAATCGAAAAGTAGAGCAGAGATTCCTTCATTATTCCTGTTGAATAATGTGACAGGACACCCTCCTCGATGTAATAAAAGAATGGGTTCTGCCAGATACGACAATTGTTAGCGACTGTTGAAAGGCCTACAACTGTCTTGGTGATGAGGGATTCAGGCACTTCTCCGTCAATCATTCCATTAATTTTATTGACCCTGATACCGATGCACATACAAATACCATTGAAAGACACTGGCGAGAACTCAGGGCGAAGATCCCTCGTTAAGGTGTTCGAGTGACCATTTTGTCAGGTACTTGGCAGAATTCCTTTTCAAGGCCTAATGCCCCCACCCACGTACCAGGCTCCACCACTTTTTTGTTGTTGCGGCTCAGCTCTATCTGCCAACACACTAATGGTTTTCTATTTAATGTATATTTATAAACACAATTTCCTTTGCATTACATTACAATTTATATTTCTGATCAGCCCCTCTAGAATTTGATATTTTACTGATACGTACTATCTCGAGGGATGTTTTTCTTTCGTTGCCCCACGCTGATGGCTGAAGGCACTCATCTCAGCCTGATAAAAACTAATTAATTTGTAGCTTGAAATTAAGAAAAACTTTGTTCATTTGGGTCCAAATTTTGCTCATTTCAGTATTATTGTTCATTTACGTTTCCAAAGTTGGCACCGCATCCGATGACGTCATCACAAGGTTAAATCACGGTCACAAAAAGTCACGTGACGCTCGACGCGGATGTACAAAATGGACAAATTGGTCCACACGTGAACAGTTGTTCCATTTTGTATGTTCTACAACTTTGTTATTTCTCATTTCCACCCCGTCAAACCTTATATTGTTTTGTTCTGTAGGACAATTCCAATAAGTTAATAACACAAAACTCTTATTATGCCGCTCCGGCTGTTACTTTCACAATTACCGAAACGTATACAGTTTTGCTCAGAAAAATAGCAGTGCAAAACTTGTAATTCGCCACTCTGGCTATTAGGTTCACAATTACCAAGCTGTTTTATATTCATCTCCATCAACGCATGGCAGCACTGCAGCCATAGAACACCACAGATGGTTATTGGCATAAGGGTAAGTCTACTAATTCCTTATCCAAGATATTTTAAATTTTTAGAGCACTCTGCATCTTGTTTTCTGTTGTTTTTCTTGGGTAGGGTACGATAAGCGGACCCGGTTTTTTATATCGAAATTGGCAAACGATATTACTTAATAATAACCATCGATTTAATAAATCGATACTCATTAATTATTTTGAACAATTAACTTAAATAATCTATACCTTTAGTTGTAAACACTTTCAAATAATACTCGTAATTTAATATTTCGATTTTATATAAGTAACATTTGATTATTAAAAATGGCAGTTAATTTTATAAAACTACACAACATTGCTTTGAAAGATGATAAGCCATGTTTTTCGTGACTTCAACATTTTGGACACGTACCAAAAACCCCATTATGTGAAATTTGTGGGAAAGAAACAACTGTAACTGTGAGAGGAGCAAATATGGTCGTCTTCAGTTTTCCTAATTTTGGTTATAATAATTTGTTTGATCACTGTAAATATTAACCCTTTGAGTGCCGCAGCGTCTACATAGTAGATGTTGTTAAATGTGCATAAATTGCCGGCATCTACCCAGTAGACGATTTGTATTTAATTAATATCACATATAATTCATTTTTGTTTTGACAAATAACTTATTTCACGGCAATCTACAAGTTTCGAACAATCGATTGTGATTGATTTTTATTGTTCACCGCCCCCTTGTAGTTATTTGCCATCAGAAAAAAAACAGATGACGCAATAGTTGGTCAGCTGCTATTTGTTGCCATTAACTACACAGTTTCGTTTGTTGTGTGTTTACATTGTGCTAGTTTCATATGTTTATGCTGAAAACTGTTGTTATTACTATTCTGAAATTGTGTTCAGTAAAACTTACAATGCATTTATAAACTTCTTTTTTCGTGGTTAGTGACGTATATTTTATTGTTGGATTGGTGATGAAGTAAAACGCAAGTTCCAATCAAACTATTGATTTTAGGTGAAGTAAGGTTATTGTAGGCCTGTGTATATTTTTATATACTTTTTATATAATTAGTATTTTACAGTCGTCTTACTTCATTGAGTGAAATAGGATAGTTATAATATTGTTTCTAAACTTTTGACAAACTTGAACAAAAATTGTTTTTTGTTGTATTTTGTATATATTGCAGTATCTTGTTAAATATTACTGTAACACACCATATTATGCATGATTTTTGTTCAGTTTTTCATGCTCTTTCATATGGTATAGCTAAAAAAAATATTGTATAAATAAAATTTTAGTTCAAACTTGAAATTTATTTTTTTTTCATTTTTTAGTTTTTTGTTATAACCTATATATTCTTTTTGTGTAAATAAAAATAAAATTATAATATTATATGGAAAAAATACCTTGTTTTATAACACACAAACTAAAAAAAATTATTCAAATCGGTTGAATAGTTTTTTTAATATAGTTTTTTCCACACACGCTTGCAAAACAGAAGGAAATGCTCCGGCAATTTATGCGTATGACTTGGGAAGGAACTCAAAGAGTTAAATTCATATTTTAATTTAAAACATGATTGTTATTGGGGACTATAGATGCTTTATATCAATTGATAATCTAGGATTTGAGATGCGAATATTAGGTATCGATGATTACATTCTTCGATATAAAAAACCGGGTCCGCTTATCATACCCTACCCTTTTTCTTTTCACTGCCTAGGGATTCTCCATTTGAAAAAACAAATACTATGAAGTGGTCAAAATAAATATTTAACCAAACCTTAGCCAATCTCCTATACATTTATAAAAACAACTTTAATTGAAAACAAGGCCTACTGGACTATAGTACTAGTACAAAATTGACTAAGCACCTTACCTGAATAATGTGTTTTAAACGGTATGTAATATCTTCTGCTATTTCTTTTGCACCTTCATCAGGAATGTTTCCAATCCCTATACTCTCTGCAATAATTTTCATAGAATCTATTGACAGAGAACTTCCATTCAACAAATCTGATTCATTCATCATGGCAAAAGTTTTGAATCCAATAAGGCTATCTTTCAAAGTCAAGCTTTCAGTTTAATTCTATTATCCTTAGAAATTCAATTCACGAGCTACTATTTACATTTCATATAATAACAAATAGACAATACGAAGCCATATCAACAACTATATAACGTAAACATGACAGTCACAGTACTCCTCAAGACCGTAGGAGTGTTCTACTATTCTAACACTTTTTTTTCTTTCTTGTTGACCTATCTTCATCTTGTGTAGTTATGCTATGATTGCATATTTGCATTGCAGACAGTGTAGTTTCAAATACGTTCAGTGATGCCAGAATGAGATCCCTAAAATTTAAAGTACGCACGACAGATATAATTGGAACATTGACTTTTGATGATTAAGTCGAGTTGTGTAATAACGGCAAATAACATTAAATAATTAGAATGAAGTTATAACAAGTGTACTACGTGGCCGCGTTATAAGTTTATAAAGGCCAGCCAACAGGCAAAAAGAAAAAAAGTCCTAAATTATATTGTTAAATTGTTTTAGAGTTGAAATTCAAATCGCATAAAAATGTCATTGCCAAGTTTGACATTATATAAATTAAATTAAACAATATTATGCTCTGAAAAAAAATATATATATATATATCATAATTCCTGGTTAGTGTTTTTTCGTCATATACCGTTACGAAAATTAGTGACTTGGACCTTTGATTGTATTAGTTAAACAGATCATGAGTCATTCATACAGACGAGGTCTACTGAGATCTGTCCGAGGGATCATTTCATTTAAAGTTGCGTCACGTAATTATAATCACAGTTCAAAGATTAACTATTTGAGCTACCTGAGCCTCTCACTCCTCGCTCACGTTTTCCGTAACTCAATTTATAACATTAGACTAGACATATCTTGTGTAACTAATACAACCAAAGCTTAAACGTAAGTGCAATTAAAATGGCACTACAATGGGTTAAACCGTCTGAAACCAATGGTTATCTTAGAAGTGAATGCAATGTCGTAATGATTGTCCTACTGAGAAACCGCCTGAGACGTCTAGAGCAACTGGTGCCAATTAGGAATAAGAGACGTTTGCCTTCCGGTAATTATTTGAACATTAAAACATCTTAAGCGTTGTCTCATACAAAACATGTTACAATAGTTTTGAAATATTACACTATACTAACAACAAGCACATTTGTTTGAAATTGTTATTATTCGTTGTATATTATATTTCTGAACTGTGATATACTGTAGTGTAATACTGTCATTATTGTTATTATGTTGTTAATTATGGGCATTACTGCATAACTATTGTGTTGCTTTATATTGTACAAGATACTGTTAAGCACATTGTAGTCATTTGTTTTGTCTTTTTTAGCCATCGTTGCACGTTTGTTGTTGACATTGCCCTTAATTAATTATTTATGTATTGTTTTAGTAAAATGGTTGTTTCAGTAGAAATAAAAATCAAATAATTCTCTACCGAGCCACAGGCATTAAAAGCATTATAGATGGCCACGCTTTAAGAAATAAGTATGAGATCTAAAGTCCCTCTATCCATTTTTTGTTCATTTCATCCACGCGCTTAATAGCATTCATATTTACAATTTCAAGTTTTTGAACTCGAAAATTGTATTAAAAATCCTCATGTTGTGGTACGATTAAAAATGTACCAGCCGTGTAGGTATACCAGATCTTACTGCTGGAAAACAAACCGTTGTATAAATAGCGGTTTGATTATGATACCACACCCGTTATATTCCATGATATTTGTATATAGTTATATTGTATTATAATTATTTAATGTTTACTCTTAATTTTTTTCTGTTATTGTAATTAATAATTCAACAGTGTATATGATATAGGTTTTTCATTTCTAAAGTTACTTAATATTATTAATATATTTATTATTGCATGGTTTATCTTTACTCATATATCATCAGTCCTTTCATAATTTATATGACTTGTTTTTTGTAATATAGTTTATTTCAGTTTTGTTTGTTATATTGTTTGTTACTGTATTAATTATTGAGTTTTATTCAGTATGTAGTATTCTACGGTTATGATTCCCTGTAAAATTCATTGAGCTTGTATATTTATTTTGCATACTAGTGGATATTGAATTTCTATCTAGTTTTGTTTGTAGTTTATATTATCATGTGTAAATGGTTCACCATAGAAAAATAAAGAAATAAAGATATTAGTTGTACCAAATATATAAATGGTCCCCCAAAGTGTGTCCTATGTAATGGTGAGCACACACAAAATTTCAACGGACGTTATCAGTTGCGTAGCGAGGGGGGAGGTCCGGGGATTCAGTAAAACCCAACCCGAAATATTAAGATATATTACAAATTAAATTAAACGTGGGCAGGGAAAGAAAGAAATTCATAATTACTCTGGTCTACAAAATTTAAATTATCATAACGTTGTTAAGAATAGGTTTTTTCTTTTTTTAATTAATAAATTATCAAACGATACGTTTGGGCTCGGCCGCTTGGATAGTGTAATAGTGGTATTTCTACAGCTGGCCGACATTTGGCTGTGGACTATCTAGTTTGCACGGCAGCCGCGCCCGCGTCTATGCGTTTAGTAGAAGCACAGATTCACTGTTCCATCCCGTCAACTGTCAGGCCCACCGACATTACGATTACAGCTGAAGATTTGCTTAGTAATTGTAGTTGAGATAGTAACTTTTGCCGTGTCATCAGCTAACTTATACTTTGTTGTGAGAGTAACGGGATGAGTGTTGTTCTTTTGACGTTTATTTTACTCAAGGATTCAAAATTTTACTGTACTCTTCATTCTGGCTGAGTAGAAGACATCAAAGTGATGTTGGATTCACAAAAGAAGAAAGTAAAAGAACGAAACAAAGCTTCACTCAAGCCTATAATTTACACGATTATATTCTGTCGATAAAGTTATACACGTTTTTGATTACATCGGGACAGTGGCCCATTGGCGGCCGGAAACGATTAGAAAAGAAGGGAAAATTTCGAGCCTTGCTCAGGTACCGAGCAGAGACTTCGGGACACCCCTGGTTTTGGACCCCCTCCGAAACCAGTTCCTGGTTACACCACTGATTGTTATGTATTTAGGGACATAACATATAAATCTCATAAAATATTTGACTTGATCTAGGTATGAAACCTAATTTAATGAACAAAACTTGAATGTATCGTGTAGCAAGATATCCCGATAAAATTTTTATCCGTATACTTAAAGTTTTTGCATAAAATTACATTTACACATAGAAAATAATATGCTCTATGATGGTGCATGTCTAACAATGAAATTTGGTTGAGCGTCAACGGTGTGTCAATTTCTGTTCTGTATGATTTTATGTTTGTCTATCGGCGGAACATGGTGTGGCGTAATCTTACCTTGTAAAAAATAGTTGGACTTGATTAAATTGATAATTTTTGTTACAATAATTGTTATTACATTAGACTATAAGACTTGACGAGTTTCTAAACTTTCACCAAAATGATATTCAAGCTACAAGTGTTGTGGTGGTAGATTTGTTGGATCCGATGCATAATTTTTCATTCTATTGTTGACCTAGATTTAATACTTCAGTACAACGGGCAAATCACTTTTTAGCTTTCTAAATTCTCGATTCTTAGCCGGAGGCGATTAGAAAGCTAAACATGTATTAATATGAAATCCTAAGTGAGTGAATACTAGAGGAAGAAGTCTACATTAATGCATATATAAGCTCGTATTTAGCCCATGCTATTCTGAGCTCTTGCACAGGACAGTAGGGCTTTAGGAGACGGAAAATTTTAAAATCGTGTTTTTCATATCCATAATACCATATAATTTTTACAAGGCATTACAATAACAATAATTTATATTTTAACCAAACTGACACTTTGAAAGTAATTTGTAACTTAGAAAAATTGTTTTAGAGATTGTTAAAAGTAGAATGTTTGAGTATAACATTTTATAACTGTAGCGCGTAGTTTTAAAATTGTAAGTAAAACTTTAGACTTTAAGCCGGATTTCGATAAGCCTCTTGTAAATTTCTTCGAAGGTTTAAACTTTTTTTAAAGGTTGCAGCCATTACTAAGCAAAATTTGATTCCAAGCCATCAATTTGGATTCATATGTTAATATTCTACAATTGAAAAGGTGCATAGAGTTGTCGAAGAAAATAAACAGCTTCTGAAAAAGGGTACATTTTATTTTGCAATGATTTTAAAGTAAGCCAGGTGTAAGGGAAAGTCGGCATACTGACATGATAGCGTTTGCTCAAGACAAAATAACTTCTACCTTACCTGCACTTTATACGATAGTATTATTCAACCTTATCTGTTTGAAAGATAGTTCAGAAATAAATTTCAAAATTATTATTCAGGCCTGAAAAAGATTGAATCTAGAGTACCACAGGAAAGTGTATTGAGCCTCCTGTTTTACATTATATGCATAGGACATACACCACCGTTTCAAGCAATATTTTTAGATCTTTGAAGATTACATTACAGTCTTAATTTCTCAGAAAATCTCATTTATGTCTTTACAGATCTTTCAAGATGTTTGAATTCCATATGTGAATGGCTAAAACTCTGAAGAATGAAGGCGAATGAAAATAAATTCGTATACTTAAATCTTAATGAGGAAAATTGTTCAAACGTTTTCCTTGACAATATTAAAAAAACATTCTTTTCAGAAATTTAGGAATCCGCCTCGATAAGGCAAACCTGCTTTGGGACCATACAATACAAAGTTTTTGGAAACATATTTGCTTTTTTGAATAAAATTATATCTTTCTCCTGAAAATAAATAATTACTGTACAAAAATGTTTTTAAACCTGTCTGGACAGATTGTGCTGGACTGTGAGCAAGTGCGTCTTCATCATATTATCTGAAAAAATTCATCTTCTCAATCCAAAGTGCAGAAAACAATACCGCAATTTCTATAATTTCTTTGCAACACATGTGCATAGAGTATAATAGATAAATACGGTGATTTACATACACTCTAGCATTGCATATGTAGAAGAGATCTGAAAGTTTTACTTAGATAGCTAAGCAAGTTTCCAGGACACCAAAATTACCTTGCTGTATGTTTATTGGACAGTAGTGAGCGTGTTTATGGACTTGAAAGGAACTACTTTCTTGATTTAAGTGATCATTTTAAAGATTTTTATGTTGGTGAAGGTCTAAGACGTTAACCTACCGTTGTAATTTAATGTATATAAATATGATTTTTTTAATAATTGTAAATAATAAATATATATTATATACGTTTTTGAGCAAGTCCACTTTGACATCGTTGCATTTCTCGCTAGGCCATATCCATCATTATCACCCTGTAAATTTCAGCGTGTTAAAATTGGTTTTCATGGTTAGGAAATTATGTGATAATGACGATTAAGCGTGCAGCAAGTGTCTAAAATGTTGACTGATGAATTATCTTAATAATGTTAGCAATATATCCAATGATATACTTCTATATTCAAAATGGTACTCTAAACTCTAGCCAACCTCACGAAGTCCTGAAATCTGTTTTAGTAGGTACTATAAGTTATAGACAAATGAATATATCGACTGAGATTCCCTTACAGTTACAGCACATCTTAATTAAAATAGTTTATAAGAACCAGATAGTCTCAAGTAGCTGTTGCTCACTGCCAACCTCACAGGGTTATAAAATATGTGTTAGAGGTAGGTAATACGCAAATTAATATTTAGTCTGAATTTTATTCATCCCACTTACGCTGAAGATCTTAAAATAATTCTTAAGAACCAAACAATGCCAAGTAGCTGCTGATCGCTGCTAACTTTGCAGGGTCCTAGAAAGTATGTTAATGTTAGCTAATATGCAAATGAATCTAATGTGTCTATTTAGTTTCCCTAACTATCGCCAGCCGTAAATTTTAATTTATTTTCTAAGAACCAAAACACGAAGTAACTACTGACTGACCACAGCCAGGGCTTTAGAACTTGTGTTACTGGTAGGCAATAAGCAAAATATTTTATTTCCTGTATTTAATTTATTAAATTTACACTGAAGATCTTAAAATAACTCTTATGAACTGAACAGTCTTAAGTGGCTACTAGTCACAGTTAACTTCTTAGAGTCCTAGATCGTACGTCAATTGTAGCTAATATGCAATTGAAACTATTGTCTGAATTTCATTTGTAAAATTAATACCGTGAGTCTTAAAACAGTATTAAAATACAAATAATCTTAAGTAGCTGTTATCTGCTGCCAAATACAGACGATTTAATAAAAGAAGTAAATTTAAAATTGCATTGCTAACACAATAGACATAATATCAATTCCCATATTGAATAATCTTTTTTTAGTCTGTTTTTTTATTTAGCCTACTACGGCTTCTACCTTTACTTTATTACTTGCTCGGTTCTTGGAACTCAGTTAGTTATTTGTTGGTTAATCAACGCTGAATACTTATAGCACTGTACCTTATTACTCTATGGTGCGATACCATGCTAATAGGTTCTATAAACCTGACTTCTGTCTCCATTCAGATTTCAGTAATACTCTGTATTTGGTTCGGTAGGTGTCTGGTTTAGAGAAGTGGAAGAATTTTGTGAAGGTTGAACTTTGTTACTAATTGTGTTGTTACATGTTTTATTGAACAGTTTGTATTCTTGAACTTTTTTAATGAATGAGTTATGATAAACGTGGTTGCCAGGTATACGAATAATAGTTTTATATTTTAATTACGATAGTTTGATAATAATACTATATGTATTGAAATTGCAGTTACTTTTAATTTGGTGGTAGTAAATAGACTGTGTAAATTATTGTAATTCAGTCATGTATTCCAACAATTTTCCAATTAGATGTGATATATGGAGAAGCCGTGAGAATTTTCATACAAACCCAAGATGGTATAATTCATTTCACACATAGTATGGTTGAAATGTTTGTTATTGAATCAGAACATAATTAGTAAAAAATTTGGATGTTATAGCCTACACATTAAAAATGGCAATGGGAAAAAGCTTTCGAGTGTTTGAAAAGGTGAACCCACCAAATCCTTACAGTATTCTTTTAGAGCAGAGAATGAATAATGATTCAGTTCTTTTTGAATCACAAGCCGTTGCAGTTTTATCAGCCCAAGAGACAGAATCTGTCAAACGCCAATATACAAAACTGTGTGATGCTTATGGCTGTTTGGGAGTTTTACAATTAAACGCTGGTGAAAATACTTTGCTCTATCTGGTTGTTGTTAGTGGATGTATATCAGTAGGTAAAATAAGAGATTCTGAAATATTCCGCATAACACAAACAAATTTTATTTCTCTTAGAAATCAGTCTCAAGATGAAGAAAGAATATCTGAGGTTAGAAAATTGTTAAATTCAGGAACATTTTATTTTTCCTGGTCATCAACAACAGAACCTATAGACATTACTCTTTGTGCTCAACGACGCTACAAGACAGCTGTTACTGACAACAGATTTTTTTGGAACCGCATGTTACACATTCATTTAATGCGATTTGGTGTTAATTGCTGGCAATGGCTATTAAAAGTCATGTGTGGCAGTGTTGAAATCAGAACTGTTTATGTGGGACATAGACAGGGTCGAGCTGTGATTATATCACGACTTAGCTGTGAGCGAGCAGGAACTCGTTTTAATGTTAGGGGTGTAAATGATGATGGTAATGTAGCGAATTTTGTTGAAACTGAACAGGCAATTTACATGGATAATGAGATTACGTCCTATCTACAAATTCGAGGATCTGTTCCATTATTTTGGGAGCAGCCTGGGGTACAGGTTGGCTCTCATAAAGTGAAAATGTCTCGTGGACCAGAATCATCGGTATCTGCATTTGATAAACATTTGATGTATATAAAGGAAAGATACGGACATCAAGCTATTGTAAATTTGCTTGGAACTAGCCTAATTGGAAGTAAAGAAGGAGAAGCTATGCTAAGCCAACTTTTTCAAAGTCATCATCAGAAATCTCAACACCATGATGATGTTCCTCACATTGTGTTTGACTATCATCAGGAATGTAGAGGAGGTAATACAAAAAATCTTAGTAAACTTAAGGCAAAAGTTGACATTTATTTAAAAGCGTACTCTTTCTTTTATGCCAAAGATGATGAGGTATTAAGTGAACAAAGAGGGACATTAAGAACAAATTGCCTGGATTGCTTGGATAGAACCAATTGTGTTCAGACATTTCTTGGTATACAGATTCTTGGCAACCAGTTGGAGTTTTTAAATTTACATGAGAAACAACAAATAGTATCTAGATTTGAAGAAGTTTTTCGTCAGATGTGGGTAAACAATGGAAATGAAATAAGTAAAATTTATGCTGGAACTGGAGCAATACAAGGTGGATCCAAATTGATGGATGGAGCTAGGTCAGCTGCTAGAACAATTCAAAACAATCTTTTAGACAATAGCAAGCAAGAAGCTATAGATGTCCTGTTATTAGGTAATACACTAAACAGTGAACTGGCAGATCGTGCTCGAATTTTGTTGGAAAGAAATATGTTACATGCCCCAACAAATGTGCTTCGAGAAATGTGCAAACGTTCAGGAGAGTATGTATTTCCTCAAAAAATCCGAGTTGCAGTGGGAACATACAATGTTAATGGAGGAAAACACTTTAGAAGTGTTGTGTATAAGGATGTATCCTTATCTGATTGGCTTCTTGATCCATCAGAAGTCTCTTCTCACTCACTTGTTGATCAAAATGATGGTTCACCAGTTGATATATTTGCTGTTGGTTTTGAAGAAATAGTTGACCTAAATGCCAGTAATATTATGGCAGCTAGTTCAGAAAATGCTGAAATGTGGGCAGAGGAACTACAAAAAGTGTTATCCAGGGATCGAGATTATGTAATGCTTACCTATGTTCAGCTAGTTGGAGTTTGTCTGTATTTGTTTGTTAAACCTGAACAAGCTCCATTTATTCGAGATGTTGCAGTAGATTCAGTAAAAACTGGATTAGGTGGTGCTACAGGCAATAAGGGAGCAACTGCAATTCGCTTTGTTCTTTACAGTACTTCAGTATGTTTTGTTTGCGCCCACTTTGCAGCTGGTCAAAACCAAGTTGCTGATCGAAATGCAGACTATGCAGAAATCACAAGAAAAATCACCTTTCCAATGGGAAGAACTTTAAATTCCCATGATTATGTCTTTTGGTGTGGTGATTTCAATTACAGAGTTAACATGGATAAAGATGAAATGAAAGAGCTTATTAAAAATAAGGCTTATGATGAGATATTGCAGCATGACCAATTACTAATTGAACAGAAGGCTGGGAATGTGTTTAAAAATTTCCTTGAAGGCTCTATTACTTTTCCACCCACCTACAAGTATGATCTCTTTTCAGATGACTATGATACAAGTGAAAAGTGTCGAGCTCCTGCATGGACCGATAGAGTTCTTTGGAAAAGAAGAAAACAAATCCCTGAATCAGACAGTGAATGGAGTTCAGGCCAACTAGTGTACTATGGGAGATCTGAATTGAAACAAAGTGATCACAGACCAGTAATTGCTATCATTGATGTTGATGTATTTCAAGTAAACGAATCACGGCGAAATTTTGTGTTCATGGAAGTAATTCAAGATCTTGGACCACCTGATGCGACTATTATTATTCATGTTGATAGCACACAGCCAAATGATGATGACTCATCAATATTTGATGACAACTTCATGATGGTTTTGCTTCAAGAACTTTCTCAGATTGGTGAAGTCATACTTGTTAGGTTTGTTGATGAAACAATGTGGGTGACATTTAGAGATGGACAGTGTGCTCTTGTTGCTGCAAAAAAAGGGAAAACACAATTATGTGGACACTCACTTACAATGACGTTAAAGACTCCAAACTGGCAAGATCTAACAAAAAAAGAAATAATGATGTGTAGTAACAACACTGTTCCACTATGTGATTATAGAGAGGCTCTTCCGATTGACACCAGTTTAAGGAAGCCAGAAAGTAGAAGTGGCAAGGTGACACCTAGCGATGAAGCTGGGCGGAGCATTCCTCCTAGTCGGCCTCCTCAACCTGTAGTTCATAAACCTAAGGCAGGTGTTATTAGTATTCTTCCGAGACCGCCACAACCTCAGATAGATACTAATGCTTATCAAGAACCTATCCCAGGAGGAGCATTCAGAAAAGCCGAAGAACCAAATGTAGAATATAATAAAAATGACCAAAGTTCTGCAATTTATGAAGAAATTCCAAGTGAAGAATTTGAAAGCTCACCAATACCTTCTGGACCACCACCACCTCCACCAGGATGGAACATGGAAAATCCTCCCCCATTACCTCAGAGACAGCTACCTCCTCCTCCTCCCCAAACCGCTCGACCAGCTCCACCACCTGTTCCTCCAAGGGCTGGTGTACCTCCTCCAATACCATCTAGAGCTGCTCCTACACCTCCTATGACTCCTCGTAGAACTCTGCCTCCTCAATAAATAGAATCAAACAAACTAAGTGCAGTAACTTGTGATAATGTTTAAGTTGTAACTACTGTAAGAAGAACTATTGGCCTAGTTTAGTTTAGCAAAAATGTTGGGTACTATGTTGTAGATAACCATATAGCATAACCTTTTGGTTAGTTAATATTATTAGTGTAAAACTTTGTTTCAGTTAGATTTTGTTTATCATATGATGTCAGTGATGAGGAGTTGCATTATAACTAATTGATTGTTGAAATCTTTTAAGAAAATGTTGGGTTTAATTGAATCTCTATATTACAATATTGCTGTGATTATAAAATAATTATGTAATTCTGTACCAAATAGTGAAATAGTACAGACGAATTTGTTGATTAAAAGATAAGTGTTATTTAAAGGGTTACTGTGCTTTACTATTGTTGAGTATTTTCAGTGATTAGTTTGATACTTATTTTGTTGTTGAATCTTTTTTTATTGTTTTATTTTATTCTATACCACAAAGAATATCTTAGTATTTTCTAAGTTGAACCCTATTAGTATATATACACATATTAATTTTATTGTTCCTTAAATAAAGAACTGAACATTTAATGTATTCATAGAAATGAGTTTTGTTCTGTCAAAGAAACTGCCCATAATAGGCACATATAGCCACAAGCAGTCCAGTGAAGTCCTGAATCGTGGTTCATTTTTTAGTTTTAGGCATTAGAACATTCAATACTAGTTACTGCCTTTTAGTGATAACATATTAAGTAAAAGCACCCATTACCTTAAAAAATAAGCCAATCAGAAGCTCTTCAGTGTTCTTAGCTGTTATGCATACAAATTTATCAGTAACTTAGGGCTTATTTTGTGGCTCTCTTTAACAATAATGTTCATTTGTTGTTTTAAGTAGCACTTATTGTCATATCATTGCTAATATGTGTTATCTAAATATCTGCATTCCATTACAGTAACGTACAGGTTGTTTGTTTTATGAGACTTGGCAGTTATTTAGAAGTATATTTGTAGTTTATAGTATATAAAGCATGTACGCTTTAAATATTTATTCAAAGAATATGATCGCAGTGTAGAGAGTGTGTACACTTACTAAAAATAAACTGGTCTTGTTGATGATGTCAACAATAGTATTTAATTTTGTTCAGAGTGCATTTAACATTCATAAAAATTCCTTTTTATATAAAGAATGGATTTATTTTCAATACAATGTAGACTAATAATTGTATTTTCAAAAATTTTGTTTAACAGTAGGAAATATATTTTTACACAATTAATGTCACATAGTGATACTCATTTTTAAGTGCACAGTTACCTATATTTCAAATTACGTAATTCTAAGAATTTAAATAGCAAGACATATTTAACAATACAGTTTAATAAATTGCCCACAAATATAATAAGCCTATATATTTAAGTTGTTGTAATAAATGCTCTTGTGTTCTCATAAAATTGAAATCGTGATTATAATATCCCGTAAGTTATAAGACACTGATTGTCAAATCATGCAAACCACTCTACATGGAATGATCCAATTTTTCCAATCCAAAAGACATCATTGTAATTAGATTGTGTTTATACAGAAACAGTAAATTTCCATTATCATAGAGCAAAAGCACAATAGAATACCAACTCTACTTGTTCTGTATGTAGAGTAATAGTTTTCTCAAGGTCACAATATGCACAGAATTATTTGCTATGCATCTTATAAAATCCATTAACAAAATCCTTTTCCTTTTCCAAATGATAGTTGCAATGATCTTTCATGCTGAAATTGTCAGTTTGGCTTTCATTCTGGTTGGTGAAGATGCATCACTTTTGCACAGTGGTCACTCCTTCCATTGAGTGATTTTGAATGGTAAACAGTCTCAATGACGATAAAGAAGTGATAACTATAGACTCTTCTAACAAGGATTGAGTTTCTTCACAAACAGCAGTAAAAGTTTATGTGTAAAATATAAACTCTAACGTTTTAATAATATTTACAATATTTTCTTATTTTTAACCGACATTTTGAAAGTACCCACTTGTGAATTTATTTCAAGATATTTATTTCATGGATAGAATTGAAAAATAATTTGTTTACCAAGCATTTGTATTGCATTCATGTGTATAAAGTGTGCCTCAGATTTCTTGTAGCAGAATTCTAGTTATATTTATGTGTCTTAAAAGCAATTTGGTTATTGTATCCTTAACAAATCATCAGTATACATATTTGAGTTTTGGTACATTATTACAAGCTAGAGTGAATAGATTGGTAATTTAGTTAGAACTTGGTTTTGTTATTTAATTTACATTCTCTGAGGCAGAAAATAATATCTACTGGTGAAGATCATGTTTTCAGATAGGTACGAAGTGCCAGCAGATACTGACCCATGGGAGCTAATATCAGAAACAGTTGGCTTACTGAATTGGATATGTTTTAATCAGACATTTTTAAATTACAATACTCACTGGTTGTAATTATTGCTTTCAGTTAAATTTGTTATTCATATTCAACAATCAATCTAGCTAGATATCTCTGTAGATGTCTGTAGTGTAATGTCAGTTTTATTTTTGTGAATAGTAATAATTAATTGTATTAGACCCAAATTCAAAGTTATTGTCTAAGTTACAAAATATTTAAAAGGATTGATCAGTTCTAAGAAATATATTATTGTACACATAAACTTTATGTTTGAGAATGTGTTGCGGTCATGAGAAAAAATGATTTTTTAAAAATACTTTATTAGGTCCAGAGAAGCTTGAAAAGTGTGTATTTAGTTAGAAAATATAAAATGTTGTTATTTATTTGTAGTAGGTGTAGCTTACTAATTATTTCTACTACAAATGATTACATTTAGCATAAGCTTTTAATTTTTTTTAAATTTATTTTATTAATTCCCTATTAATCTGTGATTTTTTTAGAAATAATTTAATGTAGGTTTATTCTGTGAAGTACAACAGCTAAAAATATTAATTGTTGGGATGGGGGTCTGTACCAAGTGAAACAGAGTGGTACTGTGGTGCAGCTACTTGGAAGCTAGACTAAAAAGATTTCGATTAGAAGTGATGTCAACCTACAGTTTTTTGATGGTGTAAGTCCAACATTTTCCCAGTTAGTATGAGCAATACCAGTAAAGTCTCTTTATTCAGATTGGCCAGTGATGATTTAACTGATCTCACAAAGGTGCAATTTCAGGACTTCCTGAACTTCAGGATTTTCAGTTAGTAATGATAAACCATTACGCGTCCAACATTAAATTATATAGTCAATAGTAAAACTATTTCATTTCATAATATTTACAAAGTGCATAATTTCAATAATGTGATAAATTAAGACAACTTAATTACAATTCCTTCACTTCTTTTTATTATTTAGCAGATCTGTTTTCATTATATTTTGTTTTGGTAAATTCAAGATTTTTTTAAATAACGTTAAGACTAATATTCATTCACTTATAAGTATTTGTATTACTTTTTAGGAATCATAAAATTGATTAAATCAATATCAATGTTACATAATCGACTGATTATCTTTATATATATATATATATATATATATATATATATATATATATAAAATTCTTGTGTGTGTATGTATGTTACTGAACTTCTCTTGGCTGCACCAATGTTAATGACATTTTTTTTATGACTTCGGGTATATTCGAGAATGGTTTAGATTTACAAATTCAAGCAGTTACAAATTAAATTTATAAGAGAAAGGTACAAGTTTTCAAAGCACCTGAACATTATAAACTGCAATTACGAGGCAGTTACACATATGAAATAGCCAAACATTACTTGAAGATGCTACAGTCTGATGGTTGTCTTTAAAATCAATTACTGGTTGAACTTTAAGATTGAGTGTTTTTTGTGGTTCACAGGACACCTCAGCCTACAAAAAATTTTTAAATCGTCCTCAATTAAATTTATAAATATGAACAGTAATGACCACATGAAGTAATTTTCATAGTTTATTAAATGATACCTGAATTATTGTGCGTTTTAAAAATTAACTTGATTTTTGTCATACCTTACATATTATAACTGTCGATAATTTTATTTTTTGTTACAATTACTCAAAACTGTATCCTCAAATTCTTATCCTAATAATATTTTTAATGTGAAACTGCCCTTGTTTGTTTGTTTTCTTTCACGCTTAAATTATTCAACCGTTTGCGATGAAATTTCACATGGTCATTCTCATGGTCTCTGGGATGAATATAGGCCTTATTTCGAAAATCCCTCTGGGCTATGCTCCACTAGTCTTTAAAGTAGTGACAAAATCCCACCTTCATCTATAAGTTTTGAAAAATTAATTAAAATAGCATTTATAATGTAATCAACTGTTCTGTGTAAACATTGTTTATTATTTTCAGTTTGTTTACATTCATAGTAAGCACAAATATTTTAATGCTATTTTAGATTTCAGTGATTAGGTAAATACAGATCTATATTACGAAATTCCCCAAAACATAAGATGTTCAGCAGAATTTAACACTGAAGACTCCCTTTGAAGCAGTCAGCAAAAACTATGCTAGATGAAAGTTCGCTGGACTGTACTTTTGAACTAATGTACTAATTCCAGCTCTATATATTCTAATATATTAACAATATTTTTCAGTTTATAAGGAAACAAACACATAGGGTCAATTTACTTTTAGCTGTAAATTTTGATCAACTATTAAGTATAAATCTAAAAGACATTGTTACTATCTAACAAATGAAATTAGAATGGCCATAAATATACATTTTTTAATGTATTTTTTTGATCGTGGCAACAAGGCAAACTTAACATTGGCATCGGAACTATAATTCACTCGAACCAGCAGTGGTCATATAGGTGAAAAACCTATGAGATTGGGTACGAAGCCGCAGGTAACTGCTATTAACAAAATATATTCCATGTAATATTAAACTACCAAATACATAAAACGTGTGTTAGAAAACCTGTTTTTTTTCATAATTTTATTTTAAAAACCAATAATTATCTAAATTGATTATATTTTTTTTTATTATGTAGATTTCAGATATCTTAGGTTTAATAAGATTAGAATCAATTAAAAGCACTTTACTGTTGATATTATGTACGCAATATTGTACTATATTTTGTGTAGATTTTAGAACATTAAATATAGTTTTTTGTGCAGTACTGTGGAGTTTACTTATGTTTTTTATTATTTACAATTCTATAAAGATTTGTAAGTATACAAGTTAGGTGCACAGCCAACCACAAAGTCAGCACGGGAGGCTTTGGGTGTCTTTACTCCTCACACTCCTACACATCCCATTTGCTACTCAGTTTCCTGATTTATAGATTTTGTAGTTTTTCTAAAAAAAATCAGCCTCAGGTCCTTCATTTTGGCAGTCCTGTTTGCATGTGTTGCATGTTGCTGTTTAACATCAGTTATGCAATGTTCCTCGTATGATCTCTTTGTGTGAAGGCATGCTTTTTATGTACATGTGGACACAAAGAATATGACTTGCAATTATTGAAAGGTACACTGTGTGCTTTTTATTTTAATTATATTTCACAATATTAATTGGCCATCTTTTTGTTTTCAAGCAAGAGTGGCCTATTTTTCTTAATGAGTTCTGTAATACAATAACACGAAGTACAAAAACATACTGAAGTGGTTCCATATGTCTCTGAAAATTGTATGGCTCATTTTTAAAAGATGATTTTAATTTTCTTCTTAGCTTGAGTTTTACAGCATTGTTAAACGTTAAAAGATGGTGGTTTCATATTTCTTCTCTTGCAATGTTTTTTTATAAATAATCCAAAATAAATAATAAAACTGTATAAGAATAAAGCTGCAATCTTTATATTTTGAAGTAAAAGTGGTCTATCTTTCATGGTAACTTTATAATAAAAAAATATTTAAGTTACTGTACACAAAACATATTGAATCAGTCCAGATCTTCAATTTAACTCTATAGTTTTGTAACTTCAGTAAAAGATAAGTTTAATTTTCTTCTTAGCACTAGTTCTACATCATTTGTTAAACATAAAGATGCTGGTTCTGTTTTTGTTTGCTGCATGTTATTTGAAAAATTATTCTGTTGTAATAGCGTTTTCTTCTCAAGAGATTTAGGGTCATAAAAATCATTTTATATAGTTATTTTTTATATTTTTATGCAAACAATCGCTTGGTTTATTATTGTCCAATTTTTTTTTTCTAAAGATATATAATCATGTAAATTATGGTAAATGTACAACAGGTTTTAGGCTAGATCCAAAAGGGATAATAAAATGTGTAATACTACTTTAAGATAGCTGAATTGTTTAGAATTTTATTTCAAATAACACAATGTTTCTTAAAGTACAGTTGTGTACAAATATTATGTTATAAAATTTTTTAAGATTAGCAGAAGTAAGAAAATAGAAAGGTTAAATTATGTTTTTTTTTTTTTGTGGATAGAAATCCAGAAAATCAGTATTGTATTGTAAACAAGAAGTACTATTAGAAAAGTATTATTTTTCTCTTGCCCGCTCTCCCCAGAAATGAAGTATAGTTGAAAACCTTAATCTTAATAACACAACCGGCAATACATCTTTGATAAGTCGGGTTTTTTTTTTCAAATTCCTTCAACTTCTTATAACAGTTAATGTTAACTTCACCTCTACTAATCGAATATTGTTTAATATAAAAGCATTGATAAGTTTAATTTTCCGTTATCCGTACAGTATATTAACTCTCTACAATTATGGGAGAACAAATTAATCAACAAGCTTGAAATATTGCGTGAACATCTTACACAAAGAAAAATAATAATTACTGGTAGGCAACTTGGTTTTGGCCCGATTCACCCTCATTATCTTGTATCTTCTTTACTAAAAATTTTTCATAGCTATAATTTGTTCTGTCTCTTCAGTTGGGTCTTCAAGGTTTGCTTTTAATGGTGTTTTATATCAAAGACAAACCTGTGACTACAGAAATGTAAAGTTTTAATTAAAAAATGAACATAATCAAGCATTAGGCTCTATATTTATTTATTTGCACCACAAATCAGATATTTGTAATTTTTATTTAAAATTGAATATGCAGTAAATCAACATTTTTAATTTTAATTGAGTTATAATCAAGTACCCTTAAACTAAAACAAACTTTTGAAAAAAGGATTAATTTGATGAAAGAATAAATTATCAAACAATTTTAGAACTAATGTAAATGTATATTTTTATATACTGTATGTTAGAAAATCTTTTGAAAAAGCGTATAAAATATATTGAAGACTACGATAGTCCTAAAAATGAAAATGCAAATAAAATATGCAAAAGCTTTTCTTTCTTTTTTTGAAAATATAATGAACATTATAACTCAATTCGTCAAACATCCTTTCATTATTGAGGTAAACAGAGTTTTATTTTTATTCATCCTTTAAATTTAGATACCTCATTTATCAAAACCGATTGCAAAAAGTATTCACATTGATAAAATGAAGGTTTTAAAAGAAATTATGGCTTAACTTGTATTATATTTCACTAAGAGAAATAAAATATATAATAATCGGTAGTGCAGCATCCGTTGACACAAAAATAAATCTGATACCTAGAAAAAAAATGTTTTAATCACATGCTCAAAAGCAAATGCAGTAGGCTGCATACCTATTACATTTTCAAAGATCACGTGTGATCTTTCCACAAGTGCTTTTTAGGCACACAATATTTGTCTCTCTGATTTGTAATACTTAATATTGGCATACATGGAATAGATTTAACAACATTCTTCATTGTTTTAAATACAAGTACAACTACTCTGGTTACTTTCTTTTTTTTAGTTTACTAAAAACCAAGCTAAGACTATTCAAATTTTAACCTTGTAATTTTCATATAAAGCACACACCTATGCCAAACCTTATGAAGCGCAATATTTGTAGTTGGTGCTTTCAATACAACAACAATCAACGAATTGACAAATTTTGAAGTAAATTTGTGCTTATATGTTGTCACAAATACTTCTACTTGAGATTATTCAAAAAAAAAATCAATAAAAGGTTTTACTAGTTTGAATTGTCCAGTGGTATTTTTGTGGCAGAAAATGATTGGAAGATGCATCGTCCATCGTCCATTGGTTCTTAAAGGGTTGAAAATTTCCATTCAATTTTCAAAGACTTTTTGCACTAAAAATGCTCTTAACTTGCCATAGTGAACAATCAATTGGAGTTTTTCTTGTATAAGATGTTCATGCAAATTCAAGCAGTTGATTAATTTATTCTCCCGTAATTGTGTGGTTAAAAGAACAACCGACGAAAGAATTTTTCCAATCAAACTGAGGAAAGCTCTGCTTACCACTCAGCTAATATATCAACAGAAAAATTACTTGAATGTAATTTAAACTAAGTACAGATGTTAAGAAAATATTTCCATTAATTAAAATTATAAATTGAATTACTGTACGTAGCAGGTAAGTTTTTGTGTGCTCACAAATGCATAAATATTGTATGATGTACGTTACATGAAAATTATCATAAACTATCTTCTACTTAGTTTTTTCTATTTGAGATGTCAGATTTTATATCACAATCAAATGGTGTGGTATTTAGGAAGAATAACATATATATCTGTGTAGTCATATTATTAGCTAAGGCCAGTTGTTAAAATAAGTTATATTTAATTTAAAACATTGTATTACACGGACAGAGTAATGCTCTAAAATTAATTTGAGACAGTATATGTCTGTAATAATTACTAAAAAAATACATGTTATTAATAAACACTAAAGAATACATGTCATTACTAAACACACACAAAATAATTTTGTTGTAACAACTGCAGTACCTATAGAATTGTGATAGTTATGTAATATATCATTGATTATTGATTTGAATAGTAAGGGTTAACATTAATCCTGGTTAAATGTTTAATGGTATCTCAATTTTTTCTTTCAAACAACCAAATTTTTTGTATTTTAATATATGTCAGATAAAGGTAATACTACATTATTTTTAATAAGCTTACTGCTATGCTTATTGCAATTACAATTCACTGGTATTTAAATTTTTCACATTCTCTGATCTTTGTATTACTCGGAATGTAACAAGGGTTAATTTAAATCAATGAGCGATATACAATAATTTTCTTCCTGTATGACAAAGAAAATAAATCCCATATAACATAGTTGTCATTAAATAAATAAAAGTGTCATGTCATACATGGTTTTGAAATAATAAATGTTGATACTCACATAAATGTTATGAACCAAAATGAAAAAGTAAATTCATAATATGTACATGAATGCCAGAAATAAATTACTATTTTTTATTAAAAACTAGTAGTGTATTAAAAATAACTATACTCCTCAGTTAATAAGAAAAGACCAATTTTCAAGATGACGAAACCATGTTATTGGTCGTCATTGGAAAAGCTGCTAATGAAGAATTTGATATATATATATATATATTTTTAATAAATGAGGAACTGATATCCCATTAAGTATTTAAGATTATTGTCATTATTATGTTTAAAATAGAAAAATTAAGAAGATAATAATTAGTTTGTTTGCCTGTATCTTGCCAATTTTGTTTACATAATTTTATAATAAAGTGTACAACAGCAAGAAAGTTTAGTATTGTTATGGTGTTATATATTGTTATTATTGTTGTATATTAATGTTGTCGTGGAAATTGGTTATATGTAAAATAAGCTTACTGTACCATAGATATCACACAAGTAAATACAGCAATTACCATTTGAAGTAAGATTGTATATTAGACCAATAAATAAATCATTCAATGCCACCTTTGTTGCTCATTTCATATTAAAATCCCACTTTTACTACTTACATTTGATATTAGATGCCTGTTTTTAATGTTAATAACTTGTGCAGAAATATTTACTGTGTTGGTTGTTGGGAGTAAGTGAGCAGAATAAAGTTCAAGCACTGTCCTAAGGTAGCTGCAGTAAATAACTGAGTTCTACCCCATAACACAATGTTCCTTCAACTTCTATAACTTTGGCCATAGAATTATGGGAGAAAATGCATTATGGTTTTTCTTATACTTTAAAATATTTTAACTGTGAAATACAAAAAGTGTTAGCATTTTTTTCTAATTAACTAATAAAAATATAAAAGAACTAAAAAGTGTTTGGATGCGTATTGATTATGTATTTAAAATGAAACATCTGCCATAACTATGCAATAAAAATACATTTGTGAAAGTGTTTGAAGTTTTTAGTAGTTCTTATGGCGATAAAATCATCTACAGATTTTTATCAGTACAGCTGGCCTTAAGTTATTCTACCAGTGGCATTATCCTTAATCTAGAATTTTTGGAATGTGTCAGAGTTTTTCAAATACTTTATAACAGAGCTACTTTTCAAAGTTGAACCTTTTAATTGGGTATAAAATTATGTTATAAACCATTTATGTACACAATATCATATAATATTAAATATTAATAAATAAAAAATTTTGTATCTTTATGCGTGTTTAAAAAAATTATGATTATTTCTAAATAAAACTTCGTTAATTACATATGAAACAGTAAAATTAACAATATATATAAATCAAATAAAAATATAGCACATTTTTATAAATTATGTTTGATTTTTCTCATCGGCAATCTTGGTTACAATAAAAAATATCCCCTGCTGTTTAGTCTAAAGAAGGTAGATTTGATAGACGTGGTATTGATGGTCAAATATGTGACTGGATAAGGGCCTTACAGACAGGGTGGTTGTTACTACTCATGGGAGCAAGTTGCAATGCAAGGACTATGAGGGACTGTCCCCAGAGTGGTGTCCTTTCTCCTCTCCTGTGGAACCTAGTTGTGGACGACCTGTTCTTGTCTTTGAACAGCAGTGGTGTCTTTGCACGGGGTACAGAGATGACATTGTGATTCTTGTGAATGGAAACTTCAACACAACAGTACGGAACTGACCAATGCTGCTCTGAACATGGTGGGGAGCTGGTGTGATGAAATGGGCCTTAGTGTCAACCCTTTACTAGGAGGTGTCAGTAGGAGGGTAATGGTCCATTCCTACTGAGAGGCTCTTCCATTGAGTTAAAGTTTGACGTTAAGTACTTGGGAATGATCCTTGATAGGGTTCTAAACTGGTGACCTCATCTAAAAAGGGTTTTCACCAGAGGGAAATGATCTTTAATGCAATGCAGACGTGTGATAGGTGGGTCTTGGGGACTTACAGACAGAGCTTGTGCTGAGGATTTTGTTTTTGGTTTATGTCTCTGTGGTCAGACCTGCACTAATGTTTGGGGCTGTTGTCTGGTGGCCAAAAAGGTGGTGGTAGCTGGTCTGGCTGAAATCCAAAGGATAGTGCCTTGCTATCAGTATCACTGGGGCTTTTCCTAGTGCCCTGGGTGCAGCTCTAGACTGTTGCCTCAACCTCTCCACCCTGGATATTGTCATTCGGGCTATGGCCGGGAGTTCCTGCTGTCTTCAGCAGTCGGCCTCGGGCTGCAGCAGTGGGCACTGCAGAATTAGCATACTGATCCAGGGGAATGCTCTGCACATGATCTCTGATCAGACGTCACAAAAATTTTCCTTTGACAAACCTTTTAGGATTGTTATATCTCCTAAGTACGATTAGTCGTGAAGGAAACCTCTTTCACCAGCGTAGCTTGAATGGTTCATAAGAGGCTCTAAAACAAAAAATGGCACAGGCACTGGAATTGTGGGACAATTTAGGGAGCTGGTGGTCCCTATGGGTCATTATCCTAGTCTTTCAGGTAGAATTTGCAGTCATTATGGAGTGTGCTCGTGAGAATCTTCGTCTGTGGTATAGGAGTAAGACGGTCAATATTTTCAAAGATAGTCTGGTAGCACTGATGATGCTAGAATCTTGTGTGTTCAATTCCAAACTTCTTTGGGATTGTTATCAAGTCGTTTCTTCCCTTGCCAGAATAAACAATGTGACTATTTGTTGGGTTCCTGGTCATGAGAGGATCCCTGGGAATAAAAGAGCTTATACCCTGGTCAATATCCAATATGATGGGTCCTCAACCATTATGTGGGATCCTTTGGGGCTGTCTTGAAATGGGTTTCAACTGAACATGAGAGAAGGTGGAGGCTGCATCAGGGTATGAGAATGAGCAGAATTGTACTACAGTACCTTCCTTTATGGTAGCATCTGACTTTCTCTCACTAAGTAGATCAATGTCTTTTCGGGCTATAGTTCTGATTACGGGACATGGTCACCTGAAAAAGCATCTTCACAGAGTCGGCATCCTTCGGGAGGATCCGCTCTGTAGAATGTGTGATGAACAGGAGAAAACTGCTGAACACCTGAACTTTGATGTCCTGCAATAGCAAGGGAGCAGTATGCTAGCTTTGGTAGTTTGGACAAGGGTGGTGAATTTCTCCAAGATGACCTGATAGATAGGTTGTTTTTTACAGTTTGTGGAACTGCTGAAACTGTAGACTGGTAGGCCTTATGGTCTGCTTCCGGGATGTGCAAAAGGTCCTTCAGGTTTACGTTCATGGTAATAGGCCGCCTTCACAAAATGTAAAAAAACACATAAGAACAAACAATATTGCAAATATTCTGAGCATTCTAAAACTCCTTTTTGTTTTGTTCTATGTCTTAACTGAGATATAACTATTTATTTTTGAAATTTGGAATAGCTGCCATCTTGAAACCTGTCTTGAATAATAAAAAAATTAAGAATAAAAGGTAATTGTTCAACAATTTTATACAAATGTAAGTCGCTGTCATCTTGAAACCTTTAATAGGTAATTTTACCTGATAAACTAAGTTAAACAATGTGTTAAGTATATCATTGTATTATTTTTTTTTTTTTTTTTTGAAAAGTGTTGTCTTTATACTAACTACTAGTTTGATTCAGCTAGTCATTTTGGGGTCTATGGGTGAACATAGTTGAAAGTATTTAAATGTGAATGGCCACAATTTTGAGTTTTATTATTTATTGGATAAGACTAGTTAAAAAAACTCATCTAAGCTATCTGCAAATACTGTCTCTGGACCAAATTTAGTCTGGATCAAACAAGTTGACCTAGAGGATTGAAATTTTGGGGTGAAATTCTATTTCTATTATTCCTACATTGTTATTAAAAATCATAGAAATTGGTCCATTGGAAATCTTAATTTTGGTCTTGTTATATAGGTCTTATGGGTAATAATACTAGTGATGAGAATACACAAAATAAACATATCATTAGACAGAATATATGTAAAGGTTAATCATGTAACATTTTCTATTGACACCTATTTACGTTATGAAGTTACTTTGTTGGATTGGTTGGTATCAATGCACAGCTTGAAAATCTAAGCTTAACCTGCAATGTCATCTTCATAGCAAGCTAACATAAAAGTTTCTGTTTTACTGTGTTGACTGCGATTGCAGATGAAAAATGGATGAATTAGCGTGGATCTCATGTAAGGCAGTTCAAGAAGTTCTATTAACTAATTTTCCTGTTTGTCTGTTTAGTACAAATATTTAATTGATTTTAAGCCTAACTTTATAGAAAAAACAGCATATATATGTGAGTGTGTGGCAAACATCTTTGGTATTTGCTGGTACCTCAGACCAAAGAAAGTAATAGACTGGGTATTCTCATATAAGAGCCACTACAGAAGTTGAAGTCGAACCACACCCTCTTATTTCTGCCTTTATTGCAAGAATGTCCTAAACTGCCACATTCATGGCGGTTTATAATTCATTGCGTTTCAATAACACAGTATAGTTACAATCAAATTTAGACATTTTTTCCTCATTCAAAAAACATATAGACATCTATAATCATTAAAAAAGTCAAATTTGTTTTGTATTAGAATAATTTATAAACTTAAGTGCTAAATATTTTAGGTAGATTTTGTGTACAAAATCAGCTTTTTGACAATTGTCCCCAACATATTAGTACTTAAGAAAACTTAAAACATAACATAACTGATCCTCAATGCCCAAAAACAGTATTATTATAAAATATATAGAAGATATAAACTATTTTGCAATTTTTATTAGAATTCCAACAGTACTTTTTACAATGAAATCCGTTTTGCATAAGCAAGAATGGCCACTTAATGGTCTTACACAAGCTGGGAGGAACAAAAATTTCAAAATAGCTAATGCCTTTCAACTGACAATGGATGCTTTAGATAATAGGGGAAAACTCCAATGAGAGTTATAATATTTTATTATTCATATATCATAAAAAAGGTTTTGCTGGTAGCATTGTATTCGAAATAGCTGCTTTGGTTTATAAAGAGGGAAATAAAGCCTAAGCAAAGATTCTGTAGCTCTGGTTTTGACAATCCATTATTAAATCAATAGTGGATTAAAGTGATATTATTTTAACATATTTGCTTCTTTCTGAGTGAATGGAATCTAATGGACCAACAGATGCTCGGACTTTTTAGCATAAAATAAATCTGTTGGTACATACTGAATGGATATTTTTCATGGAACTATGGCATTAAGCATGTGAGGAGAGTTTTTTTTTTCTATGAGAGGGAATTTTAAATACTCAGGGAATATCCCTCATCCTTAGGGATTCACCTTGAGTGTGAGGGTCACACCTACTAAACCTGGGTCTCTCCTTGATCTAGTCCATGCAGAACCACAACCAGATAAAAACATTGAAGTAATTTTGTGACAGGGTTCTGTAACCACACTTCACAACTGTAGTTATTGTCTGGCTTATTGCTAACTTTTTTGTTCTGCATTGGACAACAGGCTCAAAATTCCAGACTGGAGGATACCGAAGAAGGTAACAGATGAATTCCTACCACCATATGAGCCAGCTTTTCCTGCGTCTTGTCAGGATTCTACCTACCATCTTGTCAACTCCGGCATCATGTGAACCACTGTCTCCTGAGTAAGGTGTCCAACCTTGCTCTAGCAGCGAGCTGTTTAGTTCTGAGCAATAAGCATGTTTCTTTTATTTTCATTATTTTCAGGTAATAATTAAAACTCTCATGTCCTGTAAGGAACTGGGTTATATAAAAGTTTATTCCACCATGCTTCCATTCAACTCATAGATCTCTCTTTACTGTGCTGTGCACCATTCATCCTGCCACCTCACATGCAGCAGCCATGTCTGGAAACCTAATCTACTCTATGCCATAACACTGGTCTTTTCTCAAGATTGACAAAATATTTGTTTTAAACTTATGAACATCTTATTTCAAATAATTTTGTAAAATAATAAAGAATTAAGTAAGGAAATTAATAACCTTATTTTTAATTTAAAGATTACAATTTTGCTTTCTTCATATAATAATAATGTTTCTATGTTCATTGCTACAACTGTTATGACTTGTTAGAAATTTTCTGTAAAATCTACTACAGAAAAATGATATTTTCATGGCTGTTTTTATGTATGTAAAACAATAAATAAAAACAAAAAACAACATGTGGTTTTTCTTGATTGTTATATTATTCATAGTTTGGTAGTACTCAAGACTACATTTTTAGTTTTTAGAATTTTTACTCTACAACTATATTTTTTAATGCAATTTAAAAATGGACTCTATGTTGACTGAAGTATTAAAATTATGTAGTCTTCAAATTAAATGCTCAATAAAATTACACAGATAAAATGTTTTCAATAAAAAGATTATATAATACTGTGTGTGTCTTTGGTTAAACTCAAATTGAAACTATAACAAAGACTAAATGGAGTGTGATTTTATGAATCATGTTGATACTTGATTGTTTATGTATTACAACAAATGAGATTAAGCAAATGGGCAGGCCTGTAGGCCAAATCAACGGATATCTGTTGAATGGCAGTCAGAGAGTTATAGGTAAACCGCTAACAAAAAAACCTTGGTTGATTTGAGTTTACGCAGGGTGGGGTAAATACCCCTCCGCCACCCCTCCAAGTATCCCCACCACTGCTCGGCGCTCACTCTATTTGATCAGCTAACTAATCTGGCTCAGTCGGTATCGTTCAATGCTGCGACCCGTTCAGTTGAACCGGTCAGTACAGAGTTACTAAGCCTGCCCGCTAGAGCGTGTTTTACCGGTCATCGTGTTGACTGAACAAAATGAACGACTAGATGTAATGACCGAGTGAACGAAAGGATCTGCTATAAAATAGTATTCGAATAGAGGAAGAAACAGCATATCGTACAGTGAACGGATAGATAAATAACAATAAATATATTATTTCAGGAATCTAGTAAATGCAAATATATTTATTAAAACTTATTTAAAAATGTAATTTTAAGTTACTAGATTTTTTGCTAAATATTTTAAATGTTTAATACTTATAATCAATGGACTTGGTTGATTGATATGCCTTTGATTTATCATAAGTAAGGTTATTCCCAACAAATGGGGAGACTCCCTAGTTCCCCTGTTGAGTTATACGATTACAGTTTTATTCTTAATCAGTTAGCAGTGAACGAAAGTAACGACTGAACAATTTTGAGGACCTAGTGTAACCTAATGCATAAACTCTGTAGTTTTAGTTAGTTCCATATGATGTTAAGCTATTTTTCATGGATAAGAGCTTTTAAATGAACTTAATAATAATATTAAAAGTTTTAACAATCATTAAAAATAACATATCTGGTTTGAAAAAAGTATCAAACTTATTCAGTTGGCAGGAAAAAGTGAACGAATCGTTCTAGGTGAACGGGTCTTTTGAAACACTCTGATCTGGATCACTTGTTCACTTGACTGACCCGTTCGAATTGAACAACACATTTGTAATGGCCACTGCCACTGCACGGCTAACCTCAAAACAAAATGCAAGCTTCCTGGATACATCTATAGCTACATTAATCTGTTCAATTAATAATTTACGCTTAGACTGCGACACTTATATACACCTAAAAAAATATATATATATAGTTATAGAACAGGTAAAGTAGCTGCAGTGTAAACAAAACTGTGAGAGCGAGACACGATCCACACAGCTGATAAACAGATACAAGAAGGAGCTGGTCCCGCTCCCCACCCCAACTCCGGGAAGGGGGGCCCCCCTCCTGCGCGGTACTGCTCAGAAATTTGCTTCTGCACAGGTTTCTTTAATAACGGTTGACATATAACAACTTACACACACACACACACATATATATATATATAACCTAATAAAACTATACTGAATTTATGGGGTTATTGTAATTTAATAAAACCCCAAAACAATATTAGAATAACTGTTTTATCAGGTAACTATCCCTTTTTTAAGAAATGTATTATAACAATTTTAATTTCTACTAACCATAAAAAATAAAAACCTAACATTTTCTCACCATATTTATTATTTTTATCAACTAAACATTTTCTTAAACTAGACTAAATTTGTGATGTTTAGGCAATCTTGGAATTTGAAATTGATATACTTAACTATATTTTCCAAGCACTCCCATCCACTTTTTTACATGGAAAAAACAAAAAAATGTTTACCCTAGTTACTTATCATAGTATTACACTCTTCAATGTGAACAAAGTGATACCAAATACATTTAGGTTTTCAGTAAAACAAACTAGTTTTTAGAGAACTTAGAAAGCAAGCTTGCAAAACTAGAAAAAAAACTGCTTGGCTTTTCAGAAAAATACTAAAGGAGTCGGAGGGTTAATTAGATACTTTAGGACTAACATTTCTTTATTCTCTGGTCAAAATGTATTGATAATTGAGTTTGAAGGTTAACCATAAACTTGCTAGTAGAGTTTTAGACTCAAACTAACTGAATCGGACTCCTTGTTTCTGTTTTCACCAATTAATTTCTTGAGCTCTTCTCTGAATTTTTTTCATTCCATTGGTTTCATACCCAAGTTTTGCATTTCCATGCTGGACAGCAGGAAACTATTGACAACTGTTGCATCTAAAAAAAAAAAAAAAAAAATTCTCCCACCACTTTTATTTATTTACGGATAAAGAAAGTAAGATGACACGTAGTGGTCTACAGTGTCTACTCCACCTATATAAGTGTTATCCACATCATTTTCGTTTTTTTTTGTCACCTAGTTATTTCTCCAGTGTCTGTATTGTGGTAAGAGGAAAGCATGGTACTTTGTAGTGGTACGCTAACACATCATGCTTAACCAATTGGCCTATTAAATTCTTTTTTGTAATACCTATTGACATACATTCTTGTTACCAATCACTATGCCAGTTAAATGGATTTTAAATTTTAACAACTCTAGAGCAAGTGATAAGCAGTAAGACCCGATAGTGAATAGGTGAAATCCTCAAGAGGCATCCCCACATTCTTCTCCTAACTATTTAGTTTTTGAAGTGGCCTATGTACTTTAATATGCTGTTTTTACATAGCGATTTTTTTCTGAAACTATTTGTACAATCAACTCATTGGTAAAATATAACTGGAAAAATCAAATGGGTTTGTGTGGTTTAAACAAACGTTATGTATTATGACGAAAACAACTACAAGTACAAAGAATCTGATTCACAATGGCTCGACTAGTTTGAATGCATTGGCAGAACTTTCGTTGCTTGTCAACAAATCAGTAAATGTACTGTGAAAAAAAAAACTGCTGCAATATTGTTTCAAAATAATAGTTCAAACTATTCCTGAGATATAGCAGCACAATCCAGAGCCAGTAGAACCCCCGAACTATTTTCATACGTCAGTGAAATATGATGTAATATGCCAGTGCCCATGTTTCGTCCGCTAGTGAACTACAACAGAACAGGCAGTGCCCGTGTTTTGTTCAAAACAGGTTAAAAGAATTCCAAAATAAAAAATTCCTCAATGCTTATGAATAATTAATCAAATTCATTTTATTTTTATAAATAGGCCACAATAATTAGTAAACAATGAACCTATGCCTTTCCAAAATTCACTGTCACTGATTTTGATCTAATTAAATATTAACCTTATTTTTTACATATACCTTCCATATAAATACTTTTTACATATAAATAAACATACCTTCCTGGTTTTAAAATTTCCTCTTCTTTCTGTTATTTTTAATGACATGTTTTTATTTATGTACAAATTTTGTTTATAATATCATAACCACTTTAATTTCAGATGTGGGTCTGATGATATTTTCTTTGAAAATGAAAAGCCTCACACAAATAAAAATTTTATTATTGGAGTGTTTGTTTTCAAATGACATATAGAATTCAAATATGAACAAAGCTTCTACAAAGTAGTCTGTGTCACTGTTGATCTACTGTTTTTTAATATACTGTAAAGCATGTGATATGAGTGATGTATATTAGAGAGGTTATATAAAAAGCATAATTACCTCTAAGGAATGCATGTAGCTGTGCAAAATTGCTATAATTATCTTTAATTGTCAAGATGAGAACCTGAATTTTAAATAGCGTACAATTACTGGCTAGGTTGTAAAAGGTGACTTAAAGTAATGGTTTGTATTTTATTTAATACCAAAATTTAATGTGGTTTACCATGATAACAGAAAACTGACTTACTAAAATAAGGTTGTTTTGTGATTCAATGAGTATAATGTAAGTTAAATTTATTTGAAGGGTGGTTGGATATAAAAAAATTAGTGTATTATTCATAGTAAAACTTTGTTTACTCTCTCTAACTTACAATAATTTACACTCCTAAAGTATGTATAAGCTATGTAATGATCATCACAATCAACCTATCAATGAGCTTGATCAATGACAAGAGTCCATAACAGAGCAAAGATCAGTATTTAAAAGTACAAGTTATTCACTATTTTCTTCTTTTTGGCGATCAGATTTCTTGGACTTCTTCTTCTTATGGCTTCTATGGCCTGGACTGCGACTCCTACTCTTGTGCTTCCTTGATCTTCGCTCAGTAGATCGACTTCGAGAGCGATGTCTATGTCTGAACAAATAATGCAGATAATTAATTATAAAACAAGGGAATGGAGTAGTTTAATATTTTAGAGTAAACCTGTGGTATGGTAACTCTTAGTGATACACAAACATTTGGAAAGAGCACATGATTCAAAGTATGAATGAGTTGAATGTTGTTTTATTGTATTATTGATTATTATTAGTACTGTGAACAATATAAACCAACACCTTGTTTTGGAGGTTCCCAAAGTGCGAGGGTGTCTCAAATCGCAAACAGAAAATAATATATTTTGTTAAATCACACTTTATTAAGCTTACAAATTTATATATGTTTACATGAATTACTCGAAATAAAATGTACTTCTACGGAATTAGTAATTATACTTTGTAATTACTAATCCTAAGAGTATTACTACTCAATAAACATTCTTAATAATCACCACCGATTAGGTTTCACCATAATCGGTACATTAAGGGAAACCTAATATCTAAAACATGAGCGTATAAAACAGGAGGAGGGGTGGGCTCAATGCCTCAAAGACAAACATTAAAATTTCATCAAGTAGTTTGTTTTAAGCTAGTACACATTTTTGAGAACTAAAGATCAACATTTCCCGGAGGAAGATTCCAGAGTCCCTATTTTTGAAGGGCATTTTAAACTTCCTAAATCAACCAATGTGCGAGTCCTTCAAAATAATTTTCTATGTACGTCACTGGTCTAAAATGTCTGAGAACCTCTTTCCTATAGTTTTCTAGGTGCAGCAATTATCATTAGAATACAATTGAAATTTAAGCTATTTGTTTTTTGCTTCAGACTATGCTTTGATGGAATCTGTAAATAACCTAATTTTTGTCTGTTAGATACGCAGAATGAATCTTAAATGAGACTTGTTATATGGAAATCTGTAAAGGGGATGCAGTTTAAATTATTTATTTTGTTGTATTGAGTATTAAGTACTGCAAACAATGAATTAATATCCCATATGACTAATTTTTAAGTTGCAGGTATTGCTAGTTATTCACAAATCACTAATCTACTTCTGTTGTCTCCGGCTCTGGTCCATCTTTGCCATCTTTCCTTCATTTGCTTTTCTATAGAGATATCTCTCATTACAAGCAAGTATAGATAGTCAAATTCATTTCAAAATTATTTTTTCATGGGATATTACGAGTTGAATTTGAAGGACAGTGTAATGTACAAATTTCCCTGTGAAATTAATTTCATTTAAATAACATTTTTATTTATAAGTGAATAAGTTTTAATATACTGGAAATATATATATATATATATATATATATATATATGGTGAATATATTAGACGAATAATCAAACTCATCCACATTTTGAGATTTTTTAAAATATTCAACACATCTATCAAGAGGCAATGCAAAATCAATATCAATAACTGTGACATTTTAAAAAGTTATAAATTTACCAAAACAGTGAGGTGATCTAAATTTAGTCAAATTTAGGCTACAATATCTACAAATTACATGTAGACATTTCGACATAAAATTGACTAACAAAGTAAAGCTAGCCTCAAAAACATATTCTCATTTCATATTTATGAACCTACACCAACTAACCACTGAGACGACAACATATTTGTTTACATCACCAAACTTATACAAATAATGGAACATAACTGATCACATACAGATGGTGCAAACAACATGAGACAACATTATTCCACATACACAAGTGAATATACCAATGTGGAGGCCTCATTACTGATCTTATTCAATGTGGAAAATCACGACAGCATACACCCATCACGACAACACCAATCATATTCAAATGACTACAACAACGTGGGGCTAGACGGTGACTTAAAACCAACCTCGTACAGTAAATGCTTAATTAAAATAAGCACTACTCCTTGCCTTTTAAACACCTCGTGTCCCTCAATTTTATACTTTTTGTTCTATAAGAGCCTAGGTATTTTAGGATTATAAATGGACATTTTTATTATTAATTGCATTTCTGATCTTCGACTAGGTATTTAAAACTAGATTTCAGTCAAAAGGCCCAACTTCTCCGTTTCCAGAACCATACGTATTTCAAAATTAAATAAATGAAGTTTAGGTCTGGTATTGGTTCTGAACATTTTTCAATTTTAAGGGGACATTATTTGATTATTTAATAAATAATCAAATAACAGTGTTATGTTTAGCAGTGGAAATTACATTTTTAATAAAGGTGTCTTTGGATTGCAAAATCATGGACCCCTCAATTTTATATTATTGCCCTGTACAAAATTACAAAATAGAGATTTTTGATTCTTTGAATCTATTTGATTAATCATTAGGTAGTTATTCTAACCCGATTAAAATCGAATTTGTAAACATAATGTTTGATTTGCTTAGTTCATAAGAATTTGCTAGCTTTTGTATGGTAAATTCCTTACATGGATTAAAGGTCTCGTTTTATTTACAATCTTGATTAATATGGCATTTTCAATCTCAGCAGCTAGGACCAAAGATGATTTTAAATCTTAGCGATCTCAAAATTAATTTTAGAGGCAAGGATAGTTTTATGTCCCTATGTAACAAATGATGAATTCATATTACTAGTTGTAACTCTAACGTAAACCAGGTAACAATCCACATTTACATAATTCTTTGTGTTGTTGTCCTTTTGAACTTGGATAGAACAAATAGTGATGAATCCTTCGAGGACAATAAAGTTGCCAATGGTATTTTCCATTTCCCTATCAAATTGTTGTTTTTGTATTACATGTGATGGCCAATCTTACTGATCGAGTTAAAAATACTTACCACTCTACAGAGCTAACTTTCTACATGTTTCCCACTGTTTATAACTTAAGTGTGATGCCTTTTGTCATAAATATACCAATCTTTAACAATCTTGTAGAATACAAAAATCAGCATTAGCTTTGTGGTAATTTATCATAATACTAAAAATACAGCAACTTGTGTTATTATATTACTGTATAAGACGAATAACATAAATGGATTTACACATTTTAAAATGTATTTTAACTCAAATACAGGGGGGAGTAGTGACATACTAGTACATTACATATTTGCCTGGCCTGAAAGAGTGAAAATTATTTTATAAATAATTTAAATCAGCATTAATTGTACTCGTATTGAGCGATAAAAAGGTTCTTTATTGAAAAGTTGTAGCAATTATGGAGTGGAATGGTTATCTTTGGAAGGTGAGAGAGGAGCATGTCACCACAACTGATTGCAACTGCTGTCAACCACTTGTACTTGTTAGCACAGAAACATTCCTGTTCCTCGATTGTGACTGAAGACAGTAAAACATACACCAGAGCAGTGCTAAACAAATGTGATTGTTTTGGCAGAAGTCTAAAATATTACAATAAATTTTCTCTGTAACAGAGTAATTCCTGGTGCTTAGAACAGTTTTATTTCCTTCTCATAACAATAATTGTAATAATATCATATTATATTACAGAAGTGTTGTTTTTGTAACTTAAAAAACTGTTTCAGTCAAAATATTACTGATAAATATTTTACTACTGAGTATAATTTTATGCATATTGACCTTGCTCCTGAGTGTAGTGCAGTGGGTGACATACTCATCATTACTCCTGAAAGAGTTAATAACCTACTAAAATAATTGTTTCTATTAGTTACCTTTCTCTGTCACGATGCCTGTCCCTGTCCCTGTCTCTATCCCGGTCACGATCTCTGTCTCGATCTCTATCCCGAGGCCTTTCATCATCTTTGGAAGATTCCCCATCCATTGGCTCCTGTTTTACTGATATTTTATCTGGAACCTTGAAACAACATTTTTTAGATATCACATATCTAACATTTCCTGAATGGAGAGGCAGTTTATTCAACTTAAACATTTTAAACTCTTAATAAATTTCTAAAATCAACAAATAATTAAAAGACAGTGTCCTCTTTCTTTGGTTTGCATTTAATGTTTAAATGTTTTAGTTATAAAGCATTGTATATATATATATATATATATATATATATATATATATATATATATATATATATTGTATGTATATATTTCTGTAAAATCTCATACTTTATCATTTGCCTGTAATGTAATTTTCTAAATATTGAGTGCAATGTAGACAATGTTTGTTCAAACATTGTAAGAGTAACATTCAAATGGTTCTACCACAATTTAATGGAATTTATAATTTTCATCAAAAGTTTTAAGTGATTTAATTTATTTATAAATGTTAAAAAGTTATCTGAGCATTAAAAACATTAATCATCAAGATAAAAATAAATCAATGTCTAGAAGTACATTATTACAGCAATCTCCAGCAGCTGCCAGGATAGAGTGCACTAAAATATCCATTTTATTTAGACCAAGTGCTCACTTAACTTAAGTATATGCAAATAAGATTATATAACATATGATCTAAGAAAATCCTTGTATGCCATTTCCAAATTTCTAAAAATAACCTAAATAATGATATAAGTTACAATTGATTACTTAAGATACCTGTGAGCTACTCCACTGAGAATCTTGAGTTGGCTCATAAGCATAATATGGATCCACTTCTGCAGAATAGAAGTCAGTCCCATAAGTTCCAGCAAATCTAAATTAATGATAATAAAAATAATCATAGAATACAATTGAAATAAATAATATTCCTTCACATGATTATTTCCACACCAAAATATTGTATATTAGTACTACTAATGTAAATACAAATTATGGCATATCACTTTCCTTGAACAAAAAAAATTAAATAAATATTACTTGTTTTTCAAATTCAATACAATTCTGAAGCTTAAAACCCTTCAAAGAGAATGAAAAGTAGGAATTTGATACTATGTATTTATAATTGAAAGTAGTCATAATTACGCTAATGGTGCAAGTGACTACACAAAGTTATCCAGAAAGTAAGAATTGTTTTTATTTTCTTTTCCAATATATAAGATATCCATGATCTCTCTGGACAGACTAATGATCCGGCTCATTTTGGTTAACAATCTAAGTCAGTTCAGCCAATGATTCAGTAATCTATATGATTATAAGTGACAAAAACAAACAAATAACAATAAATCAATTTCAGTAGTTAGTAGATTTAGTAGTTAGTCCACAGATAACATATGAAATATTGTAAATAAAAAAATTATAAAATATTTGCATCTTAGTGTACACAAATTAGGCTAATGTTTATGTGTTATTGAGCATTTATGGACTCCTCTCCAACCAAATTCACTAAGATTCATATTTGATTCATATTTCGAAAAAGAATGGCATGTCCATGAGGTTCAGTGATCGACTGTGAGAACTGGTAGCCAATGTGAACCGTTCACTGCCCTCCCAAACATTACTATGTCGCCAGGACTGCGACACACTGCCGTCGGCAGCGATCTAGTAGTGGTGGCGGTTGTTTACAATTGTCACTGCTGCACACTGTGGGCAGCCAGCTTGCGCTCACTTGAATATACCGCTCCATTTAATCTGGTACACAGGTAAATCGTGCCAAGACCGATCATCGCATGTTGTCATGATTAGGCTTGCTCACTTGTGAACCAGACTTTACAAAATAGTCACAGCGACAACACATGCTGGTTCATATAATTGCAAGATGTAAAGATTTTCATGGTTTGTACATCAAATTTATGGCTTATTTAACGTATTTTCACAGTGAACGAAATTCACTGCTTACTCATATTTTTCATGGTCGGATGGGGACCTTGCTAATACAAAGTTAATATCTAACTTTCATTCCACATTGCATCAGTGACAAATTTACAACATTATAAATTGCATAAATACACATTTATATATTTACATTTATATATATATATATATATATATATATATATATATATATTAATAAGTGATAACCACTTCACATCTTGACCTTAGAACTGGCAATCGCCGCATATGCGGTCCATTTGCACTGTTTTGTTTTCATGACTCGTGAACGTGTAATTATTAACCAATCACGTTTTATCTCACACCAATGTAAAGGAGAAGAATCAATCTACATATTGATACCGGTTTTGTTGGTCTTTGCTTTTATGTTGCATTCTCTTTGTACATTGCAAAATGTTATCCCGCCCCGCACTAGTCTATCGATTGACAGCTGACGTCAAGTGTAGTGCTTGTTACACAACGTTTGTTTCATCGTATTTGATCAGTCGTTGCCGCATACTTTGTATAGGTAATGTTTGTTTTGTTTTATATTTCATTATTAAACTATTTATTTAGATTCTGAATCATGACGATCAGATGAGTGGAAGACCTTCAATTGTGACTGACGAACTTGTGAAAAAAACAAGATTGCGGTCCGTGACGATCGCATTGACGTTAGATGAACTTTCTGCGATGTTTCCGCAAATCTCCAGATCCCTGATACACGAAACAATCACAGAAACTCTCGGATATAGGAAATTGTCTGCGAGATGGGTCCCAAAACAGCTCACGGAACAGCACAAGTTGAATCGAGTGCAGAGCTACAAAGAGTTTTAGGAAAGCTACGAACTTGAAGACGATGATTTTCCCTACTCTATTGTTACTGGAGACGAAACTTTGGTTACCCACTACACTGTGAAACTAAGAGGCAGTCTAAACAGTTTTCACCTCATTATAAATTTCAACCAGAGCTTTTCCCTTCACAACGAGGTAGCGAATGACGGCGCGAATTTCGCACGTGGCGGGAGATACGATCAACATTTTTCACGAGAGATGGTACTGCGTCAAGAATTTCAACACACTAATCTCAAATTGGTCTCGTTTTGAAGGGGACAAGCTACGTGGCAATCTTGCCAATATGTCTAAAAAGTATTCCCTACAGCTGTGAGAGTACCAGTACACTTACTTTCTGGACGTGCCTCGTAGAATAAAACGGGTACGGATTTTTTTATAAACTACTATAAGTATAATTTTATGCATTTAAAGTGCAACAAACTATATATTTCAGAAATAAGCATAACATTTGGAGCAAAATGTATATATATGATTTCTTACTTGATACACAGGAACTTTGCGTGGCATCGGAATATTTTGGTAAAAAAGTTTAAAAAAACTTTTTTAAGTAAAACAAAATTTTTGTGGTTTTTTTCTAATTTATCTAATTTCTTTAAGCATATTTAGATTCTGTAGTCTTTTCTGAAAAAATCATGTATAATATGTTACATTTGGAGTAAGTTAATTGGTATAAATACTTGTCTAAAAACCCATTACATGTCAATCTAAAATACTGTGGCATTTCAGGAACAACCATTGCCAGCTCTAGGGTTAATGAATGAAGATTTTTCATGATTTTTTATTCATTTTTCTTCCAAAATTATGAATTCCTCTTTTAAAATATAAATTTGTTTATAAAAACACATAACTCTCATAAGCAAAATAAATAAACCAGTTTCTGTATGGTAGTATTTGTTAAAAATCTTTAATCAGTTCACAATGGAAAATCATACTAACTAAATTAAACACTGGGTAAGAATGTTTTTTCTTTTTTTAGTAGCTTGCAAATTTAATTTGCTTCAAGTTAAATATGATTGAGATTCCTGGGGTTATTGTACGAACAAATAAAAACTGAATCTTTTATCTCGTATTATATTTGTTACAGGTTATGTATGTATGATAAACAAAACATGGAAATTTAATGACTTCAAAAAGTTTTCTGACAGTTTTGAAACTACTATTTTAACACATTGCCTGCAGCGTATGCCTAGCCACTACTCCAAATGTTCTAATTAAAGCCATCATTCAACTTTCATATGCACAGATAATAAATAACACGGAAGCTTATGTGCAAGTCTCAAGAATTGCAGTGTTACCCTCCCCACCAGAAATCTCCTCCTGCCCCTGCAAACCAAAAAAAGTAACAAAAACACCAGGTGGGAGTTTTTAGTACCTCAATAAGAAGTTTTGGTACCCTGAATGCAAAGTTTACAAACAAAATTTTTTTAACAATTTCATTAAAGATAAATTTTTAAATCAGTGGAAATTCCATCCAGAGAGTAGAAATTGCAAACTTACGGTTTTCAACTGCACCAACAAGATTATTACTATCCAAACCCCACTTTGTCATCAATCGTGCACATTTTCAAGTCCATCATTGAACTGCCTTGCCCATCTCCTTATATTTAACTACACAATTCATATACATACATCTATTTATGAATTTCTACTGGTTTAACAGTCCTCGTTTAGAGAATCTGTTTGGATGTGCATTGAAGATTTTAGGTATCTTTAATACACATACTGTAAGAAATTAATATCCTTATCTTAAACTGTTTTAACTTGGTCCTGATACAGGGTGGCCACTCAAAATCTCTTCATTTCAAATTCCTGGTTTTTTCCCGGTCGAAAATTTCCGATTATCTAGTCTATTTTCAAACCAAATAGACAACTGTAGTACTATATTTAATCCTTACGCTAAGTGCAATGATGACGTTTTATCGTCACTAGCAGTATCTGCAAGAAATGCTCACCTATTTTAAGCTCCATAGTTTTTATCTCTTTGTCTTTCAATGTGTTGACATAATATTGTGTATACCTAATAACTTTCCTTTCTGTGATGTTTAGAAAATACATGTATCCAATTCGGAAATAAAGATAACAAACAAATACCAACACAGCACTACCATCGGGCAGACTGCAGCCAAGTATTGCGGGTCAGAGGTCTAGTGGTGGATGAACTTTCGGTACGAGACAATGATTTTGCGAAAGCTCTTGCGTCCGTTTAGACTAGTGATATTTAGTTGGATACAAAACTTGCGCCATTTTTTGGCAGTGTTAACGCAGTTCAGTCGAGATTCGGATGTGACTGTGATATCAAAACTTGGCATCACTTAATTTGTTTTAACCTATGTAATTTGATGACAATCGGAATGTGTGTGAGGAGCAATCATTCATAGACCAACTGAGGCCTCGGCCGCGATACGAGCGGTTAGCGATGAGTGCTAGATTGGGCGGAGACTTAAAATTTAATGTTTGTGTTGTACACATGGGGAACACCCGACACTAGCCATGACAAACGTGAGCAGAAGGGCAGTACCCCACGATGGTGCTTATCCGCAGCAAATTCTAGACATTAAATGTTTTAAATTTGTATAGTTAAGTTTTTTTGAGGTGGGCGGAGGCTTGCCATGGCACAGGAGTAGAACTAACCAAGATAAACTAACTACACTAGAGGAGGTAACCTTACATCAACCGGCGTCAGATGTAGCTCACGAACATAATATGTTGATTTTCATTCACAATCTCACAAGCCAAGTCGCTAAAATACAATGTTTCGTGATTAATCAGTTCTTGATTCAAGAAGCTGTCAAATTATGTCTTGATTTTACAAGTTCTTAGCGACTAAAAAATTATTTTTGAAATTTTCCCGGTTCTCAGAAAAATTCCTGACTTATTCCCGGTTTTTTGCCGGTCCGTTAAATTTCTGACTTATTTCCGGTTTTCCCGGTCACCCTGTGATAGTATCAAGATGGCTTCACTTATTGCTTTACATGACAATTCCACATGAAATGATAAATATTTTGTTTTTCCAGAAAACAAATAACAGATCTAGTATGGTGAGATTTTGAATTAACTTAGACATTACAAACAAGCAACACTAAGAAACAACAAGAAGTACACTCAATATGGCTTTAAACCCATAGTAAGTTAGTGTTAATTGATTTTTTGAGATAGCAGAAGCAGAAGTAATCTCTTTTGTTTATCTTAGAATTCACTTACCCAGGTGGTGCGCTACCCAAGTGTGGAGGAGGCATTCCAGGTTGAAAACCTGGAGGAGGAACAGTTACTCCTCCCGGTGGAGGAACCATCATATCTGGGAAACCCTTGCGACTGTACTCTCTTCTATCTGCCGTCATAACCTAAAAATCAAAAAGTGTGTTAGCGAACAATAAGTGTAATATATAGTATTTCAAGGTAAAATAATTTATTTTGCAAATAAATAAATAATTAATTAATTATGTACAGTAGTTGATTGGTGTATAGAATTACTAAATGTTATTTAAGTGGAGCAATACATTTTTTATTGTTATTTTTCAACCCCAAATTTAGAACCCTTTAATCTTTATACGATATAATATAAAACAAATGCTAAAAGATTTACGCCATTATTTTCTATTATACTTTAAACTGAACACCGGTGAACTTGTTTTGTTTTTGAAATTTTAAATAAATTTATGATTCTACTTTATTTGTAAACATTTATAGTAACAAAATGTTCAGAATTAAATGCTCTTTCAAAATCTGAATCACTAAAAGTTTATTATAGAAATATGTTATTAAATCAAAATTTCTTAGAAACTATGTTAGGCAAACTGACAACTATTTTGTTCAAAACTAGTAGTCTTTATTTAAGACATAAATAGTAAATCTTGCTTTTGTTTTTTAAATAATTATTAATACATTTATTTACAAATATATGATATAGCTCTGTAGTTTCACATTGTGTCGCCGACTGTGTGGTCATGCCTTTAGTCTGAAAACAAATATAACATGTTATATATAGCAATACACCTAACAGCAAATTAGATTTTCTACAGCAACATTTGAGAAATCAAAGGCATTAAACATTGTGTCAAATAATTCCACTTCTTGTGTTTACTAGAATAAAATCACATAAAAGGTTTAACTTACTTTTGAATTTCAATTGAATGTAAAGAAATAAAAATCAGAGCGTCAGTCAGTAAATTGCCGTCTGGTCCTATAATGGTTAAGATATCATCTTGATGACTGAAAAAGTTATTTTGATCACTCCACGGTCGTTAAAAGCATTCAAACTGGTGAATATGAATTGAGGAAATAAAATGTTTCAACCACATAAGATTAAAGAAAGACTTATTTTAAATAGTATGTTAATTTAAGAAATTAAATTATTTTGCTAATAATGTTATATACTTCATTAATCTTTAATACACATATAGTAAAAAATTCATATCCTTATCTCTCAACTTTTCCTTGGGCATGAATTCCAGATGGATCAATTATTTACTTTAAATACAATTCCATACGAAATGATCATTTTTTGTTCTTCCTATTTTCAGGGAAGGTATTTTAAGAGGCCTTAACTAATTAAAAAAAATTGCAAACAGAATACTAACTGTACTTTACATTAATAATAATAATTTTTTATTTTTAGATTTTACAGATATCAATATCAATAGGATTTAATGGAGATCAATAGGACCCTCTATGCATGTCATTTGATCAGTACAAGTGACTTATAGATATATGATTAGAACAGGAAAACTTCAATAGCATTTTAATATAACTTGTTCCTCTTAGACATATGTTTGTACAACACATTTCATTAAATTCACTAAACTAGCATTTTTAAGATTTTTGACAGCAGTGAATAACAAACCTGAATAATATTTTCTTTAGGAGGAGAATCGGTAGTCCTACGTGTGGGCAGGCTTTCGCCTCCTATGACATCGATGCAGCCGGTGACTCGGCGGCTAGGAGGAGGACCCGTGGGTACCATGTACTGTTTATCCATGGGGACTACTGGAGCACGACCAGACCCTGTCATGGGTGCGGTGACATTGGTGCTCAGAGGTCCCAGACCTACACCCGACTCGTGAATACGCATTCGTTTCTGACGTTCACAGTATGCCCTCCATGTGTCTTCATTGAATCCATAATTGAAATAATCTGTTTCAAGATATCAAATATTTGATTTAGTTGTTGAGTTTAAAATTGCTACAATAACATAAACATACATGAACCGCCAGTCCATAAAATTAGATGTTAGCATTCAACATCTAAACTCCCAGCATATATGTCTTGTACATGTTCATAAAACCTTATAAAATATATTAAAAGTCACATTGGCAATCACTTAAAGTCTCACTGTGGTTAGAATCAGACACTTTATAAGTGTTACGGTTTTTATTGTATTCTATAAACTAAAATGATTATGGATGTTGATTTTGTGCAATTTCTGTATGTGATTTCCTTTTTAATCATAACTGCATTACTTTATAAAAATGCCCATAAAAATGTTATTTAAACAAATAAAACAATTGTTTATTTTGTTAGTAATCACTTTAAATTAATCTGAGGATTTATATATGTCATACATATTAACCCGGATAGAATGATACGAATAGAATGATAGACTTTGACCAAAACGCCAAATACAGTTATATCTGATATTATAGTTTATGTCTCTTGGAGAGTTTTTTAGTTCACAAAAGGCCTTCAAAATGCTTGGTGCATGCTCCGTGTTTATCGTGTTTGCCAAGGAAGTATTTATAAATGACCTTTTTTTTTTACTTTTTATAATTTAGTTACCTATAATAAAAATTAGGTTTGAACTTTAAACAAATATTTTTTTTACTTGTCTTGGCGTTATAGGAAAGTTAATGGAATTATTAGTGGCATGCAAAGAGTTAATTTTAATTATCAGAATACTCTCACAGCCTATGCATGAAGGCAAGTGTACTAGAACTTACACTAAATTGGTGGCATTACCAAATAATGCAAATGAGACTAGCTTGACAAGACTTGGTTTCAGATACAAGAACAGACAAGACGTCTCACCTATGAACACTTTACATAATACAAAGTTTGTCTGAAAAGTATTCAACCTACCTTTGCTGGCCGATTATTAGGTTATGAGTATGAAGATGATGGAACTCTTTTGAGACCACCACCAGGCATTTCCTGTCCTCCACCCAGTATGTGAGTCACAACTATGTTTCACTTGTTATTATATGCGATAGTCACATTTCACTATGACTGAAGTCTTGAGCAAATAGTATGCAAAAACCTGGCCATTCTGTTTCAAAGATAATGTGATACACAAAGATTTTGACGCCAAATCTATGGATGATACTCATATAACATCGTGGTATCGACGATTCAAGATGGAGAGGATTAAGCAATTAAGTTGAGTCCCGTGACTGAGCAGGTCTGCAATGGCCAGAAACACGGTTCAATCTAAAATCTTTATGTAAAATTTTACAAACCTATAGATTTTGAGATGCTTACATCATGGATTGAATTAACCCATTGGTCTACTTTAACAAGACTATTGTGCAATATAAACCGTGGAATAATTTGGCGAGACAATCTTCCCTTGCCAGTAATTAGTTGGCTGTTTTCTCACAAGCTATCAGCACTATTCTGTCTTAATTTCGTTTTACTTTGCAGGCTGTCAAAAATTCATTTAGGGAAGGAGAAAATAAACAGATGATCAGCTCAGTAACAGCTGACTCAATTTTTAAACAAATGATGAGTGTGTAAAATGGTAAAACGTGAAGCTTTACATATTATTGAAATTTATGTATGTATATACATTTATAATGATGGATATATTTTAAGTGACTCTGACACTGTTTAGGGTGAAGTGGGTTCCAATGATGTTGAGGATAAGTTCGAGCGTGGAGGTGATTTAGAATTTAGTGATGGCAATGCCCACTCTGATGGGCATTATTATTGTTTTTTATTTTAAAATTAACATAAAGTAACAAATTTAACATTAACATGCAATTTTTAAGTTAAAGTTACAATAGTCCCTCTATAATCCGGCCAGTAGACAAAGGCAGGGTGTCATCATAGCCGCAATTTTCGATCCCAGCTCATAACAATAGTGTATTTAAAAGCTTATTTCTGAATAGAGGACATATAACAGAGGAAGTTTGTGTAATATTTTGGTAATAATTTTGTTTTTCTGCTTATTGTGTTATTCATAATTTATGGTAGTTAGTATTTGTAGTGTGTTAAGTTGACAATTTTTGTACTCTATAGTTAAATGGTAGTGGCACAGTGAGGTTGTACTATACTGTAACTTTATTTGGTGTTTGAAATATTATCTGATATTGGAATCAGCATTTTATTAAGTTTTTATTACTATTTTTGTACAAATCAGCAGTTTAGCTTTATAAAAGTTTCTAAAAGTTGTCAGTTTTAAAATTTGAAACTCGGTCCAGACTAGGTACATAATGCGATGAAAGTAGACTTTTTGGAGGCTTTAAGCTAAAAATAACTTGTGCATAAGGCTGAAGTTCGCTCAAGGCTGAAAAGTTTCAAAAGAAAGAACAACTCAACAGAACTTGTATATCTAAGCATTTAACTTGACATATAATTTACTTGTATTTTTTGACCATTTTTGACCAAGAAAAAAATAACAATATAAATATAAGCTGAGGGCAACTTGTCAAAAGTGTTATAATATGGCAGGAACTTTGTGTTCTTTCCAGATTAATTGCAATGAGCCTATTTCAGATATAATATAGTTTAAAATAGGGCAGTAGCAATCTAACTGTACTTACCAAGAATTGAACTAGAGTTCTTGTGTTCAATAAATCTATCTTAGCATAGCTTAATGCACTTCAGTTTTTGCTGTTAAAGAAATTTAGTTGGCGTTATAAAGCTATAAAGATAATGTGGTCAAATAAATCAACATGATAGTTAAATTGATTTTTACACGATTTAAATAATCTTACACTGTACACCAATCTTCTTTAATATTGCAAAAAAAAATAGTGGTGTTTATTAATTACTATCAAATAATATCCAGTGACAATCATTAAGTGGGAATCTTTTCAAAACACACACAATATTTTTTATTAAATACAGAAATTCAACTCTAAGTTACCTGTAATATCAGCACCAGGTTTCCGCCATGGTTTATCCTCTAAGCTGTCGAGGTTGTATTCATGAGCAGCTATTCCGTTGATTGTTCCAATTTGTTCAAATTCTTCAATTGAGAACTTGCCTGGTTGCTGATACAATCATAATCAATACAATATGTTTATGAACACACTCAATACAATATATTTGGAATCCATACACAAAATGCTTACATATTATTACAGAAATTAAGCACAAAGTTATATTCATAAAAAATTAAAATAAACTAATTTGAAAATATTTAAATATATGACAATGCTTAGTTTCTCAGAATGATGTCTACCTTAAGTTGTGGAGGGAGACCAGTGGACGTGAGAAGGCCACCACGTTTGATGTTGAGACTGCTACCATATTGAGGTGCTGTACGAATGTCCCCAATAACTACATTTACTGTATCGTCTTCACTGTCATCATCCTCTTCAAACTCTCCACTCTCTGGCTGAATTATTTCACCGTTTTCTATTAAGGAAATAACAATTTACAATATTTACTACTCATAAAATGTTAATACATAAATTATTTAAAAGGTTGTAATATTATAAGAGGAAAGAATTACTAACCAGTACCAGGAGGTTCTTGTCCCTCATCAATCTGAAGGCTCCCCTCTTCTCCATCACCTTGTTCAGTCTCTCCATTACGAGTTGGAGGAGGAAACACTGGAGGTTCCAGGACTCCTGGAGGCTGCTGACAAACATTCAAGTAAACGCACAAGAAATATCCTCAAATTAAGTTAAAAATACTGAATTACAAGCAGAAGCTGCACAAAAATTAATGACATATTTGAAATTTAGGTTGTATACCAAATAGTCCATCAATATTAGAGGGCTGGAAGGAACTGAAGGTAACAACCTAAGGAGGGGTATATATAACAAGAAGAGTTAAGAGGGTTATAAATAGGAAAAAAGGAAAACGCAGAAACAAGGAGAACAACAGGTCTAAAACTGTGTTTAAGTGTAATTCAATGTGTTTTTATAAGTTTTTTCATCATTTTGGCCACAGTTTTTTCCTCTCTGATAAAGTTTATTCAAAGTTTTTAATATTTCATTCTTGTTTACCATTACTAATCTTATTATAAGTTATTACAATTATTAATACATTTGTTGTAACTCCTGATTGGCTATATTTTGATACAAAGTTGATAGTTTTCCCAATTTAGTATTGGATATATATGCAAATTTGTGTTTTCGTGTCATTGAAGATTCCAAAATGGAAGTAAAGATACTTTGTAAAATTGTTTAGCTCTCTCAAAAGTTCATGAATAGAGTACCTAAAAGATTTTGATCGATAACTGTTACCATTTTGATGAATAAGTAAAAACAAAACAAAAATGGATTCTTCGATCCTGTAATTAACAAACAGTGTTATTTATATGTATAACACAACTTGAACTCCAATAATTTGAAATCCAGTCATCCAAATAAACAATTATTCTCGTTATTGTTCCAAAATTTCAACCAAATGATTCATGGGAAATGGGATATCCCCAGAGTTTGGGGAATTCACCAATTCCAACTGCAGTATAATAAGCAGCCACCACCACCATAATGAAATCATCGATATTCATGATTATCAAAAATTGGTATTTAGGATTATCTTAACTACAGAAACCAAGATGTCGAACCTAATTACATTGTAGGTGTCTCAAATTACAGTAAGGTTCAGCTGTTTATACATCTAAAAAAAGTCATAATTTGATGATAAATGAATAGTAATTACTTTGATATTATCCAGAGGCCACTATTTTTTAACAGTTTTATTACATTCGTTAGCAAAATACTACATTATTAGAGAGAACAGACTTATTTTGAAAATTACATATCATTATGACGATTGGTTGTTTTTTGCCTCTCAAAATGCGATGTTGGCAAGAAGTAGGCCACTCTAACCTTTCTCCCATTTGTTATTAGGCTATACATAGGTACTTATTACAAATATAAAAAGTTATAGTTAACATTTAAAAGCGCTCACATGATCTGACATTCAATATCTCGAGGGATGTTTTACTTTATTCTGCATATATGCGATGTACCGAAGCCCGAACTGTTGGCTACGAGCACTTCCGATCGGTACTTTTCGGATCTCATATCACGTGCCAGATTGTCCAACATGACATCAGAAAAGTTAGACAATCTTGAGGTTGGGAAAACCGATCAGAAATGCCCGTGGCAGGCTTCGGTGGATCGATGCCACCCTGCACTTCTGGTGAAGATAGGAAAACATCACTCGATATAATACCCAAATTCAACCACAGATCAAGTGAGCGCTTGTAAAGGTACAACAAGCAACACAACCAATATGATTGATGTTCTTGTTGTTAGTACTACAAGTAACAAATTTATAATAACCTAATCTAAACCTACTTACATCGCGTAATAACAAAAAGTAGATAGGGATGGAGCGGCCTACTTCTTACCAACATTGCTTCCTTTGAGGAGGAAAATGACAAATAACGATTGTATTAATGATACGTAATTTTGACAGTAAATCAAATTAAATCTGTTCTTTCTAATGCAGTTTCTTAAGGTCCCTGGTGAGAAAAACTCTTTCAAAAATAGTGGCCTCCGGATAATACCAAAGTAACGAATAAATTATCTAGGATATGTATTTATAAAATGTAACATATAAAATAGTGTAACATCTGTTTTACTATTTTGAAGGACAAACATGTCTGACAGCTTGTAAAACATGTAAGCTGTTACTACATTGTTATTACATATATTAAAAATAGCTGGCAATAAATAAGACTGCAGTATAATAAGCAGCAATCATGACAGCTGAACAAGCAAACAAAGTTATCGAGTAGAAAAACCTAAACTATTTAATAAAATACCCGCTAGCTTTAATTTTAATTAAAGCTAGCTGTTTTCAATGTATGACAAAATAGTTTTTAATTAATTTAAACCGTGTAAATTAATTCCAATAATGACCACAACTGCAATTGCGATGTACTTTCACTGTTTGTGTCACAAACTGTCAGACATGCTTAATATTCCATTTCAAATCAACCAATGAAATATTAATTTCAGACCTTGACCTTTCAAATTGTTATGATTTTTTTGTATAAAAGTTGTACCTTCTCTAATTATTAACTCTAGGCCAATAGAAGTAATAGTACTAGTATACACAGCTCAAGAGTACTTTAAATACAATTTACTTATTTTATACAATTTAAAAAACAAATTCAATTCTTTTACATATAAATATAGCTTCTATGTATTAACATTTTTAAAGCCTATAACTAAATTCAATTGGACATTATACAAATTTATTCCAAATAAAAAAGTATCTGAAAACAAATTCAAAATTAAAATCATATGTTTTGTTATTGACTAATGGCGGCAAGAACAGTGACGTAAGTGTCTTCTTTGTTTCACAAGTGTCATGTTTAACCTTGAAAATAAATAAGGAAAGTATACTAAATGTTATTGTTTTGTTGTAACTATATATATTATAAATTACATTAACCCTATGTACTCGAAGGCAGTATTTATAATTTGTTAAAAGTGTGGACTAATTTTTGCTGGAATGTTTATCTCAGCTCGTATGTCCAGCTGTACTGGCCAAGATAGAATACGTACATAGCTCGTAAGGCCAGCACCACTGGCCACTTAACATAGCAGTTATTTTCTAATATTTTCTGTGTTTTATACTGAACGGCGAGTGCTGAAACCTATCAAACAGCTGTTTTCTATACTAAGTAATTTTAGGTAAAGTAGTAAATTTTAAATTACACTAGCCTATAATACTTAGATTCATTAAAAATAAACTTTAAATTAGTTTTCATTTCTTCTTTAAACATTTAAAATTACTAAGCAAATAATGCGGAAAATAATGAAAAATAGGCTAATTCTAAACTGCAGAGACAAACAACAAATATGGCCGCCGAACTGCCGATGAAAGTAGCGCAGCCATCTGTACTGGCCATGAGTTGCAAGGAGAAACTACAGCGAAACTAACACGAGCTGTCTGCAACCTTGGTGTGGCAAGTGATGCTGGCCTTTCGAGCACAAAGGGTTAATATTTATACATTAATTTCTAATATTGAAAACTAGCCAAACCATATTGTTCTTTGAAATATCTGTTACGTTATTTAGTCAAGACATTTTGCTCTCAGTCCTTTGTATGGTCATAAATATTGATGATTCATATCATTAGATAATCATCATCCGATTGTGTTTGTGGTCGCTTGTTATACTGCAGCCTAGCTGAACTATACCATAATATGAAATACCTCTATGAAATTTGGTTCGTAATTTTGTTGTTACTGATCAGTAGTTTAGATAATCAGAAATGTTGATGACTCCATTGTCATGGTGGCTACTTATCATACTGCAGTCATAATTAATTGTAAATAACTATAATTAGACTGTTTTTGTATCCCTAGTAAAGGTCTTTCTAATCGATAATTTGTTAACATTACCCCGATTCTATTGTAAGGTGTCAGGGTGTCGCTTAATATACTGCAGCCCCAACTCTAGTCATAGGATTGTGTTATAGCCTATAAATAAGATTAATCAGTAGATCCCTTTTACAAATATCACTCATCAACTTTAGGTTATAAATTTAGCTACTTTACCTGAGGCTCATTTCCTTGAGGGCCGTCAGGGTTAATAAATGGATCAATACTTTTGGAGTTATCTTCACTATTTTCCACATTCCCATTAGGCTGATCAGGATTAGAATCGCCATACAACCACTGATCTTCACTTACAGAATCATCACCTATGTCCGCCATTTTGTTACGATCTCTTTTACATCTACTTATACACTACATGTAGATTATATTCAACACCTGAAAATTTATTTCGATCCTACTTATATTTCTAAGTAAACCCTTTCAGCTTCAGTCTTGTACACTAATCTGTACTCATTCCCACCCCCAAACATGCACCTTACGCTTGTCAACGATAACATAAGATTCTGATCCAATCAGTGCATTGGTATAACAGGAGTAGTGATGGGAGAATCGAATACAGAATCGAATAGTATTCGAATACAACCAGAGTATTCACATATTCGAATACATCAAAATGAATTCGAATACTTTGGAAATGAATACAATTTCTCTGGAAGAATTGAATTCAAACCTGGAGTATTCGTTTATTCTGACGAATAGTATTCAAATAAAATATCCAAGAGCTGTATTCGTATTCATATGAGGTTTAAAATGAATACATATATGGAGACTTTGAAAAGAATAATTTAGGGGAGATTCATAATTTGAAAAAATAATTACAAATTTTAACACTTGAAAAAATGTATAATTAATTGTATAATTATTAAATTTTAAAATACATATTATTTAAGAGTTACAGTTCTAAGCAATAAAGACAAATATGAATATTTATTTTATATTGTTGTGTGAAAACAAAATATTATTGTATTAAAAAAATATTATATAAAATATAATATAATATAAAATATTTATATATATATATAAATATAAATAATATAAAATATAATTATATAAAATATTATTGGCTTCAGTCCATTTATACGGTAATTAGTGACAAGACCTGCTGTGGAAAATAGTCTTTCAGACGGAACTGAAGTACCAGGTAAACAAAAATATTTCTTCTGAAGTTCGTATATCATGGGTATGACTTGTTTATACGAGGCACCAAAAGCCAAAGTATTCGAATACAGTGGTGAATTCGTGACAAACAAGTGAAATAACCCAGGAACAATAGATTGCGGGAAAGAAGTAAGACAGGTCTAGAGACCTGTCTGTTAGAAACGCTCAGCTGAGCAAAAGTATTCGAATACAAGTATTCGAATTCATATTCGAATACAGGGGTGAATTCGAATTCACTGTATTCGATTCTTTAAAGTATTCGATTCTCCCATCACTAAACAGGAGTACAGAAGTAGTGAGTGAGTGATGGGGTCAACCGATTGCAAACAACAATTTGTGGGAGAAAAACCGATTCAATCGGTTGGAGATTATTTATTGGTTCAATTTTTCATTCGGTTTTTATATTCAAGTGACTGAAATCAGTTGAGCACTTTCAGTAAGTTGATAATATAATTCTATCATTTCCTTTCATTCAGTGGTTAAGTGAGTGAATCCAGCCAACTATATATTTACTGTAAAAATACCAGTCTTTTCAATAAAATAATATTTTCCCACCATTTATTTTCATGAAACTGAAATAATTTGCTAGTACGTGTTTTAATCTTATAGGCTTTGAATTTGAAATAAATAATATAACTTAACTATGTTACATAATGAAATGTTTATTATTTATTACAATATTATTATTAGCGATTATAACTTATTATAGGAAATAACATTTTATCACTGACTATCTATAAGTATAATATTACAATAAAGTAATTAGTTTATTCGATGAATTTCAATGCAAATTTGGTGTCAATGATTCAGTCGGTTGGAGTTTTTCGTATAGGTTGAATTCCTCATCCAGTTGTTTTTCTCGAAAGACTGAAACCAGTTGGGCAGTTTTAGTCAGTAGATATGATTCTATCAACTGTTTTTATTCAGTGTATGAGTGAATCCATCCAACTGCATTATGTTTTATGTTATGTTTCACTGAAACTTCCAGAATCTACCTAAAACGTACCGGATGGTATTTGAACGTACCTGAATTTTGAATTTTTATTATACCAATGTCTCCTACCAAGATGCTGTTCTCTTAGGTCGGATATCAGTAATAAAATTCCGATAGGACATGTGACTGAATGAGTTGAAGGTAGGCAGATATCGGTAGCACTACTATAAACCTGTGCAAGCAACTCAGTCTGCAAAGTGCACACTGCGAGACGTTAGCAACATTATCAGAAAATGTGAGGTCACAGTCAAGCACGACTCCAAGGGTCTTAATTGTGTTATAAAACGGTCAAAGTTCCACCATCAAGCGCAACAGGGACTCCACTACCAGCGAAAGCCTGTAACATATTGTGTGGGGCTAAATAGGGGAATTGAGCGCATGCTCACGTATTGAAGGTCAAAGTTGATTCTATAAATGGCCATTGAAGTCTTTCCCAGGTTCAAAAGTACAGTTGGCGCTCGTCCGCACAAAAAGGGTAGTTGCCTTGAACCAATCTTTAATCTGTACACATCTGATTTCTCCAATTGTGTACAGTATTTTCCGCTCATTTGTGCGGACGATTACCAACTGTACTTGTATTTTAGTGCCTTTCAGCTAAACATGATTTAAGTAGGTAAATATACTCGTAATACCTCCATACACCACAGTGTGAGAATCTTATGAACAGCCACCCTTTGAAATAAGGGAGGACCTAAATGACAGTTGATCCAGCTATGTCCATCGTTTTTCATTTCTGGCTTACTAAAGTCAACCCTGAAATAACTGGCCTCATGAGCTTGAGGGTAGAAGTATTTAGAAACGTGAGTATCTTATTTCAAAAGATTTAAACACGATACGTTGACAATGTATTTGTGATATAGTCTTGGTAGGTAGTTGCATTAAAAATGGAACGTATTCTGAGTAGCTCGAGTAATTGAATTGATGCCGGAACGTGAAAGTTATCTCTGTGTTTATGTTAAAAACACTTAATGATGATCTTTTACGAAACTGCTAGATAAAAACCTATAAAAATTAATTCAGTGTTTTTTCTGAGAAGTTTGAAGAATCTGAAACAACACAGGCATCGGATACAGCATCCACACAATCATTCTATTAATTTATCTATCGTGAATCAGGAAGAATAAACATTACCTCATTAAGAATCAGTGATTAATCGTAGGAACAGTGTTATAAAACCTCGGAAACTTCTTAATTTAGACTAATTTTAATAATTTTGAAATAATATGTGAATGACAGTTATTTAATAAACGTCAAGTTTAGTATTGTTGTAGGAATTTTGTTTTGAAATTGTTCAATCATCACCTCAACTTTTCCCTCTGAGTTTAATTTTTACCTCTTCGTCTAAGTCATTCACCTTTTCTACCCATTCAACACACTTGACAAATATAAATTCAACGAATTCCTTACTGTCTTCTTTAAGGTAAGGATTAAGGTTTCTAACACAATTTGTTTTCTCAATAAACATTGTGGAACAGTATCTAAAGTCAAAGAATGTGTAGACTTATTAGCTGTCATAAACTGTAAAGGATCGTACATAGGATAATACCTCTTTGATGCTGCAACAGTTCCTACAGCAATATGCAATATGACCGTGTATTAAAAGAAGGGCCTTTTTGTAGTTCTTTTTAAGAAATGTTGGAATTTTACCTTTCTCGCAGACAAATATCATGTTAAGATCATGAAAATGTTCAAACGGTGGTGGTTTATTTTGGCAAAGAATTATAATTAATAAGTATATGTTCATGGTTTCTATCTCTTATTTATCATTTAGACCAGATTTCACCACACTAAAGTTGCAATCACATTGACCAAATGACTGTCCACGAACAAGAAATAATTTAAACATTTCAACAATATAAACTGTCCCAATCCACAAGCAACATTTCACGATAGCAATAGTTTTGTTCTGTCCACCAGCTGCGTCACTGAAGAGCACTCTTTTGACAAACAAATTAAGTAACAATACTAGGACAATTTTTAGCTCTATCTATTTTAATGTGTAAAATTTAGCAGAGTAATCATTATGACAATGTGAATTTTATGCGTAGGCATCACATTAACATTTTATAGAACTATTTACAAATTAATAAACTATTTCTGTTTCGGCAACGGCAAATTCTGAGCATATTCAAATTTAATAATTATAATGACTGTTTTTAGGACTGTTATATTGAAATTTTATTTATTTTCTAATAAACGAATCGAACATTTTATCCACATTGTTAATAAAACATATGATACGTGCGTAAAAATAAAATATATGTAATAACTTATACTATACTAGTAATAAACGACATCTTTATAATACTTTATCTCGCATTTAGGTCTATTCAATATAGCATTTTCCCAATAAAGGGCATATTGTTCCATAGGCTCTTATTGCACATATTACCTCAATTTATTAACAGATTACAACTTTTGAGAGAACAAATATATTTATTTTTATTTAGAAAAAATGACGCATCTGTAATAAACAATTTCTGATCAAATAATTCAATTTACTATACAAAACTATTATTATCATTTTAGTTATATCTTTATATTTTTCACCAAAAACACCCGAAATTGTGTCGTGTACGCACACAAACACCAAAAATATACTTATCTTTATTTAATGATAAATCTCACATGAAGATATTTGCGTGTATTTTTATTTCATATAATATAAACTTTATATCACTCTTAAGAAACAATGTGTCCAATTTCTTATATTTATATTACTGTGCTATATTACAAAAGATTGGTATTAGATATTTAGATGGCATTAAACGGAAGAGTAACCTAAAATAAAATAACCCGCTGAGTTGAAAAGTTAACACGGAGGGTAGTAGTTTCTTGTTTTGCGTTGTCTGACACTGACAGTTTAATGTTTATTTTTACTCACAATTCATCATTTTAGTAGAATTGTATTGAAAAACTTAAAGCTTTTTTATTCAAGTAACAAGCGTAGTTGTACTGAAATATTAAGTTACACACCATTAGAATGTCTGAGAATCAGCCAGAAAACAATTTAACCTTAATGAGCAATGAAACGGTTGATATTGAAAGTGAAGATAACACATCAGTAGGTGTAGGTGATTATGATATGGATTCACTAATAAATGAAATCGAAAAGGTAATTGGTTGATAAAATCTTATAATAAAGTATTGTAGTTATTTAAGTTCAATATGACAAGGAAGAAAATGAAAAGGTAAAAAATGTACCTATTGTTAATAGGCCAACTATATTGTTTCTACTAGTAAATTAAATAGATTATGCTTCATGGTATGAATTTACCAACTTTCAGAATCATGTTACTTAATAACTATACTTCATTATCTCTTATATATCTACCATAGGCTAGTACCCACAATCTATTGGCAACCATTTCGGGTAGGGTACGATAAGCGGACCCGGTTTTTTATATCGAAATTGGCAAATGATATTATTTAATCATAACCATCGATATAATCAATCGATACCGATTAATTATTTTGAACTATTAACTAAAATAATCTATATCAACAGCTGTAAACACTCTAAAATAATACACGTAGGATAATATTTCAATTTAACATAAGTAATTCTGATTATTAAAAATGGCAGTCAATTTTAGAAATCTACACGACGTTGCTTTTTCGTGGCTTTAACATGTTGGACTCGTACCGAAAAACCCATTATGTGAAATTTGTGGGAAAGAAACAATATTGTAACTGTGAGAGCTGAGTAAATATGGCCGTCTTCAGTTTTCCTAATTTTGGTTATAATAATTTGTTTGATCACTGTAAATATTAAATTCATATTTTAATTAAAAACATATGATTGTTATTGAGGACTAGGCCTATAGGTATTTTTATATCGATTGATAGTCTAGAATTTAAGATACGAATATTAGGTATCGATGACTATATTCTTCGATATAAAAAAACCGGGTCCGCTTATCGTACCCTACCCACCATTTCTACCGTATTAAGAGATTTTAAGGTACTTTGGGATTATACCGACCACACCCAGACATGAATCGTTATTTGACATTTTGCTTCTACTGATTACTAGATTAGCGTAGAACAATATTTCGTCAATATAAAACAGGAATTGTCTTATCGCAAACCCCTCCCCATCCTCAGACAGAGGTCAAAGTCGAGCGGTCTAGTAGATAACGTGATTGCAGAGTCTCGCCGCCCGTTCAGCTGGTGCGTTGCTTTGTTGTACTTCTGTGTTTTACCCCTACATTTCTCCAAACACAAAAATTAAACAAAAACAAACATTATCAAACAAAAACAAAACTCTTTATTGAAAAAAACACACAAAACTTGTTTTTATTCTTGATCACACTCCGCCACCCAAAATGCGAGTGCCTCCGGCCATCAGCGCGGGCGAAGCCCGCGCTGATGTCAACGAAAGAAAAACATCCCTCGAGATAGTACCTATCAGTAAAATATCAAATTCTAGAGGGGCTGATCAGAAATATAAATTGAATTGTAATGGAACGGCAATTATGTACCGTGCAATTAATGTGATGCTGCGCGGGCCGTAATCGGGATTCTCAAGAAAGATAAGATAACAGCGACAACAATACCGATCACAATACCTGGAAACACTTGTAAGTTTGTAATTTTATAATTAAACAGTTGTTTTTTCGTTCTATCATGTTTGTTTCTATAAATTTATATTTTTGTGTTCTTCATACTGGTCTGGTTGGTATAATCCCAAAGTACCGATTTTAATTTTTTTGTAACAGATTTCATGTTGGTAACAGAATTTATGTTGTAATACACTTTGTTATATATTAATGCAATCAAGAAGAAAAAAGATATATTGCATATTCTGTGACCCCTTCTGGTTTCCCTAAAATGAAAATGTTCACATATGTACCCATGGAATAGAATATTAAAAGGCTATGTTTGAACACAACTAAAAGGCTGCAGTGTAGTAAGTGGTTACCACCACAATCTAATCAAGGTACTAACTAATCGATTAAAAATACCTACCTGAACTATTGAATACAAAAACATTCTGATTATAGTTATTTACAATTAATTCGGACCATGATTTATGCATTCATGCAGCTGGCGCGGGTTCTGTCCGCTGGTCAGTGTAGGGAGGTTTACTTCGCCTATGTACAGTCGACGCTGCAGTACGGCATTCTGGCGTGGGGGGCGGCCTCTTCGTCTACTCTCGAGCCGCTGGCGGTTGCTCAGAGATCCATAATGAAAGTTATCCTTATGAAAAACAGAAGATATCCTACTGAATTATTATTTGAGCGGTTTCCTGTTTTAAATATAAGACAGCTCTTTATTAAGTCCCTATTAATATATATTCGTAATAATAAAAATACAATGTTCCAAGAAAGTTCCCATACATACTTAACAAGAAATAGAGTAAATTTTGGATTTGATATTCCCAGACCGGCACACACTTTGGAAATTAATAATTCGTTTTATTTAGCCCACCAACTTTATAGAAATCTCCCAACTGATGTACTGCAGGCCGAGGGTGGTGGTGCTGCTGCATACAAGCGGAGGGTGGGCGAGTGGTTGCTCGGCCTGGGCTGGGCAGCAGCGGAGGCGCTCATTCAGTCGCCATACACATAATGGTAAATTGCACACACGTTCGTTCACTCCATCACAAGCACGCACACACACACACACACACACACACACACACACAACCAAAAAGTATGGTAACGCGCGTCCTTGCACCTGTTCTGTGTCATAATATACGATTGGCTTGACTAGCTCCGATTATTCTGACAGTAACGTATATAACTTTCTCTTAGTTCTTGGATTAACTCTCTCCTTAGCTTTATTAATTAATAGAATATCGTAGATTGTCGTGTTTACTTTTTTTTTACTTATATATTATGTAGGATGTATACAATGTTTTAGTTTAAAATTATACCACATTTAGAAGTTCATTTATTTAATGTTAATGTAAGCTAGCAAAGTTCAATTAAATAAGTTTATTAGTGCTGCTGGACTGACTTAAGAACTCTAATCCTGCACACAGACGTGGAGTCTCTGCAGGTATTATTCCAATTTTTGTTTTACTATTTTATAAGTCAATTTGTATTCATGAATTGTTTGGAAATAAATAAATGAAATGAAATGAAAATTATTCCCAGCTCTTTTTAATGTATTCAATAACAGTGTTATTCCAAACTAACTCAAACAATGTAAAATCATTTGTACAGTATGTGAGTAATGGCTGCAAGTAAAATGACAATGTACATGTGTTATATGTGTCAGAAGTTGTCAAACATGTTTATCCTTCAAAATAGTAAAAGGGAACTAATAGTGACACTGTTTTGTTTGTTAAATTTTATAAATACTCATAACTTAGATAAGTTAGCTTATTCATCATTAAATTTTTTTTTTTTTTAATATAAAACTAGCTGAACTATACTCTAATTTGAAACACTGGGTAGAGAACGATAAGCGGACCTGGTTTTTTATATTGAAATTATCAAATAATATTTAATTATTATACCCATCGATATAATCAACCAATAGTAATTAATTTTAACAATAACTAAATCATCTGCACCAATTGTACACATATTTTTATTCTAAACACAATTTGTTTTATAAATAACTTCTTTTAAATAAAGAAAGATAGTTCACGTTATAAAACTATACAAAATAACACCAAAATATTATTTACTGTGTCCTTCTCGGTTTAAAGATGTTTAAACGTTTTGTTGTTATGTTTTCTGTACTATGTGTAATTTTTCCTATCACTGGTCTTAGTTTTGTCATTTGATTAATGGTTATGGCTCCTTTATTATTTATGACACTACATAATTGCTTAAACTAACAACTGAACTACGTAATTGCTAGCTTGAAACATGTGACTTGAATTTAGTATTCTAGATACGTTGATATCGATTGATAGTTCTGTTATTCGATATATAAAGTATCAATGATTGTGATAAGCAATAGAAAAACCAAGTTCGCTTATCGTACTCTCTTATCGTGCTCGAAACACCTGCAACGTTATTCGGTTTAACATTTTGGTTTTGATAGTGAAGATCGATGGTTCATTTGTGTTTGTGGCCGCTTATTATACAGCAGCCCACCAAAAAGACAGTCCTAATAGGGATCCCACGACCCATCATTTTTTAATTTGTTTGAGGTAATTAATTTTTAATTGTATTTTTGTATAAAGTGATCATATTTGTGTTTACTATTAGACTATAGGCCTATATATATATTTATGCAAGTTATTCATAGCATAATTTATTGTAAGGATAAATATTTTCCAAAGTTTTAATTTTATCATTTAGTATATTTTATACTTAATAAATAATTTAATCTTAAAAATTCCTTGAAAAATAATTTTTAAAATATCTATTTTTTTAATGGAGTATAAAACAGGCAAAAGCTAGGTAGGATTCTCAGCAGATATAGTGTATTTTGATTATTCTTGAAACATAATTATTAACTGAATTATAAACTTAAATTACACTAATGTATATAGTTTTTTTTTTAATGCATTCAAACTCTTTAGAGTTTTAGTTTATATCACTTTTTTGTATGTGACTCCTCTCATTGTATTGTAATCAAAGATATTCTCTATGTCTATATGATAGAAATGTGCTCTTGTTACATGTAATATTTTGCAACTTTAAAATATATTATTATGTTTTTTAAGCTTCAAAACAACGTCTTGAATTCTGTATGTTGCAAACCTTCTGTTGCCTTTAATGTGTTTGAATGTCCCTGGCTTATATGATTGGACACCCTGTTTGGAGTATCTACATCTCTATTTGATTATCTGGATTGATTTATATGTTTAGTAGAGACTTTTCATATAAGTAATTTAAATATTTACAGCAAAATACAAAACTTTTATCAGAAATCAAACAGTGTTTGTCTACTAGGTCTTGTTGTTTTAGGTAGATGATTTGAATGTACTTGATGATCTCTATAACAAACTTCAGACTGAATTTCTACATAAAACTCAATTGTTAACAAACATTCGACAACAAAATGCTGAAATGAAATGTAAGTATTGAAACTACTAATATGTACGGTGATGTATAAAAAGTGTTCTTAAGTATATGAACATAACATGTAACAATAAATACAAAACTACAAATCTAAGCAATTATATCTGACTGGAAATTGATTATTGCATTATTTATTTCAAGCAACATGTGGAGATTATAGATTCTTGTAAGTAGTTTAGATGTATTAGTAATTTATGTGCCTACTCAATTTTTCAATTAAAAACAACTATCATGTTAGCCTCCACTTAAAACAAACAACTACATTATTTAAGATGATTTAATATTGTAATCATACATAAAAGTAACAGTTTACAGTTTTAATATATTCAATGCTAAACTCTAGAAGTGGTATGTATATTTGCTTTAGTGGTGTGCAGTATTTCAGGCCTGCTGACCTAGTATAATTTTATGACTCATGTAAACAAACATGTACACATGCGCTGGATATCGAGTAGTGCTAATTACACGAATCCGCATAAGTGAAAATGTATGGCAACACCTCTTTTGGTAGTTAGTAGTTGCTAACTATATAAATGTACAATAAATTATTATGAAATCAAATATATTCAACATTTATGTTAGTGGAGAGTAAAGTCTTATGTCAATAAATAATTTTAGAACCAGATTTCGAGAAACAACCTTCTGTATTACCCATCATAAGAACAAAGTTCAATTTCAAAACACTTTTAAATGGCTTTATTTTTGGTTGTAGAATTATAAAAGAGTATCAAATATTTATTTATGTGTTTTAAATAAATTGAAAATATATTAATACTATTGTTGATGAATAAAAAGTATTCATACCTATAACAAAAAATTCAAAATATTTAGTAAGATATTTACAAACATAGTCATCTGTACAAATTTTCATGGATATCATTTGTATTATAAAAATTTATTCATGTTTTTAAAATTATGTTTTAATCTGTTGAGACAATTCAGAAAAGAAACATGCTGTTGTTACAGTAAGTATTTGGTAGTTCTCACAGTGTAGATGGATGTACATACATAGAATGTAAACCATTGACATAGTCTAAGGGGTTTACAGCTCTTACCTAGATGTCTCGTACTGAAACACCAAAATATAATCCAAGAGAAATAAATATTGGGGAAGGGGGGAATGATTCCATGCTTTACCAATAAAATACAGCTGGTAACCTGCTTTATGTATACTTGAAAAAACTCATAATCAAGAGGTTTTGCTGGTGTTGTTCCATTGTCCATTTACCCTTTGACGCGGTACTTATAGTGTACATGATAACTCCTGCCTACATGATAGTAGGTCTACCTTGGACAAACTCATTTTGAGTAGACCTAGGTAGTAAACACTCAATTTCACTAACAATGCCATAGTTACCACCCATAAGTACAGGTACTTGATTACCTGTAGGCCTACATGAAGAGCATCCAAGTATGTCATATTCATTACTTCTCTCACAATTTGCTGTCCTTGCAATTGAGCGTAGTAAATATCAACACTAACGCTATTTTCTGAATCATTCCTTCCAGCAGTCACTAACTATCTTGTGCTGCCATTTTTACAACTAATTATACCATTAAATTCACATATTCAAATTCAAATTTTCTTTATTGCAGTATAAAATTTTTTACAATTGTATTGCATGTGTCAGAAATATAACTTTTTTGAATACAGTAATATATATATATATATATATATATATATATATATATATATATATATATATATATATATTTTATTTAAGTTTAAAACATCAATTTCGACCAATGTTACATTATTAATTAAACTTTTTTTAGAATTGTCAACAGAAAAATTTCATTCATTTTGGTAACAGAGTTGACAAAATAGTTTTACTGTTCTCAGCGATTTGTCATCAACTCATCAGTGGAATAAAACACATTCAACACTAAATGATCTCTCAATCAAGCTTTGAAACGTTTCTTTGTTGCCAATTCTGTGACACATTCTGGGAATCTGTTGATCTTTTAAAACCAACCTGAGATGGATGTTCATAAGCCATCATTGTGTGAAGCTGAATCCTCAAGTTGTCCCTTCCCCTCGTATTGTATCCGTGGACGTCACTACCCTGTGTCAAATCACATTTGTATTTACAATACAGGTCCACCTCCAGGATATAGAGCCAGGGCAAAGTTAGTAATCCCAAACTCCTGAAGACATCTCTGCACGACTCTCTAAATTTTTAATTTTAAAGTTTAACAATCTGTTCAGGAACAATTTTTCAAAAACTGACACTGAATACAGGCAAGATTGAAATTGGTCGATAATTGCTGGTCCAGGCAAGGATCTCTCTTTTTGAAGACTGGAATAACCTTTGAGAGCTTTAGATTTGCCGGGAAAATCCCCATCTCAAAGGATAAATTAACTAATTTTATTAGTGGTTCTAAAAAGTGCCTGTAGCAACTTTTAATCAACCACAAGGCCATTAATGTTATCTGACTTCTTGGGTTTGAACTCCCGAATAACCAAATCAACCTCCTTGCAAGTCATAGGAGTCAGCGCCATGGATGTCAGCGGTGCTTTGGATGGCACATGTTTTAACCCCTAATATTGAAAACCAGGAAAGGTAACTCCAACAGAGGAAAAAAACTGTTGAACAGTTTAGCAATGTCCGAAGGCTCGGTAATTAATGTCTTGTTAATCTTTATCTCATTTATTTTACTTTGAAGTGTGGCATTTGATTTGTTAATAATATGCCAGATAGTTTTTGAAAAAATTTTCAGTGTTTTTAAATTTTGAATCTACGTCATAAGCTTTTGCAGCCTTAATGACTAAACTATTAAAATCACAAACATTTTTCTAATGAACAATCTTATGCCAACATAAAACACAAGCAAATACAGCCCAGTAAACAAATCTCACCGCTTTGTTTACTCACTCCACCATTACTGCAGTCAGCTGATAACTGCCTATTGAATATGATAAATTTCAGCCAAATAAAATACAGTAACGTGAACAAAACCAGAACAGCAACACATGTTCCCTGTTCTATGCACAAGGTTTTCACATTATTACTTGGGTGAAATAGTTTGTGATTTTCCACAAGATTGAACCACATGATAGACTGATGGATGGCGTTATATGAACGTCAAACCGCATAATGCGGTCGTGAGGCCATACAACATCAAACCACATCAAAGGGCTTAAGAATAAACTCCTGGTAAAACCAACTCTCTTGCAAAGTCCTTGTAACATAATTTCTCTAAACATATGTACTGCATACCTACTAAATAATCTTATTACTAAAATAATTTATATCTACAAATATCTCAGTATCATACTTTGGTTTAATGGTAATCAAATTATTTGAATTTTTATTTAAAGGTGAACTTAACTCAAGCAAGTACTTTTTGTCAGAGCTAGAGCAGTTACAAAATGATGGTCAAGTGAAAACAAAAAATCTACGGGATATCATTGAAGCTAAGCAAGGCGAACTACAGAAAATTCATACACAACAGATTGAAGATTTGTAAGTTTGGCTATTAAGAAATTATATACTAAACATTAAGTACAAATGATATGTTTTGTGTTTTGCTATGATAAAATATCCTTCTATGTTGGAAAAAGATTCATAACTCATAGATCATGTTGACCAGATTATTACAGAAACTACCACATTGTGGTCTGACTGAAAAAATCGTGTTAACTTCAAAGAAAATCCAATTTATTATATTATTCTAAAGAATTTAGTACTGAACAATATTATGTGGTTGAAGACTCTTGGAGCAATTGGAACATTTTTGAAATATTACTAAATGTTAATAAAAACAATACTTTTCCAAATTGTTATTTTTTGGACGAGGCCTTTCAAAACCAAAGGTTTCATCATCAGGCAAGTCCACAAATAAATATTTACATTATTTTTGTTACAATTAATATTAACATAAAATATGGTGTAAATAAGCAAATACAAACATGTTGGAAATATTTCAGCCAGTACTGTATGATTAGATATGACTACAGTTTACTTTCTGAATAAATTGAGAAGAAAGAAACTGGAATTTTCAATAGGGCCCTCTTCATTGTTTATGAGTTTTTTTATATTTCTGTTTATGTGTAGTGTTTTCCAAGCATTTAAGTTCATTGGTTTTGTTACTTCTTTTATTAATTTTAGATTTTTAATTGATATTCTGTGCCCTGATTCAATGTAGTACTTGGCTACAGCAGATTTGTCAATTCTTCCATATTTTATGTGTGATAAATGCTCTTTAAATTTATTGAAAAATTAAACTGTAGTCGTATCTAATTTTTCTTACTGGCTGAAATATTTCCCAAATTTTCGTATTTGCATATTTCCATCATATGGTATTTTAATATTAATTGTAACAAAAATAATGTAAATATTTATTTGTGGAGTCGTCTGATGATAAAACATTTTGTTTCGAAAGGCCTCGTCCAAAAAATAAACAGTTTGGAAAAGTATTGTTTTTATTAACATTTAGTAATATATAATAATGTGGTTGGTTTAATTTACTATAATTTTCATTCAAACATTACATTTTTTATACTAATACTGGCTGATATCCTGTAAAAAACTACAGAGTTAACATAGTCCACAAAAAGTTTTAAAGTTTTTGGATTTTTACAAAATAATTTTGCAAATGCATTGGTCTAATTGAATTATAACATGAACACTACATGCCATAATGATAGGACATAAATAATTTGTAGCAGCTGTCACAATGGCTGAATATTTTATCATACCATGTAAGAAATTGATCAGCCAGTAAACAAAGTGTGGCCATCAGTCAATTGGCTTTGATTGTAAAGTTTGTTTCCAAAAGTAAATATAATAATTAGCATAGCCCAAGCGTGTATATCACACGCACACATTTAATATTGATGTACGGTTTCCAAAGTCACAGCACATGACCTTGATAGTGGTAATTAATTATTTTGATTACCAAACAATACTATGTCATAAAAGGTTCGAAAGATATACAGACTGTTTGTATTAAGTAAACAGAGTAAAAATTTAAATTCTGAAATATCTTTAGTATCTGAATTTAGACACGCTTTCATCTAAGTGTACTGGTTTCTTTCTTAAAATATTATATTTTGTGACCCATCGGGAATCAATTCCTTAACATCAGTTAGAGAGCCACCACACCCTTTACTAATCAGCTGTGGAGGAGATCTCATGTTTACATACCAGTGTGAAGTGACTTTAACAATGTACTTTTGATAGGCGATTCACATAAGAGCTATTCAAGAAGGGGATGTAGCTTTAAGGGATTCTATATAGATTGCTGTCCTGGAAGAAATACTTTAGATTCTAAGGATCACATATTAACTTATATAGATTTAAGAGTTACATATAATTTATATTCTTATAGGCTGTAACAATATTAGGCAGGTATTATGGTAGGCATGGAAAGCCTGAGACCTTCCATAGCATGGCAGATCTGCGTATACTATATCAGAATTGTATTTCTAAATTCTAAAATTTTCTTAGACAGTGTTTTAATCTGAAAAAATATTTCAGCTTATGAGCATCAACTTTGGTATTAAATTCTTGGAGGCCAACACTTATATAAGGTAAGCGAGACCTAACCCGGGCAGGCGTTCACTTCAATAGAAGAGTTGTTGCCTGCTTGAGCTCACTGTTTGTGGAGGTTACTTCTGTAGCTTTGTGAGTCCTCAACATAACATCAACAAGACCTCAAAGCTCCCAGGATTACGCTGCTTCTAGTCTCTGCTTGGGTCCTGAACTTGTACAGTTTATCGAGGACAAATTCGGTCTCCGAGGGAGTCTAGAAGCTTTGCAGGTATCAAGAAACTTGTTGAGCAGGAGGTAAAAGGCGTCTCAAGTCAAGCATCTGAACATAAGATCTCTCAATAGAGGTTTTGACGAGTGAGCCTTCTTGTGCACAATTTAGATATTGACGCATTTGGGGTTTCTGAGACATGGCCTCATCCTGGAACCTCAATTGCTGGCTACATGATACCGGTTCACACTCTACTTCAAAGTGACCGGCATGGTAATCTGAAGGATTGTTCTATAGAAAAATAGATGTTGGTCTGGCCCTATATGTTAAAGATAGTATTGCCTATGAGTATTAACTCTAGCTGATGATGTAGACTATGGTATTGAAACTACTCTTGTATTGTGGATAAAATCAAGAGAGTTAGGTTTTGTGTATGTGTTGTTTAAAGGTTGTTACATTTGAAATACACTTTGATGTCGGCTTTTTAACATTCTCTCTTTGTTGAAAAATAAACATATATTTCTGTAAACATAATTGTTTACAAAAGTTTTATGAAGAACGTGCTTTAGCTGCTGCTGCCGAGATTGACTAGAACAATGTAATGAATATAGAGGGAATCAACAATATTGACTAAATTAATATTCATAGTTCTTTATTTGAAGATACCCTGAAGAAATGGTGATATAAAGGAAATCAGGGCTAATTAAGATCGAGTATTAGATAAGAGAGCACAAAATGAACTAAACCAATTGGTGTGGAAGGCAAAGAAAACGTATTTTACAAAAAATCTTTCAAAGAAGCCCAAAGATTTATGGACTTGCCTTAAAAAGTAGTAATTTTAACAGATAGTTTAGGTTTAAACTAAAATAATAAATAATTTATTGAGATGGGCAGTGGAAGTGAAAAAATTTATTTTAATATGGGAAAGATGAATGATGAAAAAAAAAAGTAAAGAATGTCTTATTTTACCAGGCGAAGTTAGGGCTAAGAAGCCCTCTCTAACACTTAACCTGGGGAGATGAATGATGAAGCACATTTATTAATTCTCATTCATTCGCTATTGATGCAGCAATGAACAAAATAAATACTAAAGCAATAGGAAGTAATGATATATCTAATAAATACAATTGAGACTTTTAGTTCTTATGCTTTAGGCGCCATTACACATCTAATAAATGAGTGTCTAAAGAGTTTTTCCTCAGAGATGAAAAGAAAGTATAGTTTATCCTCTACCTATATACACCCTCATAGCACTAATCAATTCAAACCCATTTTGATTTTGCCTACAATGTCAACAATTCTGGAGAAAATAAGTCACTTGTCATCTGATGATACAGATAAGCATATTTTGCCAAAAACATTATGCTTTTAAACAAAATCATAGTATGTGTACATTCCAGATGAATATTTTGTAATTTGATTGATGCTAAAGACAAGAGAAAGCATAGTTCACTTGTTATGTTAAATAATTCACAGGTATTTGACTCCATCAGCCATAGGATGTTGCTGGCTACAATGCATTTTATGGGTTTGGTAAAATTGTTATCGAGTGGATGAAGTAATATGTTGGAGGAAGAAACCAGTTTACGAAGGTTGATAATGAGACATCTGCCTCTCGAGTAAAGGAGGAAAACTACAGAGAAGTTGTCTTGGACCATTACTGTTACATTTGTACACTTTTGACTTCCCTTTGTATGTCAAATGTTGTATGGGACATATATATGGTGATGACTTCCTGTTATATTTGTCCTATGATCCTTGCTCATGTTAGGATTGCTCATATACATTAGCCTTGAAAACAGTAAATAGTTTGAAGCTTGATTTAGGCAAGTTCACTGTCCTTCACGTCCTCTCACACAATCTAGTTATTGATGGACAGATGTGGGTATCGCTCTTGAATGAGTTTTTGGTAGTGTAAGACCAGGTCAAAATTTTCGCCATCTTGCTTGATAGCAGCCTTACATTCACTGATCATGTCACCCATGCTATACAGCATGTTCTTAGCAGACTGAGAGGCCTGTACAGATTTAGAAGTCTGCTGCCAGAATTCACTAATCTTAGCTCGTGTCATCTATGTTTTTCTCTGTTATTTATTACTGCTATTCTGGATATGGCAATAGCATCTCATGAGGTGGTATAGATTGAATTCAGAAACTTCAAAACTCTTCTATATGATTCATTTCAATTTAAAACAATTTCATCATGTATCCCTTTACCGAGATGCTGTTAAGTTGCTGCTAGTAGAATTCACTTGCAACCTGATTACACGCTGCATAGTCCACAAGGTCCTATCACACAAGAAACACCCACAGTACCTGAGCAAGTGATTGTTGTCTTTGGAGGAGGTCTCGCAATGAAGCGCTTGCCATTGCTGCCTGCTAGAATTGCATAAAATTAAGAAATGAGATCGGGAAGAGGATCTTCTCATATCATGGCCCTAAATTGTCCAATGATATATCTCCTAGCCTCAAACAATGTAGTTGTGGATTATTTAAATTGAAATTTAGGAACTCTTTATTGTTGGCAATTAACTTAGTTAGCTATCAGTTCATAAGATTTTAGATTTTAAGTTTTAGGTTTTTATTACATGAATTTAAAAAAACAATTATATTTTTACTTATTTATTTATAAGTAATTTAAATTTTATTGTATTACAATTTTATGTTTTAATTAATTCATCAGGCCATAGTTGACAAATTGTTCTGAAAACAGTACATATACGAAGAAATGCTCGTAAATAAAGACATTTTTGTTTAATTAAACTGGACTTCTTACCACTTAATGGCATTTTCATACTCATTTGAAAAATACCATTTACCTTTTTCTTCCCTCTAGAGATTGATTTCCTAAAACACACTGGAATTTTCTGTTGGAAAACAATAATTTGTCTTTTTCCTCTTTCATCTTTGTATTTGAGATTTAACACTTTCCCAAACAAAAACATTTTCAAAAAACATTGAAAAACAACCTTTCTTAATAATTGTAGATTTGTCCCATGTTGTTTTAGCGAGGAATCCACATTCTCCCTACTAGTTATGACAATTTATTAAAAATGGGAATTTATAGATACTATGTATTTTAAGGGAAAAGAGAAAAAACAATTTGTTTATTCCGTCTTTTTCATCACCCTGCAATACACTGGCAGTAACAATATGGTTAGTAACTAGTTACTTGTTCCATCCAAGCTTTCTCCAACAGCAATGAATTATTTTGTATTGTTCAATATTGAGTAGTTTATTTCTCGTATTTCAAGTCAACTCTTAAAAAATAAAATTTTGCTATATACAAATAATATATTGTTGGTATAAACTGGAATAAATATGACTTGTATTCAGAATTAGTAACCAGTTCATGTAATTGTAATAATACACTGAACATATTAAGAGGCGACTATACCTCTCAAAAAATCATTAGTTAAAAAGAAAGACTTGTATTTTTGCTACGCAAGATCAAGTGCAGGATTACAGTACATATTATAATACAATTTTTTTATTTATTTTCTATCCTATAGTTTGCAAGATTTATCATTTTAAAGGTTCTACTTGTGCATATACAATAGCTGATAAGGTCTTTATAAAGTTTTTTTAAATCAACTAGTATTTTAATTATAAAATCTTTAATAAAAATAAACTACTGTAACTATAATATCTAGAAAAACAAAAAGAGTTTGAATATATAAATTGAATATTTAATATACCTTTAAAATTTAATTTCTTGCTAAACTGTACAAAAAAGTGAAATCTTAGTCATATACATATACATACATACATATATATTTTTTATTTTGTATTATACCTTATTATACCTTTTTGAAAACGGCAAAAAGCCGAAATATTAAAGGAACTTTATATCAAGAAGTCTAATAATTGATATAACAGAGCAATTCTGCTTTTATACACTCGAAGTGAATATATATATATATATATATATATATATATATATATATATATATATATATATATACACACACACAAAGCAAACACTACTAACTGACTCATCATGAAATCTCCAAAAATTCAGAACATACATAGAAATTTGTTCATGTGTCTGGCTAATCTCTTAGGTGCTTGCCAAGGTTTTGAAAATTCAAATTATTTTAGAAGTAGTCAATCATACATTTGGAATCATAATGGGCGAAGCCACAGTGGGCATGTGATAGTGTTTGAATATTGTTTTTAAAGGCTGAATAATTGGGCTTTACTATGGCCACAAGGTAGCTAGCTACTAGTAGTATAGCTGCTTTGTGCAATGATAACTTTGTTGTTTATTTTATCTTAAAAAATATATAGCTGACTCTTAAACACTCACTATTCATATACAACATGTACAACATCCTGTTTAGATTGAAGTATAAAATATATGCCTGTTTCTAATTTACGTTGTTTATAAATATTTTGTATACTCTATAGTTATTAGTGTTAATATAAAACTTGATTCTAAATTCAACATTTAAGTGTAACTAACATTTGTAGGGTCTTATTTGAAAATAATGTCCAGAAGATAACTGAAAAATTCAAGAACGCTCCAAAAGAATATGTAAGTACATTACTGTTGTAAAGAATAAAACTCTATATTCAAAACTTAACAATTGACACTTTATGCAATCACTTTATCCTTAATGTCTAATCTATAAGATTTGATAATAAATGTTAGAAAGGATATAATTAAATAATTCTAATTCTGGTTTTTAGATTTAAAAAACTAAAAATGCAAAAGCAACACAAATTAAATAAAAAATCACCTATAATTGTTTATTGTGTTTGAATGTTTTGTTTTATTGTGTTTGTTTGAATATTAATGTTAAATTTCTTAACTATTTATTATGAAAGATGGATTCACTGAAAAATAAACATGTTTTGCTAGAATTTAAAAATGGAATAAAAATAAAGTTTGCCGTTTCCTTTAGTTGTAAGACTCTTCAATTTAGAGTAGACAATATCTCATCAAATCCAGCAGTGAGGTATATCATCCTTAGTGTTATAACATTACGAGTCTGTCGTTTCTCGATGTGACTATTGAGAAAGTTGGATAATTTTGCTCATAACCAAGTATTCATTGACTAATAAAATTAACATGCATGAGACAATGAGAACACCTCTTCAGCTGGTTAAACTAGACAGAGCTTTTTTGTAGTTATGTCTGTAGTTATGTCAGTTATGTCTCTGAAGTCAAAACAATATGAAAACAACAAAAAACTCATTGTGTTGGTAAGAGTATTGTAGACTCTTGGAGCAATTGGAAAATTCTTTAAATATTACTAAATGTTAATAAAAACACAACTTTTTCCAAATTGTTTTTATTATTTTTTGGTTTTGAAAGGCCTCGTCCAAAAAATAAACAATTTGGAAAAAGTTGTGTTTTTATTAACATTTAGTAATATTGCTAAGAGTATGTTTTGAATGTTTTAAACCATCAGGTATTGAATTCTATTTTATATTAACTGTTCTATAATCTTAAATGCTGAACACTGTTTAGACTAACCTCAAAAGTGAAGAAGATTTCAAGAACTAAATCACAGAAAACTAATTAAGAGTCAATTTGACAATTTACTATATAAATTTCTATAATTTTAGCAGGCACTGACTGAGATCATAAACTACAGGGTTTACATGAACTTTTGTTTGCTGGAAAAATCTGCTACAATGGGTGGTTTGTTCTGGCTGGATTTTGTGTGAGCAGGCTGGTTGGATCCTGAGAGACTCTTATCTGCATGTACTGATAGCTCAGTTGGCTAAGTCACAATACTGTCTGCCTTCAATACTGGGATCAGCGGGATCAATGTCAGAGCTAAACTTTTTGCAAGTTAAATTTTGTTTGTAAATAATAGAAATAATAAATAGAGGACATATAACAAAGGGCTTTTATATATGGACATAAAATTATTGCATTTTATATTATTTATGATTGTTTTAATTATTTATTAAATTATATATTTATCTGGAAGTGAAGTGCAAAAGTAAAATATCATGGCAAAATATCCTTGTGGAGTTTGTGAGAAAAATGTTAGATCATCAGCAATCTTGTGTAATGGTCTATGTAATAAATGGTTTCATTTTAAGTGTGTCAAATTAACTTCATCACAGGTAAAAGTTATGGAGAGGGAGGATCACGTGGTAGTCTGGAAGTGTTCAAATTGTGAAGTCCTTACTGAAACAAATGAGGTCCTAACTGTTGAACAAAATGACAATGAGGAAAACTGTATCGAACAGTTAAATTGTTCCTCTCTAGCTGACGAGATCAATAGATCTATACTACAAGAAAATGAAGAAATAAAACAAGAACTCCATGTAGCAAAGAACACAAGCTCTCTTTATTTGCTGGAATTTGAAGATAAAGTAAAACAAAATGAAGAAACCATTGAATCACTGAAAAAATCATTTGATGAAAAAGAAAAAGAATTATTAAGCAAAATAATGTTTTAGAACAAAAAATAAAAAATGAAAAAGAAGCTAATGAAAACCTCATATTGCTGCTAGATGAGGAAGCCAAGAACAAAACCAATCAAAATGAGAAAATAGTTCGAAAATGTAATAGTTGTATAATCTACAAACAAGAGATGGCTAAAATGTTAGATACAATTCGGACCTTAGAGAAATTAATAAATATTTTACAAAAAGATAAGACAAACAAACAAGAATTAGCAAATGAAATAAAAGATACAGGAAAATCTCCATGTCTTCATTGTTTTCCTTCTACTGAAAACAGTTCCAAACAGCAAGTAGTCTCTGAAGCCAATAAATGGCAGAAAATACCTCAAACAAATTATAGGAAGTTGAGCAATGCATGTCAAACACAAAATAAACCTGATTTCACTTCAAAAAATCCTTATGAAATATTACAAAGTGACTCCTTATTTGACAAAGAGAACTGCAGCAACACACCAAACAATGCACATATCTCAAATGAATGCCAAGGATTAAAAGTAAGAAAAGAAAAAACAAAAAAAAGTTTTCTCAGTTCAGCAGGAGGAAACCAACCACAATAACAATCAAATAAGCCCAAAAAAGCAAAAAATTCTTATATGTGCGGATAGCCATGGCCATAACTTGGCTTTCCATTTAAACAAAAACTCAACATCGTTTGAGGCTGTTGGCTTTGTTAGGCCTGGGGGGTTATCTGAGCAAATTTTGAACTCCCACAACATTGATGGAGAAGCTCTGGGACCAGATGATGTTCTTGTGATAGCTTGTGGATCCAATGACGTAGCCCGAAACAAGGCTGAAAAAGCAAAGCAATCACCTCAATCAAAGAGACTTTAGAAAAATATAAGAGCTCTAAGATAATATTAGTGGATTTGCCTACAAGACACGATTTGAGGGACTGGTCCTGTGTAAATAATGAAATCAGAAAATCAAATGAATCTCTAGAGGCTATAAGTGTTAAATTTACTAATGTATCTTTGGTGAAGAGCAGTATAGCAGACAGACAGTTACACACACGGCATGGGATGCATTTCAATTATAAAGGAAAGCAGTGGCTCGCCCAGAAAATATGTGAGGAACTGACTAAAGGAACTCAACCAGAACTGCCTACGTCACAGGAAAACATCCGGATGCAGTCACCTTTAGTAAGAGGGGAAAGTAATAGCAACACAGAACACCTGCAACCGCACAATGGTCTAAAATCCACTGAAGTAACCTGCATCTTGGATCTCACTTCAAGCTCCGAGCCACTACCAGTTGAAGAGAAGGAGAAACAAACATCTTCAGATAGGCTCTCTAGTGTCAGTGATGTCAATCAAACCAACCCTTTAAACCTAAATGTTTGGCCTCCTTTAAAACAAAAATGATGAGTAGCGATAGTAATAAAACTATTTTAAATAGTATTACAGAGTTGAAGTTGGTTTTAGACAAAATGTACAATGTAGATGATTATGAGAATTATATTGATAACTTAGACATATTAGAAAATACTTTTGTTAATAGAAATAACTGGTTACTTCATTACAATGTTCAAGGTCTTCTGTCCTTTACAAAGTTAACAGAATTACAAAATTTGTTTGTAAATAAATTTCCCATTAAAGTCATTAGTCTCAATGAGCACTGGCTGAACAGCTCTCAGCTATCAAATTTGAATACTTTTGAATGTTTTGTATTGGCTTCTCACTATATTAGGGTAAGTAGTACTAGAGGAGGTTCCTGTATTTTAGTTAAAAAAGGTACACAGTTTATTGAAAGAAATGATTTGATTGTTTCTCTCAAAGAAGATTTCGTTTTTGAGAGTTGTTGTATAGCAATCCCTAATGAGAGCCAACTTGTTATTTCAATTTATCATAACACAAATAAGTCCAATGTAGATGGCTTTTTGATTAAACTTGAAAAACTATTTAAGGCACTAAAAAGAGAATCTAAAAGAAACCAGGTTTATATAACATCAGATTTTAATATTGATATTTTGGAGTCATGCAGAGATTACAATTTACGAAATAGGTTTTTAAATTTACTGATTTCATATGGGTATACTTACAATTTTAAAATGCCAACCAGAGTAACTAAAGAAACTATGTCATGTATAGACAACATTATTACCAATAATAGAGTTAAGCAAAGTAAACTATTAAATATTGAGCTAGGTTTATCTGACCATAGAGCCTTATTAATATCAGTTGATTGTAAGAATGATTTTACAGCACAAAAAGGTTCCACTAGAAAAAGGATATTTACAGCTCAGAATATTGCTGGTATGGTTGACTGTATTAGTAATACATCATGGAATGTTTGTCAATTAAGCACTGTGCAGGAAAATTTCAATAGTTTTCTTAGCAGTTTTAAGACATGTTTTGAATCTTCTTTCCCTTATAAATCTGTCAAAGCTAAATGTGGATATAAAAATATTTAAAAAAACAAGAGATGGATTACAAATGGTATAATCGAGTCAAGTAAGAAAAAAAGGGAACTACATAAAATAGCAAAATCTAGCAATGATGTAAATTTTATTCAGTATGTAAAAGATTACAAACACATTTTAAAAAAAGTTTGTACTGCTGCTAAAAGAATGTATAACTGTAAATATATCAGTGATTCCAAAAACAAAAGTAAAGCTGTGTGGCATGTAGTGAAGTCAGAGTTAGGTATTAGTACGACTAAAAAACAAGACTGTACAAGACTCAAAATAAAAGATGAAATTTGTGTAGACACTAAGCACATTGCTCATCACCTCAATATTATGTTTGTAAATACTACTTATAAAATTAGTGCAAACCCACAGATCAACTCTGCGATTCAACTTTTAAGTAACTTTAATTGTAATAAGCAAGCCTCATTTGTCTTTAAAAATGTTAGTGCACAAGAAGTCCATAGAGTAATAATGAGTCTGAGGAACACAAAATCTGTTGCGTGGGATGAGATCCCAGTGCAAGTGCTGAAGGCTTCTGCGCTTTACATCTCACAACTTCTGGCTTTAATTGTTAACCACTCTTTCATGTGCGGTCAATTTCCCTCGCAACTTAAATATGCAGATGTAATACCAGTTTTTAAAAAAGGGGAAAGGCAAGACCCTAACAACTACAGGCCAGTGTCAATATTACCTAGCATATCAAAAGTCTTTGAAAAGATAGCCCACAAGCAATTATGTACATATTTAGAAAACAATGGTTTCCTCTGTAAAAATCAGTATGGCTTTCGCTCTGGCCACAGCACTATTGAGGCAGCATCTGAAATGATTGAGCAAATTCTAGAGGCCTTGGATGGGTCGCAGGATACTGCTGGTATTTTCTGTGACCTATCCAAGGCCTTTGACTGTGTAAATCACTCATTACTTGTAAGTAAACTTAAATTTTATGGAATCTTAGGTAAGCCTTTGGAATGGTTCCAATCATTCCTTACTGATAGAAAGCAAAGAATATTACTCAACAATAATGGCATAAAACATACATCATCATGGGCAAACATATGTAGTGGTGTACCACAAGGATCTATTTTGGGTCCTTTATTATTTATTATTTTTATAAATGATCTGCCTTATAATGTTAAAAATAATTTGATATTGTATGCAGATGATACTACATCCCTAGTAAAATGTAACCGAGGACAACATATTAAATCAGAAATTGTTAATTCGCTCATAGATTTAGAAAAATGGTTTACATATAATGGGCTTGTACTAAATAGTGATAAAACTCAAATTGTAAAATTCCAAACATTGCAAAGCAAGACCCTATCAAATTTCAAGAATACAACTCTGACTGCTGTAGATTTTAGTAAATTTTTGGGGCTCCTTATTGATAAACATTTTTCCTGGAGACCATACATAGATGTCTTAAACAAAAAACTGAGTTCAGCTTGCTACCAAATGTTTACATTAAGGGAGTTGGTAGACATTAAGACTAGGCTTATAGTTTATTATTCTTGCTTTTATTCACTAGCACAGTATGGAATACAAATATGGGGCAGCTGCTCTGGCATTATCTCTGTCCTCAAAATTCAAAAGAGATACATAAGAACCATGCTATTTTTGAATATAAGAACCTCATGTAAAAAAATATTTACAGATTTAGAAATATTGACAATTCCATCATTGTATATTTATAGTTGTTTAATTTTTATTCATAATCGTCTAAATTCAGGAAATATAAAGCAACATGAGCACCAGTATAACACCCGTTTTAAAGATAGACTGCAATTTCCTGTACACAAATTAACATTATTTGAAAGTTCACCAAGTTATATGGGAACTAAATTTTATAATAAGCTTCCTCCTCATTTAAAACAGCTTAAAATGTCTTGTTTTAAGAACTCAGTTAAAAGTCTACTAATTAGTAAAGCTTACTATAGCATAACTGAGTTTTTACATGACAGTCTTTACGATCACATGTTTTAATGTTTGTAATATTTTAATGTAATGTAAGTTTTATTCTGATGTAATTGTATTACAGACTTAGTATTTATTATTGACAAGCAACCTGTTCACACAACATCTGAAGTTGTAAAATCTGTGAATGTTTTGTTGCAATAAACTTCTTGATTCTTGAATAATGAAATCATGGCAAGTACTAAGTACTATTGCCTTGGTAATCCCCATTTTCAAACTTTCTGGATCCCTTCAGATGGATGTAGACCCAGATTCCAGGAGTCAAGTCTGTAACAGTGTCAGACCTCAGATACTGCACAAAGTGGAAAGTGAAAGGGAGCTAAACTCAACATTCGCAACAAAAATCCTCTGTTACAGTTGAAATTTCTTTCTATGTATTTCAACATTTAATATGGTATTTTAAAAGCAATGGCTTCCTTTAGCATTGATAAGTAATAAATCTTACCCAAAATTAGAATGTAAGTAATAATAAGTTTTTTAATTTGATATAGGAATCGAATAGCCTAATGGAAAAAGTTGTGGAGGTACAAACAGAGTTGGACCATAAAATAGCAGAGATCACCAAATATAAACAGGACCTACAAGCAGTTGAAGATAAATTCAAAGAGCCGCCTCAGGTTGACCAGAACTGCCAAAGTCTTTCTCTGTAAGTCTGACCATATTACATGGATATTTAAACTATTTTACATCCTACTAACTTAAAATTATGTGTATGATTCAAAGGCAAATATGTCATTCTTATGGAACTTATTTGTGTGCATTTGTGGATATTATTTATATATAATATGATCTTGAGTGTTACACTCCAATCATCCCTTGACTTGGCTGTGACTTAGGTAGTATTTTGGTACCCATTGAGAAAACATATTTTGATTTTAAATGGCATTTTAACTGTTAGTTATTGGGACTTAACTACAGAAAGAATGAAAACGAGAACAAATTGATTGAAGGAGATCATCTCCAATGTCTTTACTATCTCTATCCCAAGGGTTTAATGTCTCACTTTCTGCATTCATGCTCATGTTGCATAAAAATGTTTGTTTTATTTTAAACTAGCAGCTACCCACAGCTTCACACACAATTTTCAAGATCAAAGACCATATTAGTGAAAGCATTTATGATAGAGGCCTACAATTTTTTTAAACATAAGTAGACATATCAGGTACATATTATTTCAGTAATCATGGTTGAGATATTCAAAATGTAAATGAAATTTTGACTGGTTCTATTTTAGGTTTTGTTGTAAGAATAGATGTATCAAAAACCTAATTTGGTCAAAAAGAGTTAACTTCTGTCTGTTTAGATCAATTTTCTATCTAAGGTATTTTAAGTGCTATAGTTAAGTTTGAATTATACCCTGATCAAGAAAATATTATCCACCAAAAACCAACGCCAATTAAAAAACATCTACTTTTGGCTCTTTTAATTTACTTTCTAAGATTTTTCAAGTGCCGTAGTGATAGTTTTCTTTTTTGTCCCAATAAAGAAAATTTATAAGTTATGTACAACTAAAAAGTTACTGCGGTCCAAAAGAGTCAGACGACCGATTAAATTCAATTTATTTACAGTTCCACAGTTGAATTTATGTTGAAGTTACGTATGCTTAACACAAGAGCTGGCAACTAAATTACCTCTATTGGCAGGCCACTTTTTCAGGTTTTGCAAGGGTATTTTCTAAAAAATATAAGAAATACTAAAAGTTATTATGCATTGTCATATATATAATTTTTTCATTCAAATCTGTATTTTTTACTACGTATACTTTTATAAGTATAATTATTTTTGTTTTTTTTTTTAATTTGAAACTTTTTATATTTATATTTTGTTTTAGGGAGGTGGGACCATACCAATAGAAGTGGTATATTTGTACTTAATCAAAATTCCAAAATATAAAAAATTGTCTATACATTTCTCTAGTTTCAGAAAATATATAGTTTGATGGACTCATTTAAATATTTATTTTGATAATGATAAAACTTCCAACAGAGCATTTTTTATGAAAATTGACATTACCCTGGTAACATACTATATTACAACAATAAAAGTTATTCCTTACATGAAACAGTATTATATCACATCAAGAGTTTGCAGTAACATTATCATTTATCAATAACAAGTACAAGTAAAAATTATTTAGCATAACTCATCATATTTGTGAATATGGAGAGCATAAATTTTCTTACATGTCAAACTTTATATCTTCAAATTTAGAAGCAATGTTTAAATGTTCTTCCCATTTGAAAAAATAAAATAAATTTTATCTATCCACTAAACACATTCTGTATTGTGAACACTGACTGATTCCTAATTTTTATAAAATGTATTTACAAAAATTTACAATTATAAACCTAGTTTTGGTTGGGGCACTGCGATCTTACATTAGGCCTTATCAGATTCACCACCGCTGTCGTGGTCTACTGGTCTATTTAGTTCCTATCAATTTCAAATGCATATAATGTTAAAATTCACTATATAAAATACTGTAAATAAAACTTGCTAAAATACGAATTTGACACTCCTAACCTAGGGCCTACAACATATATTATTAAACTTGGGTTATTTTGAAACAAAACACTAATTATTTGTTTCACTACATCACTCCTGTGAAAGAGAAATACTTTTCAAAACATGTTTATACCACTTGACTAAATAATAACTTTAAATAATATTACATACTTGCAACAAGAAACATAAACTAACAAACCAATACATTAACAACAGCAAAAAAATGGCAAGAGTGAAAATTAAATACAATATTCTTCTTCTCCCTGACATATGTCAAAGATCAAAATGTACCGAACTTCATACCAAATGATACATTGATTTATCTGCTATCCAGTGCTACCATTACTTTTGTCGAAAGAATTACAATTACTTTATAAAGTGGTTTTTTGATGGCGATGTTTGTCCATCGCTGCAGCAATTGTCACCAGTTGTTGAGAGTGATAGACCATCGCTGCAGCAATCATCACCAATACCTGGGTTCAAAAGACTACTTTATTCTAAATGCATCTATCTCCATTGCTTGTATTCTGCTTCTGATATAAGGGGAAGAGCTTCTGATATCCTTTGATTTTCCTTTAACTACAGTAAAATTGTCAAGGGAGACAACCAATTTTGATAACTTTATGTGCAAAACACTCACAGCTTTGTTCATCAAGGTGAGTTTTAGAATACTGCTTAAATATTATTTTCAATGCATTAGATGGTTGATTCGTCACTGGTGCAATTCTAAATTAAAATCTAGATGGTAACTTTGTCTTTACAATCTGCACAACGCTATTGATCAATGCATAATTATTTAATATTTTCTAAAATTTAAATGTATACAAATGTTTTTGCCACTTAGGTGAACCTCAGCTGAGAGTGTCAACAGCTGTTTAGGGTCAGTTAACTTTGAATTACATTTCGTAAATGTTATAATTATTTTCCAGAATTATTAAACATTCTGAGAAACTTTTCCAATGTTTCTCGCCTTTTAAACCTTCCTAGACTTCTACAAATATTTCAAAACTAAAATTAGTCAAATCGGTCCAGCCATTCTAGAGTTTTAGTGGGAATAACAAACGTCTTTTCATTTATATATATGAGAAGTTACGTGAGGTATCTCTGTACAATTTATGATGTTTAATGTTTTAGATATTGTCTGAATGTAATTTTTAGTTAAATTACAATTCAAGTTTTTCATATTTTGCAGGAAAGTGTTTGAAAACAGTATCAAAGACATTGACACTTTAAATGAAAAGTTGTCAAACTCCCTGGAACAGCTGAGTAACCAAGTAAATAATGGATTGCGTTATGAAATAAGTAATCTCAATATACACGAAGACCATAAAATTTAATTTTCCATTTCATGTAAGAGATTCTATTCTATTCTTGTGTTAGTTTTCTATTTTAATTAATAAGATTAAATTTGATGTTAATTTTATATTAAAACTCACCTGTTATACGGATACCAAATGTAATAAATTATATTCCTATTAAATGTAAATATTTTCCTTTTTATTTTAGTCTAAGCCTAAAATAAAATTAAAAAAACAGTAAGATTTGGTCTGATTAATATAAGTCTCTCCAACATTTAGTCTTAGCATCATTTGTTCTCGCCATGATTAGAATAATTATTCATCTTCACTCGATCAATTAAGAGTTGATTGAGAAATTCATTTTATCTGATGATCTAACTAATCATATTTTTGTGTAAGAAAATAATGGTGATTAGCTTTATAAAATTATAGTTTGAAATACTGATTTTTATTCAAATTTCTTATATTTGCATAGAACCAGTGTGTCAGCACATCGTGGAAAGTGCATCAGATGAAAGTACTCCTAAAATAAACAATCTATTTAAATAAATGCCTTTATTAATACAATATTAGTCTTGATACTTACAAAACTAATACTTTAAACTAAATATAAATAAAAACATGTATATCTTCAGTAGCAGTTCCAAAATGTTTGTGTGACATTCGTTAATAAGAATTTAAGGTTTTGTGTACTAAAACTCTAAAGAACATTTAAAGGTAAAACAGTGAATACTTATAAGGAAGTAATAAAACGTTATGATGTTTTGAAACAAATAAAAATAGATAACTTGATGACAACTATACTTTTGATCTTCCCCACAATATTCAGTAAAATATCAAATCAAATAAATTGTTTACAATTCTTACACAATATTATTTATTGAATTTATATAAATCAATTTACATAGATAAATTCGGGAAAGGAATCCCTCTATCTTTAAGCAATAAATATATAGACAGGGATTTAATTACAAAAGTAGATGAATAAATCTCAATCAATCAATAAGTAGGATATATGTTTAAACATACAGTATGCAGATTTTATTCATTATAACAATTCAAATACAATATATAATATTAATGACATAGTTCTTATTACTAGTTTATAGAAATGGGAAAACAAAGAATTATTTATAATAAGGAACGTGTTGGTTTCTTTCATTAAATAACTAAGATGTACAATAGATCCCTGGTTATCCAGACCTTCTGATTAGTCAAATCAGCTCTGGCATGATTGCAACATTATATAAATCAGGATGAAACAAGTAAATGCCATCGGTTGAGCTTATTGCGATATGATTTGACATGGTGAGTAAGTATGAACTGCATTGTTAACAGTAATTGCACAAGAGGTAAGTATAACTTACATAATGTATGGCTGCATGTTACAATGCCTGCACACATTAGGGTGGAAATTTGCAAAATAGCTCTGTTTGGTATAGCTGCTTTGTCAGCAGGAGTGACACGTGTACCAACTCAAGATGGTGTGTGGGTTATTTAACTTTGGATTTTCTGGGCTATTTGTCGTCTGGCCTACTATTCGTCACATTAGGTCAGGTAATCTGGACTATTGTTCGTAAAACGGAGCGTATAAATATAGCGTTTTCGACAACTATGAGGATTTTGGTCTTCTTAGAACGGTGCTTTGGTTGTAATTCTGAAAAAGAACAAAAGTCAAATTAATGATCAAGATATAAAACTAAAAACAACAATATTTATTTATATTAAATTGAAATAATATTGAAGAGTTATATGTACTGTGCTAAAAGAACAGGACTAAGTGTCCATTTGATGAAAGCTATCTGTTGGTGTTTAAGTGTGTAGAGTTACACAGCACACCTTCCTTCAGTGATTAATCAAATAGATAGAAAGCAAGAAAAAATACTGGTAAGCTAAATGAAACATATCTGTATATTAGTAAGATGTAAACAGTTACTGTTGACTATGTTTGTTTCTTAAAGAATTTCTATATACTTTAATCCTTTCAATGCCAAGAGCTGATAAGAAAATGTCGACATATTGCATTTTACTTAGCCCATTTTAAAATGGGCTATCTGATTTGTTAAAGCTAGTAAAAGCTATTTTCCAAATATGAGAGAAAACTTTTATGCGATTGCAGATTTTAAATATTTTGCACAAATATACGGGTGAGTCAGAAATATGGTAAAATATTTTAAGACGTGATTGTAGAGCTAAAAATAAGAAAAAAATGTTATAAGAAGGTAGGTCCGGAAACGCTCCATTAGTGAGTAATGGCTGCCGAAAGATTTTGCTTTGTTTTCAGTTCACCTGGTGAAATTAAGTGATTCTGAAATGCTTTGTTCTTACTTTTTAACTCAAATAAGTTGGATATATAAGGGAAATCACCTGAAAAATCAAATAAAACCACTCTAGAGGTTGTAGTGTGAACAGTTTTTGAGAAAAAGTATGAAATTTTCCAAAAATCTAATAACAAAAATACCGCCTTAAATGTTTGATGTCCAATAACATTGTTAAATGACCAATAAACAAATTGTTTTTCCTAAATAAGATTGTAGAGGATTTAATTCTGAAAACAACCATAATAAGCAAAGTTAACTAAATGTGTAAAAACTTTATGAAATTGACTCCTCATGCATTACACTACACAGCGAACTGTTGCTGTTTTATAATAAGGAATGGGTATCTTATTGGTAATAGCTGGTAATAATTAATCATTTAAACAACAGCTGTTCAAACATTTTTAAATAATAAATAATCAGCTGGGCATTTATTATAAGATGACATATATTACCTCATTGTTGAACAAAACAACAAACTGTAAAGATAATGTATGTTTGTGTTAAGTTTTTTAACCAGTTATTTTCATCCATTTTATTAGTGATTTTGTGTTGTGTGTTTCATTTATAAAAAAATGGAAGGTAATAATCATGTGTATTCAAACTCTGAATTAGCAGACATGCATTTAATGTATCGTTTGGGACGCTGCAATAGTACTGCAGCAAGACATTTGTATCAAGAGAACTTTCCTAACCGCAGGTGTCCAAGCGCAAAATTTTTTGCCACTAATCATCAACGCCTATCTGAAACAGGTTCTTTGAAGTCTTCGGAGCATAGTATTGCAGGCATCATGTAGAACTGTTGAATCATTTAGCATTGAATCATTTCAGCATAGTTGGTTCTTAATGAAATTTCTGATCATCCTAAAAAAAGAGCACTAGAGAATTGTCACTACAGTTCAAAGTCAGCCAATCTGGTATTCGGAGAATACTACACGAGTACCAGTACACCCACCCCACTTCCAGCATGTCCAAACTCTTCTGCCACAAGACTACGCTCCCCGTGTTGCTTTTTGTTGATGGCTTCTGGGAAAATGTGCTGATCCAAACTTTTTAAATAAAATTTTGTTTACCGATGAAGCTCACTTTACAAGAACAGCTATCATTAACTTCCATAACAACCACACTTGGGCAGACAGAAAGCCTCATGCTATAAAACCTAATCGCCCACAACATCAGTTTTAAGTAGATGATTACGCTGGAATCTTAGCAGATTATTTAGTCGCGTTCATGCTTCCTCCCAGGGTTAATGGCGTAGTGTACTTGAACTTTTTAAGAGACGAGCTACTTAACCTGTTTGATGATGTACCTCTGAATTTGCGCCAAAACATGTGGTTTATGCATAACGGGGCACCTGCGCACTACTCTCTGGCTGTTCGTGGACACCTAAATGAGAGTTTTACAAATCAATGGATAGGCCGAGGTGGACCAGTTTCATGGCCAGCAAGATCACCGGACTTTAATCCTTTAGACTTTTGCCTTTGGGGACATTTAAAAACATTAGTTTACTCTTCCCCAATAGATACCATTGAAGAACTCCGATTAAACATTTCTAATAGAATAGAAACCATTAAGCAGACACCTAGAGTTTTTGAACGGGTCCGAAACTCAATGAGAAGACGCCTGAACACGTGCATTTTGAACAACGGATGTCATTTTGAGCGTCATCTTTAATCTTCCGGTGAGACTTAAAGCAATTGTAGATATGTTTATTGTATTTAAAAATACAATTTTGAACTAAAAATATGTTTGTTTTTCACCAGCTGTTACCAATCAGATACTCATTCCTTATTATAAAACAGCAAAAGTTCGCTGTGTAGTGTAATACATGAGGAGTCAATTTCATAACGTTTTTACACATTTAGTTAACTTTGCTTATTATGGTTGTTTTCAGAATTAAATTCTCTACAATCTGTATTAGGACAAACAATTTGTTTATTGGTCATTTAACAATGTTATTGGACATCAAACATTTAAGGCGGTATTTTTTTTATTAGATTTTTGGAAAATTTCATACTTTTACTCAAAAAACTGTTCACACTACAACCTCTAGAGTGGTTTTATTTGATTTTTCAGGTGATTTTGCTTATAAATCCACCTTATTTGAGTTAAAAAGTAAAAACAAAGCATTTCAGAATCACTTAATTTCACCAGGTGAACTGAAAACAAAGCAAAATCTTTCGGCAGCCATTACTCACTAATGGAGCGTTTCCGGACCTACCTTCATATAACATTTTTTTCTTATTTTTAGCTGTACAATCACGTCTTAAAATATTTTACCATATTTCTGACTCACCCTGTATAAGAAAAGTCAGTATGACATATACTTACTTTTTTGAAACTTGGTAAGTTGTGCTTGTTGCTATTTACAAAGAGAACAAAAATAAAGTTGCATACCAATGTATTAAGATAAAAATATTATAATTTTTCTTTAACACCACGTAAAAAATTAAATTTGTTGTATGATTTTTTAATTACAAATTTCAACAGATTTTATCATAAAAAAAATATTATAAGCCATATCACACATTTCTCCCAACACATATAACAAAACAAATCCCATTGTGTTTATTTTTGAAAAAGTTGTGAATTATTGTGTGGAACACTACACAAATATCAAATAAAAATCTTAGTTCTAAAAAATATCAAAACAGTCATACAAATACTTATATTTTTGGAATTGTATAGTTTGTTCGTATGTACATAAAGAATAATATAAAAGATGCATCCAATTAAATTAAGATCATAAAACTACAATTTTTGTAATCCAAAGTTTAAAAAACCAAAAATTAAATTTTTAACTGTATTTTATTTATTAAAAAAATTTTAACATGTTTTTTCATTCAAATGCAAGAAACATAATACACACATATTGTTTGTGTTGTAATATTACAAGTTATAGCCTATCACTACATAAACACCAAAAGAGCTTAGCACTGAGAGAGGTGACCTGTAATAAATGCTTGGCATTCACAGCGCTAAATTGTCACAAGTGTTTAAAAAAGGATTAAGCACATTTTTAAAAAACATTTTATGCTGGTAAACTTGTTTCGTTTATCCTCTTTTGTTGCCAAAGTAGGGATCTAAAACAAATCAAACCTGAAACACTTAAAGCAACTTTACCAATAATAATATAAGTTTTGATAATATTTTTCATTACATTTTATTTCGGAACTAAATCATGGACATAAAATATTCTTATATTTGTCCTTGTGATCTGCAATTTTTATACCCATGATTAAAGTTGAACAAAGTTAGCTCCCAAAATTTATCTAAATGATATAATAACGAGTAGTTTAATATTCCAAAAAAGTATTTATCAATGTACAGTATACTACAGTCAATGAAGTTTATTTAAAAATTAATGTATTGTCCTACAATTTCTAGATATACTTGTAGAATATTATTTTGTTAATAATAATAGACATTATATTTTTTTAGTTCTTAATAGCTTAAGAATGAATAAACATACACACAAAGGTTTCCATTAACATATTTAGCATAAAAATTAATCAAAAGTCATGTGTCACAATATCACATTTGTACAATATTTAAAAAATTAGTTAATGCTAGTTTACTGGATGAAAGATGGTAAATGTCAACTATGTCAAAATATAATATTTATTATGTTATACAATATATTCTAGGTTCTCACCCACTCAATATAAGGTAATTGAAAAAATAAATAGCCTATCCACTGAACTGGATTGCGAACTAGCCTGCATTGAACTTGTAGATCTAAACTTAGTTTTAATTAATGTGTACAGAAGTCCAAATGGACACTATGACAATTTTATGGATATAATGGAAAAAGTGTTAAGCCATATTAATCAAAAAAGTGGAAACGCAATTGTGTGCGGAGACTTCAACCTTCACTTTTCGCCTCAAGGCCAGGACAAAGAATGCCGGAAACTTTGTTAACCTTTGCTCCATGTATGGACTTAAAATCACAATAACTGACCCCACTCGACATAACAATTGTTTAGACAATGTTTTTCACTTCCTTTGGGGATCAGTTAAATGTTAGCTTAAGAAACTTCCATGTTAGTGATCACTTAGGTCAACTTTTTTGTGTTAAAAAATGTAGAGTTTAGTTTCAAATTTTAATAGCAACCCTTGTGTAGTCTATAAAAATGTGCCAAATATATTAATGATAAAACCATCAATCTGTTTAAGTATCTGTTAAGTAAGGAAAGCTGGTCTGATGTTTTTATTGACGAAAGTATTAATGAGAATTTTAACAACTTTGTAAATAGTTTTAAATATTATTATGACATAAGTTTTACTAAACATATTAGAATAAACCCTGGAAACACTAAGAAACCCAATAGGCCTACAGGAGGTACACATTGGTACACTCCTGAGCTTGGAGAAATAAAGAATAGGCTAGACTTTCTCTACTCACTATTTAAAAATGGGAGTGAACAGCAAAATTGCAATCTCTTTAGAACTAGTTATAATAGGCTTAAAGCATGTTATAGGAACAAAATAAGAGAAGCCAAAAAGGAGGCAAATATGTTAAAAATAAAGTGTTCAGAAAACCAAACTAAATCATTGTGGAATATTGTAAATAAGTCTAAAGAAGGGTTCAAGTGGTAACTCATAGGTTTGATAATAATGTTTTTTACTCCAGATGAATTTAATAATTATTTTGTAAATGTTTCAAAAGAAATCAAACAGACCCTGACTAGTCAAAATACAACTCATTGTGCTTTAGATTTTTTAGTTCGTAGAGATGTTCCTGAGACTGTAACTTGTTTTAGTTTTAATGATGTCTCTGAAAAATGATGTATTAAATGTAGTTAAACAGTTGTCCAATAAGTCAAGCAAAGATCATTTTGGTTTCTCAAACAGACTGGTAAAAGATACCAATCTGCTGTTACATCACTCCTCTTACTGCTCTAATTAATAAGTGTCTGTCTCAAGGTGAATTTCCTAACATTTTAAAGGTTACTAAGGTGATTCCTGTTTTTAAAAAGGGTAAAAAAAGATCAACTTAACAACTTTAGACCTATTGCAATTGTTCCTGTCTTATCTAAGGTAATAGAAATTATAATCAGCAAACAGCTTATGCATTACATGGAGTTTAACAAGTTAATCTGTAGTTCACAATTTGGTTTTAGAAAAGGTCTTTCTACAGCCAATGCCTTAATAAAATTGGTGGAAACAAATTCTAGGCTGCTTTGAAGAAAAGGAACTTGCTGCGGTCACCTTTTGTGACCTCAGCAAGGCCTTTGACTGTGTGTCTCACGAGCTTTTAGTAAATAAACTTCAGCACTATAAAAATTGAAGGCTCTGCCTTAAAAATTTTCCAAAGTTACCTGAAAAATCGCAAACAATATGTAGTAAGCAACAACAAGGAATCAAGCAGCCTAGATGTAAATTGTGGTGTCCCGCAAGGGTCAGTGCTTGGCCCCATACTTTTCATTATTATGATCAATGATTTGAGTGAATGTGTACCTGCGGATGTCGTCCCTCTATGCTGATGACACTACAATCATAAATAAACAACCTAGTAGCAGTCTAGCATTGGCACATGCTAAATCAAATCAAAATCTCATTCAAAATTGGTTGACTGCTAATGAATTGGTATTAAATACAAATAAAACAGTGACAACCTTTTTTGGCCTTAAAGAAAAACCAGAACAACACACAGAAAATCCAACTTTTTTTTGGGCTTAACCCTTGATCCAACATTATGTTGGCATCAACACATAATTGGTCTCAAAATTAAACTTAGCAGAAGCATTTATGCCTTAAAACGCTTATGTGGTGAATTGGACCAGAACGGGATCCGCACTGCCTATTTTGGTTATTTTCCAATCACATATTACCTATGGTCTTGTTGTATGGGTGGAGCCTCCCATGCCGAAGAGGTATTTATACTACAGAAAAAGGCTATCCGTATCATTGCTGGAGCTGGTAGGCTTGATCACTGTAGGGATATTTTTGTACAGCTCAGGATTCTCACTCTACCTTGTCTGTATATAATGCAATGCTTGTTGTATCTTAGAAAAAATGAAGACCAGAATTATGCTCAGAAATGAAAATCCACTCGTACAATACAAGAAATAGCCATTTAATAAATTTACCTCCACATAGACTTAGCAAAAAGTGAAAAAAACCCTCTGCACATTGCATCTAAATTCATGAATAAATTGCCTATGAAAATGAAAAAAATTAAAAGACTGTTCTTTTAAATCAAAATTATATAATTTCTTGTTAAATAATGCATTTTATTCAATAAGTGAGTTTTTATTGAGTCAATGGACTGACAATGACTTCTTTAACTAGTGAAGTACAATTATAAATTATACTGACCTGCCTATGTATTTGTGTGAAATATCTTGTGGCCAATAAATTATTCTATTCTAAATTATTCTATTCTATTCTATTCAATAATGGTGGTGGTTCAGTAGCAATATAGGAAGAAATTTAGAAAAAATAAGGGGATTTCCATTTAAAAACCACTGTGTATAATTAAGTGAATGTGAACTCTGTGTTTTTCAAAATCATCAGAGAATAAAAATAAATGTAAATGGTTTAAGGGCCCCAAATGCTTGCACATTTAAAACTCAGGCTCATTTACTCATGCTCAATGTTTTACACCACTACTATAAAATGATATCCTGCATATCCTCTTTTGTGTAAAAAGAATATGTAACAAGAACAAATAAAATGTAACTAAAATAAGAATAGCGTAATTACATACCAAGGCTGCAATGTTATGCAATGATTCTGCTGCAGTTCTGCCCAGCTGTTCTACCATTCGGTACAAATAACCATGCTTGTTTTCCAGTAGGATATGAGGATGGTCAAACTCCTGTATTTCACATTCACAATTTCAGAGCATTAAGCAACAACATGATTTATTTTAAACTTCAAACCCAGTGTCCATGAGGAATTTTTAAATGTACATATGCTTTTATGGGTTTTACAAATTCATTTTTAGAATCAGAGTAGTCTTTATTTATTATATTTTGTACAAAGCACAATATGTTAATATGCTACTTAAGCTTATTTACTATATTTCAAATTATTTCAAAAATTACAAAATATTCAGTAGCAATATTCAGTGGTATTTATATAATTCATAAAACTTTTAAATCATTTATAATATTTTTAATATTCATTCGCAACTGAATTTTTCTTTTATGTTACTTTAAAACTGCACAAAACCCTTAAAGTCCAAATTGACGTACTTTGTCTTTTTAAAATTTAAGTACATTTTGGAACACCAATTTCTCAGTACATAAAAATTTTCTGTTGCATGGATTGTTAAAGTGTCAATACTTTTGCTTGTGTAAAATGTGCCACGTCATCTATAAACGCACTAGATTTTCCAAAGAAATTTAATTTAAGCATGTAATTTATAAATACAAGAAACAGGATCCCTGAGGAACTCCGCACTCGATTCTTAGAGGTCCACTAGTGCAGCAGAGGTACACATTCTCTGTTATTTACATTCAATTGCTAAGGGTAAAAGAAGGTTTTACTCACCACTACACAACCATTGCTCATGACCAGAATCTTGTCTGAATCCATGACAGTGTTCAATCTGTGTGCTATTGTCAGTACTGTGCACTCTGCAAACTTTCGTCTGATAGTCTTTTGTATCAGAGCATCAGTCCTATAAAACAGTTTTAGTCACCTCATTTTAATAATATTTTAGTTACTCTATATTTAAAGTATGGTAAATAACATTTACACAGTTTTAAAATAAATTTAAATCTGTATTCAAAACAATAGACTCATGTATACAACAAACAATTAGATGCACTGAACATTTTCAGTACAAGGAGCATTCTTACTAATATTATTACTTTGGAGATATTTCTATGAATAGCGTCGGAATGATTTATATGTATAGTATTGAACAGCTTAAACACATCAGGACCTTACTAAAAACAATGGAAATCTTTCTAGCATCTGGAGTCACCATATTAACAAAGTTCACTGTACTAAACAATGTTTTGTTCAGTATATAAATAAATGCAAAGTTATAAATGTAAGTTAATAAACGATAATACTTATCCAAATTATTTTGAGCACCTGTGACGTGTTTTAAAATTTTTTAACAAAGTTTGAAATCCTTGTAAAATGTATAAAGTTAGTTACTTAGGAGTGTTTCCCCGTGGCGTGGATCAAGAGGAATCTATGTGCCAAATTCAGAGCTCTAGGACCTTTCATCAGGAGCTATCACACAGACAGACAGAAAATGGCTTGATAGTTATGTTCTTACACAGATCAAATTGGTTCCCACTTTCGTATTACATGTGCTTTAAAAATATTTAATATTTTTATTACTGCTTAACCGCTACACTCCCAGTGTCCGGACACTATACAAAACACCAAGAATATTTTACTGGATGTGGGAGTGTTAGGGCTATAAAGTTATCCAGCTAGGGTGGATAAAGTTTGGTACAATTAGAGAAGTAAATTAATATTTATTTTTAAGCATTATAATAACAGTTTTAATTTTTAAGAATACAACCAGAGTTTTAAATTTAGAAAAACCAATTTTATGTATAAGCTACATCAAACTTTGGATTCTTAATTTAAGTGTATTAACAGATCAATGAATAACTTACTGTAGATCTACATTAGCTGTAGCCTCATCCAGAACCAAAATCTTATTGTTACGGACGATGGCTCGGGCCAGGCACATCAGCTGTCGCTGTCCAACACTCAGATTGGCTCCACCCTCTACGATTTTACTGTTTAAACCTTGTGGTAAGTCTTCTATCACTTCTTTCAGTTCAACCTAAATTAAAAACATAGGCAGATGAGAATAGTTGCATCTTTTTTTCTTATGGAGAGAATTAGGAAAGCTCTAGCAATAGATTTAACTGCTAAATTACTACATTTATATTTATATTTTGGGTGGAAATAATGAAATCCTGGAGGAATTATAGAGGCCTTGCTTTAAAAGGATAACCTCAGTTACATGCCGTAGTATTTAAAACATAAAGGATTATAAATTTATATGTTTTGTGATAGTCTCACAAAAAAAAATTAGATAATATCTTAGGCAATTAGACACATTATTAATATAATTTTCAACTTAGTATTAATTGTTATTTGATTTTGTACTTAATGGACTTTATTACTGAATCATTATTACTGAATTTAGAGAATTGTTGATTATATTTGTCACCTCTGCTATAGTACAGTACACTATGTCAAATTGGAATTGTGGTTAGATATTTTGATGTAAACTGTAATTTATCAAAACTGTGATATTTTAAACAAAGCAAATCAAATTTTGAATATTAGTGTAGTTACAAGTGCATACATCTAAAGATGAGACAGCACTGGTCTATGCCTTTTTTTTGTGTAAACGAACAAAATTTTGGCACTTCTACTGGAATAGAGAAGAAATAATAGGTACGAAATACCCTCCTTATAATTAGAGGGACAAGGTTCCTTCATAAAGGCATAAAAATAAATATTTCCTTAATATTGTATTTTTGTAGTAAAATACCAATCAGAATAATCTGTAATCTTACCAAAACTAATGTATTATTAAATAAAAATGTAACAATTAATATGGTTTGAAAATTGTACAATCTTGCAACACATACCTCCTCTAAAGCACTCCATATTGTGTGATCAGAGTATTCATCAAAAGGATCAAGGTTTTTGCGAACATTTCCAGAAAACAACACAGGTTCTTGAGGAATAACAGAGAGTTTGGACCGTAAATCATGGAGTCCAAAATCAGTCACATCAATGCCATCAATGATGATTTTTCCTTTGAATGAATTAAATCGAAATAAAGCAGCAGTTAATGAAGATTTACCTGCTCCAGTGCGGCCAACAACGCCAACCTAAAAATAACTTTATGTATACATATATTTTAAACAGTACCTGTGTTACATCAAACATTTCTTATATTTTAAGAATAATCAAAGAGATATTAAAACATACTTTTAATGATTCTCTATATTATTTTAACCATACATAAAAATATTTAATTTATCAGTGTTAACCACAATGTATTTTCTAAAAATTTGTGTTAGTATTAGGTAAAGTTTATCTTATATGACAGTAGTGGCCCTTTTTGACACAGGATGTTAACTGGACAGATATTATACATAAGTACAACTCATCATTAATTTGTAAAGTTTCCTAAAGGAACACCAATATCTCAAACAAAGCAAAGTAAAATTTACCATGTTTTGGTAGTGTAAAGAAAATCATTTTGTGGTTGTTGAACTTATTACAGAGCTATCTATCTAATCACATCGGATTATGTTGAAATACTCAAATTAATTTAAATGTCCAAATACAATACAATAATTTTATATCAAAGAAAGTTTTATATAGAAAACATTTGTAACACTCTTCAGTATTGTTACCTAGGCACCTCCTTCAAGTCTAATCTTACTTTTTCTCGTGGTTGTATGACAAATGTCACGTCTTTCAAAACAGGTGGCAGGGAAGGATCGTAAGACATGACCACATGGTTGAACTCAACTTCACCTTCAGTCGGCCAATTAGCAGGGGGTTTTTTGTCTGGAAAATAATTAATTGGTTGAATACTAGCTAAATAATAAATAGGACCAGTCAACAGGATTTGTTGGTGTGCTCAGTACGGTCAATAATGTTAGTACAGGTTTGGCTGTTGAATTGCTCAGTGAACAAATTATTCCAGTGAAACTTCTTTAATTTATTATTTATGTGATTTAACTTCTATTTTAAAACGGCTGTTTTTATGATAATCTTACTATTACTAGGAAGATTGTAACACTTTTATTTTTAAACTTTTGATTTATTTTCACATCATTTTGTATCTTATTTTAATAATTATATTGACTATAAACATAACTTTATCTGCCAGCATACAACCTCATAAAATTAATCCACACATGCAAGTCTACATGTCAAATTGTCAAAGATTGAAAAATAGAATGAAAATTTCACTTTAAAAGTCTACACAAATTTAATTTGCCTGCCATAACTTATTGCATTGTGATACTCTCTATAGCTCACCAGAAACATAAAATCCGAATATTGTCTTACTCTAGTCACGTGGCACCAATTTAGAATTCATCAATACTATATTGATCAGATGAAAAATTAATTAACTTTTATCTATGGAGATTTTTTTCCCATTATCAAATTGTTTTATGTTACAAATTTAATATATATTTCTACATTTCCTGAACAAGTAATGTAATACGATAAGAGAAATAAGACACATAACTTAAAGTATCCAGTACATTAACAGCTAATATTTTAAAATGAGTATTAAAGTTCTCAACCAATCAAAAACAAGATGCTGTTAATAGTATCATAGAGGGACAATATTATATAGTTAATATTTAATTCTCAGTGATGTAGAGCACGGTTAAATTTAATGCCTGTTGTCAAGGTATAGATGTTTGATTAAATTACAAATTATGATAATCTCTTGACTATAATGGTTTACATTTAACATTTTAGAGTGTTATTGTTCCTAACATACATAAACAAGGTATAGTCAGAATTTACTTCCTATACTCAAATATGTCCTGTAATATACTACTACTTATACACTTTAAATAAATGGTTAAACTTAATTTGTATTCTGATGATTATAGCTAGAAATAATAAATAACTCCGTATGATACAAATGTGAACTTTAATGATGATAAATTGACATACAGGTTTGAGTTTTGAAACAAGATGGAGGATACAATAATGGTAACTTTTTAAAAATACAGTTCTTAAATTTTAGGGCAGAATGGTCGTGCTGGCTTAATGAAAAAGAAATATTAGGTATTGTTTTTAATAAAAGATATTGTAATTTGAAAAATAATTTTGTTAAATTTTAATTATGTTAATTTTGAATTGTTAGCCAGATCGAATGTTCCTGGGTTTTATGTTCTTCCAATGGATCACTGTTAAATTTAAAAGGAATTTTCTCACCCAATATCTGTCTTCTGCTTCTCTGTATTTCAGTGATAATATAAATTTAATAAATTAACCTTTCTTTTGAACCAAATACTGCTGAATAAATGTAACCAGTTTCTTTATTTAAATAATAATAATCTTGCTTCACTTCTTCTATTTCTATATCCGTTTCTCCTCTCAACTTTTAAACTTCTGCTCTCTTCACTCAACAATCATCCCTGCACACTGTATCACTGACTTAAGTTCACTTTATAACTTTTGAGTTTTATATGTAATAAGGTGAATTTTGATTAATTTTGATATATTTAATTTTGTATTTATTATTGTTTGTATTAAAATTTGAGACAATTTATAATTAATTATTCCTTAATTATTTAATTATTATTACTAATAAATTTCTAAATTAAATTAAAGATTGAAATGAATGTGAGATGGGTGTATGAAATGAGTCATTACAGTCCTGGGATCTTTACAAGTAAATTTTTGTGGATAACTGTAGAAAATTTTAAGAAAATAACAATAACATTAAACGTGTTAAAATTTACTGAAATGGGATATTAAGTTAAAGACACCATGTTTTTAAAACTGTTATAGTTCCAAAATTTTTAGATTTTTGCTGTAACTATGAAACCTAAACCCTCATTGCAAAAATATTTCCAAACTTGTAGAAAATAATAGCTATTTTCATTCATATTTATATTTATGGTATCGATGTAAGGTACACCTTCATGAATCCTGATATATATTTCTCCATCCCAAAAATGACTTATTTTTGTTTTTTTCAAACAGGCAGAACAAGTTGGTGAAGATTAGAAATCATCGTGATATTGAGTTCTTGAGGTAACTCAGTGTTATTTGCTTAGTACTAGGTTTGATGTAAACAAATTTGTTGTGGGGCCTAGGTCAAAAGCTGATGAATCACGTGGCCATCAAGTGAGTGTAAGCTCAGTATGTATATAGATATGATAATAATTGCTAATATATCTATTTATCAAGGACCCAGCAGGGTCCTCTTAAAACTGTGTCATTGTCCATATATATGTCTCAATAGAAAATCCTAGAAACTTGAAACTTCATACACAGGTTCACCTTGGTCCAAGGAAGAACTATTGATATTAGAATTAAAAGGTCAAAGAGTCTATCTGTGCAATAAGTCTTGATATAAAGATTGGATCCTTTGGTACTCCATTGTATCGGTTAAAATCCTACAAGTGTATATACTAATTTAGTTAAATGGAAATTAAAAATAATTAAGTACAATTAACTCACTGATTTGCCTACAGACTAATTTAACTAAACTTTGAATTATGTTAAATTTCTTTCTCTTTTGAAATAAATATAAATTCTAACCTTGTGGTGATTCCAGTGGAGGTTCTTTGTCTACTTGTGTGTACTCAAGTATTCTCTCAACAGAGGTCATGAAGTTCTCCACCTCAGCAGACTGTTTCATACCCCACTGGAACATACCGATGAGACCGACTGTCTGGGTGATGGCAAGACCCACACTGCCTCCCAGCCATGCTGTCACAACCAGACCACAACATTTATATTGTGTAAATATGTACAGTGTTTGTTAGTAGTATTTTACAGCTATTAAGGTGGAAAGCCAAAAAATAATTACAGCAAGAAGTTGGTTAGGCAGACATGTAGAATTTGAATACAAAGGTCTAATGCACTTCAACATGCTTTATCACATACTTCTGAACAAACTTCAGAGTTTTTGAAGGAAAATTACATCAAAGTGGTAGAAATTATGCACTATTTACCTGATTTTTTAAAATAAATAACTATTTGTTAATGTTATCCAAAAACACTTCTGTCTGGTCATCACTTTTTAACAAAATATGTAATTAATAATGTGATTTATATGAGTATTCTAACTTCATTACTAACAGTGGAATGACTGAGTGCTTTCATCAAGTCAAGGGGTATACACAATGAAGGGAATGTTTATGAACATATATGAAGTTAGTTTCTGTCTTAATAATCTTATCAATACATTTGGGATAATTTCTACATGCAACATCAGAATTCTGACTATGTTAAATTAAAATAGACTTTGCAAAAACAAACATTAATATTCTGCAGTACTGTAGAGATAAGAGTGGAATGAACAGTATTACAGTAGAATTAGCAGAGCATATACAACTCTTTTTATGTATTCCATACATTTAAAATCACATTGTTTGTTTTGTGGTAATTCAACTATAATTTGAATTCATTCAAATAAAAACTGATGTGGTTGTTAAGGAACTGCTCTACCAAATCCTTCAGTGGAAATGAAAAATATACTGTTTATTAACAAAAATTAGGTTTTCTACCTTTTTTAGTTGTGTTTTTTTAATCTAAAGAAAAGTTGTTAAAGAATTACCTGAACACATGATGGTATTTAGGGTTTAAAAAGAACTCAACTTGTATTATCATTCTATGGACTATCCTTCAACTACTGCCACATAGTAGACTGAGTCTACTATCCTCAGTCTACTAAGCTGTCTCACTTAATCTTGCTATCTATCTTAATCTTGGTTATTGATCATTAAAATATTTTTATATAATTAAGTTAAATATCATACCAGAATTAACAATTACCGACTTTAGACATTTCAAGTTATAATTAATTTACAATTGAATGTCTTATAAAAGTGATTAACTCTAATTCTCTATATTATTCACTTAATGTTTTCAAAACATCTTAAATTGATGAGAAAATATTTGCTATTGTAACTAACCACTGTCAATGATGAGGAAACTGAAGGTGACCATGGCAATGTAGAGGGAACACACTACATCCAACCAGTAGCCAAATGCTCGAGCAGTGGCAATGAATATGTAGAAGGCCGAAGAATGTAAATCCTGAGACAAAATTTACTTTCATAAATATTAGTTAACAAATATATATATATATATATACAATGGAACCTCAATATATCGAACCCCAAGGGAAAATATAAACTTCAATATATCGAGAATTTTGATATTATGAAGTTTGATACGTCAGTGACTTTTTGAATTTTCTGTGCAGTAACTTGAAATGCAACAATGCTGCAGTCAACTGTAATCCATCAGTGGCAACTCTCTAATTTTGACCAAGCTGCATCTTGCAGTTGGTATTTGATAGCCGTTCAAAGCAGACATCCTCGTGAATTTTCATGAAAATGGAAAAAAAAAGTGAATTTTGTGTGCTGATTAAGCATTACTTTTTACATAAAAATTATCACTGAAACTAAGGAAAAACAATAAATACTACGGGGACTCGGCACCTTCAATTTCAGTGGTTTACAGAGTTCCGTTTTGGTTGTACCAGCACTAGTGATGCCAAACGTTCAGGACGCCCAAAAAAAGTATTGGACGATCAGAGAATGAAAATGTGTGATTTGGCTCATGCTGTATGTATCTCAACTGAACGGGTACATCACATTTTACACGAATATTTGGAGATTAAAAACTCTCAGCAAGATGCGTGCCGCCATACTCATACTCGACCATAAGCGCAACCAATTGACCATTTTTAAAGAGTGTTTAGCAGTGTTCAGCTGTAATCCGGACGAGTTTTGGCGCCGTTTTGTAACTGTGGACGAAACATGGATCCACCACAACACACCAGAGACCAAGGAACAATCGAAACAGTGGATTGCTCGGGGTGAACGTGGACCAAAGAAGACTAAGGTGAGTCTGTTAGCCAACAAGGTCATGGCCACAGTTTTTTGAGATGCACGGGGTGTCATTCACATTGATTATCTTGAAAAGGGTAAAATGATCACCGGCAAATATAGCTGCTTTCCGAGAGATTCAACATTGATTTGAAGCAAAAACGGCCGCATTTGGCGAAGAAGAAAGTGCTGTTCCATCAAGACAATGCATGTGTGCACACTTGTCTATTCATGATGGCAAAAATCCATGAATTGGGCTAAAAAGTGCTGTCCCATCCAGCATATTCTTCAGATTTAGCCCCCTGATTTTGAGAGCCTTGAGAAAACCTATTATTTTGAAGGGAATAAAAATATTTGAAAAATGCTGGACTAAGTGTATCGAAGTGTACCAGGAAGGATACTTCGATGGACGCTGCCTACGCGCAATTGTATGTTGATTTAAACAAGAATATAGAATTTCGTAGAAACAAGCAACTGATTCATTAGCATCGTCGCCTCTAGGACGCGGTCCCAATTAGCGTTTTGAAATGTTGTGTACAGCTGGAAAAAATCTACTCTAGAAAAGTTATATCTAATTTCATTAGGCAGAACGGCACGCCACCTGCCTTTTGTCAATACCAGACTAATCGCTAAAACTGGATGATGGTTATCAACAGGAACCAAAAAATCACTGGACCTTTCCACTGACAAACCTTTAAAATTACTCATGACCAAATCTAAAGTCCTATTATTGATATTCACAATATCATTATACAAACTAAAATTATAAAACTGTAAAAACTCATGAAAATATCTGTATATATCCCCTTCTCTTGAAAATTTAAATTTACTATTTTCAATTAAAGGAAGATTAAAGTCGGCTATAATTAAAATTCTGTCATTAACAAAAAACCTATTTTCTAACGACTGAAAGAATGAGTTGTAAGTGACTAAGCTTGAGTTTGGCGGTATGTATACTGTACATAAATAGAAACTGAAACCGGTGGGGTTAATCAACTTAAGCCACAATACCGAAATAATTTCGTTATCTAAGAATGGCGGAAGTGGCTCGGCGCGCCAGGCACTGTCCCTGACCACGACCAGCAACCCCCGCACACGGTCTGTACTATCACTCCTCCAAACTGACCACTCATCCGTGAATAACTCAGAACTATAAACGGACTCATCAAGCCATGTCTCTGTTAGACTCACTATATCAAACTCTAAACATAAAATATTACTAAAAAATGAGTTCACTTTAGATTTTAACAATTGTCAACAATTCTGGAGAAAATAAGTCACTTGTCATCTGATGATACAGATAAGCATATTTTGCCAAAAACATTATGCTTTTAAACAAAATCATAGTATGTGTACATTCCAGATGAATATTTTGTAATTTGATTGATGCTAAAGACAAGAGAAAGCATAGTTCACTTGTTATGTTAAATAATTCACAGGTATTTGACTCCATCAGCCATAGGATGTTGCTGGCTACAATGCATTTTATGGGTTTGGTAAAATTGTTATCGAGTGGATGAAGTAATATGTTGGAGGAAGAAACCAGTTTACGAAGGTTGATAATGAGACATCTGCCTCTCGAGTAAAGGAGGAAAACTACAGAGAAGTTGTCTTGGACCATTACTGTTACATTTGTACACTTTTGACTTCCCTTTGTATGTCAAATGTTGTATGGGACATATATATGGTGATGACTTCCTGTTATATTTGTCCTATGATCCTTGCTCATGTTAGGATTGCTCATATACATTAGCCTTGAAAACAGTAAATAGTTTGAAGCTTGATTTAGGCAAGTTCACTGTCCTTCACGTCCTCTCACACAATCTAGTTATTGATGGACAGATGTGGGTATCGCTCTTGAATGAGTTTTTGGTAGTGTAAGACCAGGTCAAAATTTTCGCCATCTTGCTTGATAGCAGCCTTACATTCACTGATCATGTCACCCATGCTATACAGCATGTTCTTAGCAGACTGAGAGGCCTGTACAGATTTAGAAGTCTGCTGCCAGAATTCACTAATCTTAGCTCGTGTCATCTATGTTTTTCTCTGTTATTTATTACTGCTATTCTGGATATGGCAATAGCATCTCATGAGGTGGTATAGATTGAATTCAGAAACTTCAAAACTCTTCTATATGATTCATTTCAATTTAAAACAATTTCATCATGTATCCCTTTACCGAGATGCTGTTAAGTTGCTGCTAGTAGAATTCACTTGCAACCTGATTACACGCTGCATAGTCCACAAGGTCCTATCACACAAGAAACACCCACAGTACCTGAGCAAGTGATTGTTGTCTTTGGAGGAGGTCTCGCAATGAAGCGCTTGCCATTGCTGCCTGCTAGAATTGCATAAAATTAAGAAATGAGATCGGGAAGAGGATCTTCTCATATCATGGCCCTAAATTGTCCAATGATATATCTCCTAGCCTCAAACAATGTAGTTGTGGATTATTTAAATTGAAATTTAGGAACTCTTTATTGTTGGCAATTAACTTAGTTAGCTATCAGTTCATAAGATTTTAGATTTTAAGTTTTAGGTTTTTATTACATGAATTTAAAAAAACAATTATATTTTTACTTATTTATTTATAAGTAATTTAAATTTTATTGTATTACAATTTTATGTTTTAATTAATTCATCAGGCCATAGTTGACAAATTGTTCTGAAAACAGTACATATACGAAGAAATGCTCGTAAATAAAGACATTTTTGTTTAATTAAACTGGACTTCTTACCACTTAATGGCATTTTCATACTCATTTGAAAAATACCATTTACCTTTTTCTTCCCTCTAGAGATTGATTTCCTAAAACACACTGGAATTTTCTGTTGGAAAACAATAATTTGTCTTTTTCCTCTTTCATCTTTGTATTTGAGATTTAACACTTTCCCAAACAAAAACATTTTCAAAAAACATTGAAAAACAACCTTTCTTAATAATTGTAGATTTGTCCCATGTTGTTTTAGCGAGGAATCCACATTCTCCCTACTAGTTATGACAATTTATTAAAAATGGGAATTTATAGATACTATGTATTTTAAGGGAAAAGAGAAAAAACAATTTGTTTATTCCGTCTTTTTCATCACCCTGCAATACACTGGCAGTAACAATATGGTTAGTAACTAGTTACTTGTTCCATCCAAGCTTTCTCCAACAGCAATGAATTATTTTGTATTGTTCAATATTGAGTAGTTTATTTCTCGTATTTCAAGTCAACTCTTAAAAAATAAAATTTTGCTATATACAAATAATATATTGTTGGTATAAACTGGAATAAATATGACTTGTATTCAGAATTAGTAACCAGTTCATGTAATTGTAATAATACACTGAACATATTAAGAGGCGACTATACCTCTCAAAAAATCATTAGTTAAAAAGAAAGACTTGTATTTTTGCTACGCAAGATCAAGTGCAGGATTACAGTACATATTATAATACAATTTTTTTATTTATTTTCTATCCTATAGTTTGCAAGATTTATCATTTTAAAGGTTCTACTTGTGCATATACAATAGCTGATAAGGTCTTTATAAAGTTTTTTTAAATCAACTAGTATTTTAATTATAAAATCTTTAATAAAAATAAACTACTGTAACTATAATATCTAGAAAAACAAAAAGAGTTTGAATATATAAATTGAATATTTAATATACCTTTAAAATTTAATTTCTTGCTAAACTGTACAAAAAAGTGAAATCTTAGTCATATACATATACATACATACATATATATTTTTTATTTTGTATTATACCTTATTATACCTTTTTGAAAACGGCAAAAAGCCGAAATATTAAAGGAACTTTATATCAAGAAGTCTAATAATTGATATAACAGAGCAATTCTGCTTTTATACACTCGAAGTGAATATATATATATATATATATATATATATATATATATATATATATATATATATACACACACACAAAGCAAACACTACTAACTGACTCATCATGAAATCTCCAAAAATTCAGAACATACATAGAAATTTGTTCATGTGTCTGGCTAATCTCTTAGGTGCTTGCCAAGGTTTTGAAAATTCAAATTATTTTAGAAGTAGTCAATCATACATTTGGAATCATAATGGGCGAAGCCACAGTGGGCATGTGATAGTGTTTGAATATTGTTTTTAAAGGCTGAATAATTGGGCTTTACTATGGCCACAAGGTAGCTAGCTACTAGTAGTATAGCTGCTTTGTGCAATGATAACTTTGTTGTTTATTTTATCTTAAAAAATATATAGCTGACTCTTAAACACTCACTATTCATATACAACATGTACAACATCCTGTTTAGATTGAAGTATAAAATATATGCCTGTTTCTAATTTACGTTGTTTATAAATATTTTGTATACTCTATAGTTATTAGTGTTAATATAAAACTTGATTCTAAATTCAACATTTAAGTGTAACTAACATTTGTAGGGTCTTATTTGAAAATAATGTCCAGAAGATAACTGAAAAATTCAAGAACGCTCCAAAAGAATATGTAAGTACATTACTGTTGTAAAGAATAAAACTCTATATTCAAAACTTAACAATTGACACTTTATGCAATCACTTTATCCTTAATGTCTAATCTATAAGATTTGATAATAAATGTTAGAAAGGATATAATTAAATAATTCTAATTCTGGTTTTTAGATTTAAAAAACTAAAAATGCAAAAGCAACACAAATTAAATAAAAAATCACCTATAATTGTTTATTGTGTTTGAATGTTTTGTTTTATTGTGTTTGTTTGAATATTAATGTTAAATTTCTTAACTATTTATTATGAAAGATGGATTCACTGAAAAATAAACATGTTTTGCTAGAATTTAAAAATGGAATAAAAATAAAGTTTGCCGTTTCCTTTAGTTGTAAGACTCTTCAATTTAGAGTAGACAATATCTCATCAAATCCAGCAGTGAGGTATATCATCCTTAGTGTTATAACATTACGAGTCTGTCGTTTCTCGATGTGACTATTGAGAAAGTTGGATAATTTTGCTCATAACCAAGTATTCATTGACTAATAAAATTAACATGCATGAGACAATGAGAACACCTCTTCAGCTGGTTAAACTAGACAGAGCTTTTTTGTAGTTATGTCTGTAGTTATGTCAGTTATGTCTCTGAAGTCAAAACAATATGAAAACAACAAAAAACTCATTGTGTTGGTAAGAGTATTGTAGACTCTTGGAGCAATTGGAAAATTCTTTAAATATTACTAAATGTTAATAAAAACACAACTTTTTCCAAATTGTTTTTATTATTTTTTGGTTTTGAAAGGCCTCGTCCAAAAAATAAACAATTTGGAAAAAGTTGTGTTTTTATTAACATTTAGTAATATTGCTAAGAGTATGTTTTGAATGTTTTAAACCATCAGGTATTGAATTCTATTTTATATTAACTGTTCTATAATCTTAAATGCTGAACACTGTTTAGACTAACCTCAAAAGTGAAGAAGATTTCAAGAACTAAATCACAGAAAACTAATTAAGAGTCAATTTGACAATTTACTATATAAATTTCTATAATTTTAGCAGGCACTGACTGAGATCATAAACTACAGGGTTTACATGAACTTTTGTTTGCTGGAAAAATCTGCTACAATGGGTGGTTTGTTCTGGCTGGATTTTGTGTGAGCAGGCTGGTTGGATCCTGAGAGACTCTTATCTGCATGTACTGATAGCTCAGTTGGCTAAGTCACAATACTGTCTGCCTTCAATACTGGGATCAGCGGGATCAATGTCAGAGCTAAACTTTTTGCAAGTTAAATTTTGTTTGTAAATAATAGAAATAATAAATAGAGGACATATAACAAAGGGCTTTTATATATGGACATAAAATTATTGCATTTTATATTATTTATGATTGTTTTAATTATTTATTAAATTATATATTTATCTGGAAGTGAAGTGCAAAAGTAAAATATCATGGCAAAATATCCTTGTGGAGTTTGTGAGAAAAATGTTAGATCATCAGCAATCTTGTGTAATGGTCTATGTAATAAATGGTTTCATTTTAAGTGTGTCAAATTAACTTCATCACAGGTAAAAGTTATGGAGAGGGAGGATCACGTGGTAGTCTGGAAGTGTTCAAATTGTGAAGTCCTTACTGAAACAAATGAGGTCCTAACTGTTGAACAAAATGACAATGAGGAAAACTGTATCGAACAGTTAAATTGTTCCTCTCTAGCTGACGAGATCAATAGATCTATACTACAAGAAAATGAAGAATTAAAACAAGAACTCCATGTAGCAAAGAACACAAGCTCTCTTTATTTGCTGGAATTTGAAGATAAAGTAAAACAAAATGAAGAAACCATTGAATCACTGAAAAAATCATTTGATGAAAAAGAAAAAGAATTATTAAGCAAAATAATGTTTTTAGAACAAAAAATAAAAAATGAAAAAGAAGCTAATGAAAACCTCATATTGCTGCTAGATGAGGAAGCCAAGAACAAAACCAATCAAAATGAGAAAATAGTTCGAAAATGTAATAGTTGTATAATCTACAAACAAGAGATGGCTAAAATGTTAGATACAATTCGGACCTTAGAGAAATTAATAAATATTTTACAAAAAGATAAGACAAACAAACAAGAATTAGCAAATGAAATAAAAGATACAGGAAAATCTCCATGTCTTCATTGTTTTCCTTCTACTGAAAACAGTTCCAAACAGCAAGTAGTCTCTGAAGCCAATAAATGGCAGAAAATACCTCAAACAAATTATAGGAAGTTGAGCAATGCATGTCAAACACAAAATAAACCTGATTTCACTTCAAAAAATCCTTATGAAATATTACAAAGTGACTCCTTATTTGACAAAGAGAACTGCAGCAACACACCAAACAATGCACATATCTCAAATGAATGCCAAGGATTAAAAGTAAGAAAAGAAAAAACAAAAAAAGTTTTCTCAGTTCAGCAGGAGGAAACCAACCACAATAACAATCAAATAAGCCCAAAAAAGCAAAAAATTCTTATATGTGCGGATAGCCATGGCCATAACTTGGCTTTCCATTTAAACAAAAACTCAACATCGTTTGAGGCTGTTGGCTTTGTTAGGCCTGGGGGGTTATCTGAGCAAATTTTGAACTCCCACAACATTGATGGAGAAGCTCTGGGACCAGATGATGTTCTTGTGATAGCTTGTGGATCCAATGACGTAGCCCGAAACAAGGCTGAAAAAGCAATCACCTCAATCAAAGAGACTTTAGAAAAATATAAGAGCTCTAAGATAATATTAGTGGATTTGCCTACAAGACACGATTTGAGGGACTGGTCCTGTGTAAATAATGAAATCAGAAAATCAAATGAATCTCTAGAGGCTATAAGTGTTAAATTTACTAATGTATCTTTGGTGAAGAGCAGTATAGCAGACAGACAGTTACACACACGGCATGGGATGCATTTCAATTATAAAGGAAAGCAGTGGCTCGCCCAGAAAATATGTGAGGAACTGACTAAAGGAACTCAACCAGAACTGCCTACGTCGCAGGAAAACATCCGGATGCAGTCACCTTTAGTAAGAGGGGAAAGTAATAGCAACACAGAACACCTGCAACCGCACAATGGTCTAAAATCCACTGAAGTAACCTGCATCTTGGATCTCACTTCAAGCTCCGAGCCACTACCAGTTGAAGAGAAGGAGAAACAAACATCTTCAGATAGGCTCTCTAGTGTCAGTGATGTCAATCAAACCAACCCTTTAAACCTAAATGTTTGGCCTCCTTTAAAACAAAAATGATGAGTAGCGATAGTAATAAAACTATTTTAAATAGTATTACAGAGTTGAAGTTGGTTTTAGACAAAATGTACAATGTAGATGATTATGAGAATTATATTGATAACTTAGACATATTAGAAAATACTTTTGTTAATAGAAATAACTGGTTACTTCATTACAATGTTCAAGGTCTTCTGTCCTTTACAAAGTTAACAGAATTACAAAATTTGTTTGTAAATAAATTTCCCATTAAAGTCATTAGTCTCAATGAGCACTGGCTTAACAGCTCTCAGCTATCAAATTTGAATACTTTTGAATGTTTTGTATTGGCTTCTCACTATATTAGGGTAAGTAGTACTAGAGGAGGTTCCTGTATTTTAGTTAAAAAAGGTACACAGTTTATTGAAAGAAATGATTTGATTGTTTCTCTCAAAGAAGATTTCGTTTTTGAGAGTTGTTGTATAGCAATCCCTAATGAGAGCCAACTTGTTATTTCAATTTATCATAACACAAATAAGTCCAATGTAGATGGCTTTTTGATTAAACTTGAAAAACTATTTAAGGCACTAAAAAGAGAATCTAAAAGAAACCAGGTTTATATAACATCAGATTTTAATATTGATATTTTGGAGTCATGCAGAGATTACAATTTACGAAATAGGTTTTTAAATTTACTGATTTCATATGGGTATACTTACAATTTTAAAATGCCAACCAGAGTAACTAAAGAAACTATGTCATGTATAGACAACATTATTACCAATAATAGAGTTAAGCAAAGTAAACTATTAAATATTGAGCTAGGTTTATCTGACCATAGAGCCTTATTAATATCAGTTGATTGTAAGAATGATTTTACAGCACAAAAAGGTTCCACTAGAAAAAGGATATTTACAGCTCAGAATATTGCTGGTATGGTTGACTGTATTAGTAATACATCATGGAATGTTTGTCAATTAAGCACTGTGCAGGAAAATTTCAATAGTTTTCTTAGCAGTTTTAAGACATGTTTTGAATCTTCTTTCCCTTATAAATCTGTCAAAGCTAAATGTGGATATAAAAATATTTAAAAAAACAAGAGATGGATTACAAATGGTATAATCGAGTCAAGTAAGAAAAAAAGGGAACTACATAAAATAGCAAAATCTAGCAATGATGTAAATTTTATTCAGTATGTAAAAGATTACAAACACATTTTAAAAAAAGTTTGTACTGCTGCTAAAAGAATGTATAACTGTAAATATATCAGTGATTCCAAAAACAAAAGTAAAGCTGTGTGGCATGTAGTGAAGTCAGAGTTAGGTATTAGTACGACTAAAAAACAAGACTGTACAAGACTCAAAATAAAAGATGAAATTTGTGTAGACACTAAGCACATTGCTCATCACCTCAATATTATGTTTGTAAATACTACTTATAAAATTAGTGCAAACCCACAGATCAACTCTGCGATTCAACTTTTAAGTAACTTTAATTGTAATAAGCAAGCCTCATTTGTCTTTAAAAATGTTAGTGCACAAGAAGTCCATAGAGTAATAATGAGTCTGAGGAACACAAAATCTGTTGCGTGGGATGAGATCCCAGTGCAAGTGCTGAAGGCTTCTGCGCTTTACATCTCACAACTTCTGGCTTTAATTGTTAACCACTCTTTCATGTGCGGTCAATTTCCCTCGCAACTTAAATATGCAGATGTAATACCAGTTTTTAAAAAAGGGGAAAGGCAAGACCCTAACAACTACAGGCCAGTGTCAATATTACCTAGCATATCAAAAGTCTTTGAAAAGATAGCCCACAAGCAATTATGTACATATTTAGAAAACAATGGTTTCCTCTGTAAAAATCAGTATGGCTTTCGCTCTGGCCACAGCACTATTGAGGCAGCATCTGAAATGATTGAGCAAATTCTAGAGGCCTTGGATGGGTCGCAGGATACTGCTGGTATTTTCTGTGACCTATCCAAGGCCTTTGACTGTGTAAATCACTCATTACTTGTAAGTAAACTTAAATTTTATGGAATCTTAGGTAAGCCTTTGGAATGGTTCCAATCATTCCTTACTGATAGAAAGCAAAGAATATTACTCAACAATAATGGCATAAAACATACATCATCATGGGCAAACATATGTAGTGGTGTACCACAAGGATCTATTTTGGGTCCTTTATTATTTATTATTTTTATAAATGATCTGCCTTATAATGTTAAAAATAATTTGATATTGTATGCAGATGATACTACATCCCTAGTAAAATGTAACCGAGGACAACATATTAAATCAGAAATTGTTAATTCGCTCATAGATTTAGAAAAATGGTTTACATATAATGGGCTTGTACTAAATAGTGATAAAACTCAAATTGTAAAATTCCAAACATTGCAAAGCAAGACCCTATCAAATTTCAAGAATACAACTCTGACTGCTGTAGATTTTAGTAAATTTTTGGGGCTCCTTATTGATAAACATTTTTCCTGGAGACCATACATAGATGTCTTAAACAAAAAACTGAGTTCAGCTTGCTACCAAATGTTTACATTAAGGGAGTTGGTAGACATTAAGACTAGGCTTATAGTTTATTATTCTTGCTTTTATTCACTAGCACAGTATGGAATACAAATATGGGGCAGCTGCTCTGGCATTATCTCTGTCCTCAAAATTCAAAAGAGATACATAAGAACCATGCTATTTTTGAATATAAGAACCTCATGTAAAAAAATATTTACAGATTTAGAAATATTGACAATTCCATCATTGTATATTTATAGTTGTTTAATTTTTATTCATAATCGTCTAAATTCAGGAAATATAAAGCAACATGAGCACCAGTATAACACCCGTTTTAAAGATAGACTGCAATTTCCTGTACACAAATTAACATTATTTGAAAGTTCACCAAGTTATATGGGAACTAAATTTTATAATAAGCTTCCTCCTCATTTAAAACAGCTTAAAATGTCTTGTTTTAAGAACTCAGTTAAAAGTCTACTAATTAGTAAAGCTTACTATAGCATAACTGAGTTTTTACATGACAGTCTTTACGATCACATGTTTTAATGTTTGTAATATTTTAATGTAATGTAAGTTTTATTCTGATGTAATTGTATTACAGACTTAGTATTTATTATTGACAAGCAACCTGTTCACACAACATCTGAAGTTGTAAAATCTGTGAATGTTTTGTTGCAATAAACTTCTTGATTCTTGAATAATGAAATCATGGCAAGTACTAAGTACTATTGCCTTGGTAATCCCCATTTTCAAACTTTCTGGATCCCTTCAGATGGATGTAGACCCAGATTCCAGGAGTCAAGTCTGTAACAGTGTCAGACCTCAGATACTGCACAAAGTGGAAAGTGAAAGGGAGCTAAACTCAACATTCGCAACAAAAATCCTCTGTTACAGTTGAAATTTCTTTCTATGTATTTCAACATTTAATATGGTATTTTAAAAGCAATGGCTTCCTTTAGCATTGATAAGTAATAAATCTTACCCAAAATTAGAATGTAAGTAATAATAAGTTTTTTAATTTGATATAGGAATCGAATAGCCTAATGGAAAAAGTTGTGGAGGTACAAACAGAGTTGGACCATAAAATAGCAGAGATCACCAAATATAAACAGGACCTACAAGCAGTTGAAGATAAATTCAAAGAGCCGCCTCAGGTTGACCAGAACTGCCAAAGTCTTTCTCTGTAAGTCTGACCATATTACATGGATATTTAAACTATTTTACATCCTACTAACTTAAAATTATGTGTATGATTCAAAGGCAAATATGTCATTCTTATGGAACTTATTTGTGTGCATTTGTGGATATTATTTATATATAATATGATCTTGAGTGTTACACTCCAATCATCCCTTGACTTGGCTGTGACTTAGGTAGTATTTTGGTACCCATTGAGAAAACATATTTTGATTTTAAATGGCATTTTAACTGTTAGTTATTGGGACTTAACTACAGAAAGAATGAAAACGAGAACAAATTGATTGAAGGAGATCATCTCCAATGTCTTTACTATCTCTATCCCAAGGGTTTAATGTCTCACTTTCTGCATTCATGCTCATGTTGCATAAAAATGTTTGTTTTATTTTAAACTAGCAGCTACCCACAGCTTCACACACAATTTTCAAGATCAAAGACCATATTAGTGAAAGCATTTATGATAGAGGCCTACAATTTTTTTAAACATAAGTAGACATATCAGGTACATATTATTTCAGTAATCATGGTTGAGATATTCAAAATGTAAATGAAATTTTGACTGGTTCTATTTTAGGTTTTGTTGTAAGAATAGATGTATCAAAAACCTAATTTGGTCAAAAAGAGTTAACTTCTGTCTGTTTAGATCAATTTTCTATCTAAGGTATTTTAAGTGCTATAGTTAAGTTTGAATTATACCCTGATCAAGAAAATATTATCCACCAAAAACCAACGCCAATTAAAAAACATCTACTTTTGGCTCTTTTAATTTACTTTCTAAGATTTTTCAAGTGCCGTAGTGATAGTTTTCTTTTTTGTCCCAATAAAGAAAATTTATAAGTTATGTACAACTAAAAAGTTACTGCGGTCCAAAAGAGTCAGACGACCGATTAAATTCAATTTATTTACAGTTCCACAGTTGAATTTATGTTGAAGTTACGTATGCTTAACACAAGAGCTGGCAACTAAATTACCTCTATTGGCAGGCCACTTTTTCAGGTTTTGCAAGGGTATTTTCTAAAAAATATAAGAAATACTAAAAGTTATTATGCATTGTCATATATATAATTTTTTCATTCAAATCTGTATTTTTTACTACGTATACTTTTATAAGTATAATTATTTTTGTTTTTTTTTTTAATTTGAAACTTTTTATATTTATATTTTGTTTTAGGGAGGTGGGACCATACCAATAGAAGTGGTATATTTGTACTTAATCAAAATTCCAAAATATAAAAAATTGTCTATACATTTCTCTAGTTTCAGAAAATATATAGTTTGATGGACTCATTTAAATATTTATTTTGATAATGATAAAACTTCCAACAGAGCATTTTTTATGAAAATTGACATTACCCTGGTAACATACTATATTACAACAATAAAAGTTATTCCTTACATGAAACAGTATTATATCACATCAAGAGTTTGCAGTAACATATCATTTATCAATAACAAGTACAAGTAAAAATTATTTAGCATAACTCATCATATTTGTGAATATGGAGAGCATAAATTTTCTTACATGTCAAACTTTATATCTTCAAATTTAGAAGCAATGTTTAAATGTTCTTCCCATTTGAAAAAATAAAATAAATTTTATCTATCCACTAAACACATTCTGTATTGTGAACACTGACTGATTCCTAATTTTTATAAAATGTATTTACAAAAATTTACAATTATAAACCTAGTTTTGGTTGGGGCACTGCGATCTTACATTAGGCCTTATCAGATTCACCACCGCTGTCGTGGTCTACTGGTCTATTTAGTTCCTATCAATTTCAAATGCATATAATGTTAAAATTCACTATATAAAATACTGTAAATAAAACTTGCTAAAATACGAATTTGACACTCCTAACCTAGGGCCTACAACATATATTATTAAACTTGGGTTATTTTGAAACAAAACACTAATTATTTGTTTCACTACATCACTCCTGTGAAAGAGAAATACTTTTCAAAACATGTTTATACCACTTGACTAAATAATAACTTTAAATAATATTACATACTTGCAACAAGAAACATAAACTAACAAACCAATACATTAACAACAGCAAAAAAATGGCAAGAGTGAAAATTAAATACAATATTCTTCTTCTCCCTGACATATGTCAAAGATCAAAATGTACCGAACTTCATACCAAATGATACATTGATTTATCTGCTATCCAGTGCTACCATTACTTTTGTCGAAAGAATTACAATTACTTTATAAAGTGGTTTTTTGATGGCGATGTTTGTCCATCGCTGCAGCAATTGTCACCAGTTGTTGAGAGTGATAGACCATCGCTGCAGCAATCATCACCAATACCTGGGTTCAAAAGACTACTTTATTCTAAATGCATCTATCTCCATTGCTTGTATTCTGCTTCTGATATAAGGGGAAGAGCTTCTGATATCCTTTGATTTTCCTTTAACTACAGTAAAATTGTCAAGGGAGACAACCAATTTTGATAACTTTATGTGCAAAACACTCACAGCTTTGTTCATCAAGGTGAGTTTTAGAATACTGCTTAAATATTATTTTCAATGCATTAGATGGTTGATTCGTCACTGGTGCAATTCTAAATTAAAATCTAGATGGTAACTTTGTCTTTACAATCTGCACAACGCTATTGATCAATGCATAATTATTTAATATTTTCTAAAATTTAAATGTATACAAATGTTTTTGCCACTTAGGTGAACCTCAGCTGAGAGTGTCAACAGCTGTTTAGGGTCAGTTAACTTTGAATTACATTTCGTAAATGTTATAATTATTTTCCAGAATTATTAAACATTCTGAGAAACTTTTCCAATGTTTCTCGCCTTTTAAACCTTCCTAGACTTCTACAAATATTTCAAAACTAAAATTAGTCAAATCGGTCCAGCCATTCTAGAGTTTTAGTGGGAATAACAAACGTCTTTTCATTTATATATATGAGAAGTTACGTGAGGTATCTCTGTACAATTTATGATGTTTAATGTTTTAGATATTGTCTGAATGTAATTTTTAGTTAAATTACAATTCAAGTTTTTCATATTTTGCAGGAAAGTGTTTGAAAACAGTATCAAAGACATTGACACTTTAAATGAAAAGTTGTCAAACTCCCTGGAACAGCTGAGTAACCAAGTAAATAATGGATTGCGTTATGAAATAAGTAATCTCAATATACACGAAGACCATAAAATTTAATTTTCCATTTCATGTAAGAGATTCTATTCTATTCTTGTGTTAGTTTTCTATTTTAATTAATAAGATTAAATTTGATGTTAATTTTATATTAAAACTCACCTGTTATACGGATACCAAATGTAATAAATTATATTCCTATTAAATGTAAATATTTTCCTTTTTATTTTAGTCTAAGCCTAAAATAAAATTAAAAAAACAGTAAGATTTGGTCTGATTAATATAAGTCTCTCCAACATTTAGTCTTAGCATCATTTGTTCTCGCCATGATTAGAATAATTATTCATCTTCACTCGATCAATTAAGAGTTGATTGAGAAATTCATTTTATCTGATGATCTAACTAATCATATTTTTGTGTAAGAAAATAATGGTGATTAGCTTTATAAAATTATAGTTTGAAATACTGATTTTTATTCAAATTTCTTATATTTGCATAGAACCAGTGTGTCAGCACATCGTGGAAAGTGCATCAGATGAAAGTACTCCTAAAATAAACAATCTATTTAAATAAATGCCTTTATTAATACAATATTAGTCTTGATACTTACAAAACTAATACTTTAAACTAAATATAAATAAAAACATGTATATCTTCAGTAGCAGTTCCAAAATGTTTGTGTGACATTCGTTAATAAGAATTTAAGGTTTTGTGTACTAAAACTCTAAAGAACATTTAAAGGTAAAACAGTGAATACTTATAAGGAAGTAATAAAACGTTATGATGTTTTGAAACAAATAAAAATAGATAACTTGATGACAACTATACTTTTGATCTTCCCCACAATATTCAGTAAAATATCAAATCAAATAAATTGTTTACAATTCTTACACAATATTATTTATTGAATTTATATAAATCAATTTACATAGATAAATTCGGGAAAGGAATCCCTCTATCTTTAAGCAATAAATATATAGACAGGGATTTAATTACAAAAGTAGATGAATAAATCTCAATCAATCAATAAGTAGGATATATGTTTAAACATACAGTATGCAGATTTTATTCATTATAACAATTCAAATACAATATATAATATTAATGACATAGTTCTTATTACTAGTTTATAGAAATGGGAAAACAAAGAATTATTTATAATAAGGAACGTGTTGGTTTCTTTCATTAAATAACTAAGATGTACAATAGATCCCTGGTTATCCAGACCTTCTGATTAGTCAAATCAGCTCTGGCATGATTGCAACATTATATAAATCAGGATGAAACAAGTAAATGCCATCGGTTGAGCTTATTGCGATATGATTTGACATGGTGAGTAAGTATGAACTGCATTGTTAACAGTAATTGCACAAGAGGTAAGTATAACTTACATAATGTATGGCTGCATGTTACAATGCCTGCACACATTAGGGTGGAAATTTGCAAAATAGCTCTGTTTGGTATAGCTGCTTTGTCAGCAGGAGTGACACGTGTACCAACTCAAGATGGTGTGTGGGTTATTTAACTTTGGATTTTCTGGGCTATTTGTCGTCTGGCCTACTATTCGTCACATTAGGTCAGGTAATCTGGACTATTGTTCGTAAAACGGAGCGTATAAATATAGCGTTTTCGACAACTATGAGGATTTTGGTCTTCTTAGAACGGTGCTTTGGTTGTAATTCTGAAAAAGAACAAAAGTCAAATTAATGATCAAGATATAAAACTAAAAACAACAATATTTATTTATATTAAATTGAAATAATATTGAAGAGTTATATGTACTGTGCTAAAAGAACAGGACTAAGTGTCCATTTGATGAAAGCTATCTGTTGGTGTTTAAGTGTGTAGAGTTACACAGCACACCTTCCTTCAGTGATTAATCAAATAGATAGAAAGCAAGAAAAAATACTGGTAAGCTAAATGAAACATATCTGTATATTAGTAAGATGTAAACAGTTACTGTTGACTATGTTTGTTTCTTAAAGAATTTCTATATACTTTAATCCTTTCAATGCCAAGAGCTGATAAGAAAATGTCGACATATTGCATTTTACTTAGCCCATTTTAAAATGGGCTATCTGATTTGTTAAAGCTAGTAAAAGCTATTTTCCAAATATGAGAGAAAACTTTTATGCGATTGCAGATTTTAAATATTTTGCACAAATATACGGGTGAGTCAGAAATATGGTAAAATATTTTAAGACGTGATTGTAGAGCTAAAAATAAGAAAAAAATGTTATAAGAAGGTAGGTCCGGAAACGCTCCATTAGTGAGTAATGGCTGCCGAAAGATTTTGCTTTGTTTTCAGTTCACCTGGTGAAATTAAGTGATTCTGAAATGCTTTGTTCTTACTTTTTAACTCAAATAAGTTGGATATATAAGGGAAATCACCTGAAAAATCAAATAAAACCACTCTAGAGGTTGTAGTGTGAACAGTTTTTGAGAAAAAGTATGAAATTTTCCAAAAATCTAATAACAAAAATACCGCCTTAAATGTTTGATGTCCAATAACATTGTTAAATGACCAATAAACAAATTGTTTTTTCCTAAATAAGATTGTAGAGGATTTAATTCTGAAAACAACCATAATAAGCAAAGTTAACTAAATGTGTAAAAACTTTATGAAATTGACTCCTCATGTATTACACTACACAGCGAACTGTTGCTGTTTTATAATAAGGAATGGGTATCTTATTGGTAATAGCTGGTAATAATTAATCATTTAAACAACAGCTGTTCAAACATTTTTAAATAATAAATAATCAGCTGGGCATTTATTATAAGATGACATATATTACCTCATTGTTGAACAAAACAACAAACTGTAAAGATAATGTATGTTTGTGTTAAGTTTTTTAACCAGTTATTTTCATCCATTTTATTAGTGATTTTGTGTTGTGTGTTTCATTTATAAAAAAATGGAAGGTAATAATCATGTGTATTCAAACTCTGAATTAGCAGACATGCATTTAATGTATCGTTTGGGACGCTGCAATAGTACTGCAGCAAGACATTTGTATCAAGAGAACTTTCCTAACCGCAGGTGTCCAAGCGCAAAATTTTTTGCCACTAATCATCAACGCCTATCTGAAACAGGTTCTTTGAAGTCTTCGGAGCATAGTATTGCAGGCATCATGTAGAACTGTTGAATCATTTAGCATTGAATCATTTCAGCATAGTTGGTTCTTAATGAAATTTCTGATCATCCTAAAAAAAGAGCACTAGAGAATTGTCACTACAGTTCAAAGTCAGCCAATCTGGTATTCGGAGAATACTACACGAGTACCAGTACACCCACCCCACTTCCAGCATGTCCAAACTCTTCTGCCACAAGACTACGCTCCCCGTGTTGCTTTTTGTTGATGGCTTCTGGGAAAATGTGCTGATCCAAACTTTTTAAATAAAATTTTGTTTACCGATGAAGCTCACTTTACAAGAACAGCTATCATTAACTTCCATAACAACCACACTTGGGCAGACAGAAAGCCTCATGCTATAAAACCTAATCGCCCACAACATCAGTTTTAAGTAGATGATTACGCTGGAATCTTAGCAGATTATTTAGTCGCGTTCATGCTTCCTCCCAGGGTTAATGGCGTAGTGTACTTGAACTTTTTAAGAGACGAGCTACTTAACCTGTTTGATGATGTACCTCTGAATTTGCGCCAAAACATGTGGTTTATGCATAACGGGGCACCTGCGCACTACTCTCTGGCTGTTCGTGGACACCTAAATGAGAGTTTTACAAATCAATGGATAGGCCGAGGTGGACCAGTTTCATGGCCAGCAAGATCACCGGACTTTAATCCTTTAGACTTTTGCCTTTGGGGACATTTAAAAACATTAGTTTACTCTTCCCCAATAGATACCATTGAAGAACTCCGA